>NW_020897691.1:23275886-23487622 GCF_003984885.1 Neopelma chrysocephalum
CGCATGGCATCACCGCAACCGGGGCGCAGCGGCTGGCGGGCAGGCGCGGAGCGGGGGGTCATGCCGGCGCGGCGCAGCGCCGGGACCGGGGGCGTGGGCTCGGGCCGGGCTGCCGGCGGCGCGGAGCGGGGACTGGCGCAGCCCGGCAGTCGCGCGGGCAGAGGGGCTGCGCCGGCAGAGCCGCCCCTCAAACCCCGCTGGGCGCTACGGCGGGGCCGGTTTGACTTTCTCCCTGCGGTGATGCCATGAGGGAGCTCCCACCGCCCCGCCTTCCTCCTCGCCCGGCTGGCTACGGAGCCCGTGGGGGTTTTGGCCTCTTAGTCAAACCCCGCCGTCACCTCGGCTGCCCTCGGCGGGAGGAAGGGCGGTGATTCACAGGACGCTGCGAGGGCCGGGAGCGGAGCACAAGCCCCGCTGGCGGCGTGCGGTGCCCCCGCCTGCCCCGCGTTCGTACGCCTGCCCCGACCGCGCCTGCAGAAGGGCAGCGAAGGTGCCGGCGCACGAGGGATCGGGGAGGAACGAGTTGCTGAAAGGACGGTTTTGGGGGAGGGTGCGGGGTCCTCGTCGCTTCGGCTGCAAAACTCCACCTGAATGGGTTCACGTTAGGACACTGCCTGGTGGCAGCGATCGCTCACAGACTACGACGAGGAGAAAATTATTCATCACTAATCTTTAAAAACAAGGGAAAGGCGCCCGGGACAGTGCTGTGTCTCATGCAGCAGCAATGAAGTGGCGTGGTGGGGCTGCGCAGCTGTCAGCGAGTGCTTCCCCGAGATTGTGAGATGCCTTGGGCCAGGCCCTGCAACAGCATGAGCTCTTCCCTGGGATCCCTGACCCGGAAGGGCCATGCAATTTTCGTAACTTTTATATTGCCTTTATGCAATATATGCCTTTTAGCCTGCTGTTGGTACTGGTCTATCGCTTAGTTGTTACTTTACTGAGCATACAGCAGAAGGGTGGAGGGCGAGCTTTTGCACCACCACTTAGTTTTCAGTAAATTGCAGAGGACTTATTTAATTGGATTTGAGTAAACATTATAATATTTCCTAGCATGCATAGTTAATACATTTATCTTCTCCAGGTTACATTCAATGTTCTGCCATCTCTCTGGATGGAAAAGAAAACTGGCAAACAAGCAGGATCTTCCTTTACAGAGGAAGAGAAGCCAAGAGAATGGACTGAAAATTAACACCCTTACTTGTAGAAAACAGAGTGCACAAGCCTTTCTTCCTCACATCAACATAAGCAGGGGCAGCGTGCTGCTTCCTCTATTATAGAATCCTCTGCCTTGCTTATCTCAATGTTCCAACCTCAAACTCACAACTCTAATGGTTTGCAAAAGTTTTGACTACAGACTGCAGTGCCATATTATTAGCCTACTACACTTAGTAACTCTGTCTTGAAAATTCTGAAGTACTTCCAAAGTATTATACTATTTTTGTTGTCCTGATATTTTGCAGAGTCCTTTGCATCAGGATATCCTGACTCATAAAACAAAAGGGTTAAGAACAAAGAAAACAAATGGATGGTGCAGTACAGTAGCACAAGCATTAACACATTCATACAATCTGTGGTTATAGAAAGGCAAATTTTATTGTTTTTAATTTCATATGGTTTCTTGAGATATTGTAGGTTTTTCATATTAGTGCATGTTGTGCAATTACTTTTTAAAGCAATGTTCCTGTCAGAAAGGGATAAACCAGGCAACTGAAGTCCAAAAGACTTTGAAGACTCTTTGCCTACTGGGTGGTTTAAAACTTACACCCCAACTAATTAATTTTGGTTTTGAGCTACAAGGAATTGCAGTAACTTTTTTCAGTTACAGTTTTTCCTCTCTGTTTACCTCTGTGCTTCGTGGTCCCCATCGGGGCAAAGAGCAGATGTGCCAGAGCACTGTGAAGTTAAGGCTGTCCTGCCATTTCCAGCTTTACTGGATGCAAACAGTGATCAAGAAATGATTGGATGTGGCACTTAGTGCTATGGTTTAGTTGACAAGGTGGTGTTCTGCCACAGGCTGGACTCAATGAGCTCGGAGGTCTTTCCCGACTTTGCTGATTCTCTGATAAAAGATACAAGACATCTTGGAAGACAAGTGTATTCACAAGTGCCCAGACCAATTTTTAGATTAATATCTGAATATTTAAGTGTTTAACAGAACTTAGCCACCAGCCTTCTTGGTAGCAGCAATAGCAATCTTCTGAGTTTTTAAAGTCTACACTACCTTTTTTTGTCCTTAAATCTGTGAAAATTTTGCACGACCTCTAGTTGGGCCACTTGGGTATGTACCTGTCTTATGGATAGGATCAGGCAGTCAGAACTGAAGGATTAATTGTTGTATTTGTTTTCACTTACAGTTCTACAGGTGCAAAGCAGGAGGCCAGTCAAAAACCAAACTGGAACTGAAATCTGTTGTTTCTGTTTTTCAAGAAGCTATATAATAAACCTAACAGACCGTATGTACTTTTTTTTTCTTGGAAAATTATGGTCAAATGAAAACAGCTGTTCTAGGTAGGCCGGATTTTCTTTTTTAAATCTTGACCAGTGGAAGGATCAGCAGTTGCAAATGAAAAATAGAAGTGTGAAAATTGTTGCTTGGCATTAGTGGGTGTGTCTGTAAATTAGTGCATCTCATTCTTAATAAACTTCTGCTTCACAGTTGTACTACAATTCAGTGATTATTTATCCTTAATTCATCCAAGATTTTTCTGTAACTGACTTTCTTTTTGTCTTTTTTGTTATAAGAATGGACCCACGTAAAAGCTGGTCACAGGAAAGCCTGGAAGATCTATGCTTGATTATGAGGTTCTTTAGCATTCAAAATCAGCTGTAGCATCATTCTCAGAGACTTCTAATTGACCGAATGCTCAGATTTTGCAAGTTCTCTGTTTTTCTGACTTCAGTTGTGGTATAATGTTTTACCTAACTTGAAGATGTGACCTCAACATCATGCTTTTCACTGCACTTGAGAAAAGCCATCAGAACTAAAAGATACTCCTACACATCAATGTACCCAGCCATTTGTGACTGCATTTTAAACAGTCCTTGAGCAAACTCAGCTGACCTAAAACTTCTCTTTTGCATTTTCACTTCTAACCAGACTTGAAGGAAATCATTCAACAGTGATGGATAGCTTTATTTCTACTAACTGCATTTCTATCTGACTTGGAGTTAAAGAAGCTGAAGTGATTACAAGAGAAATATGAATGTATTAGCTCTGGCCTTCATTCATCCTTAGAAGCAATGCCAAGCAAAAGGTGAATAGAGTCATCTGAAAACATGACAAGGCAGTGCCTATTTTCTTAGGTAGACAAGAGAACTGGAAAAGACTTGAGGAAAGGAATACTGTGATGGGAGAAAAGGGAAGAGAGTAAGCTGACAGATTGATAGCTGGTGTTTCATAATTAGTGTCTCTTAAAAAGTTTTATTTGTTTGCTTATTCACTCTGAAGCTATGTACTAAGAGCAGCAGCAGCAGCAGAATTGCATGCCAGATGGTAGAGGAAATGCCTTGTGTATCTTTCCAGTCTACTGAAGCCTGCGGGGTCGTTGTTAACCCACTGCTCTGCTTTTCATTGCAAGTCCCTTTCTTCCCCGTTTTTCTTTTCCTTCCTTCAAAGAAAAAGGAGGGAGGGGGAAAAAAATAAAAGAAAAGCCATGGTTTAAACTGGCAATAGCACCATCCTTTTGGCTTTGAGCTATCCTGTCCTGTGCCAAATATACTGTCTCCAGCAGCTCTCCCACAACAAATCAGTCCAGACACACAAAAGCTATAAAAAAAGAATGGTGAAGAAAGGTCCTTGATTTTCTCCTTCTACCCCCCCATAGCCTTTTCCTTTTGCTTCCCTCCTCAAGCTTCATTCCCCAGAAATGACCTCCTACTTGCCATTACTGTAAGTGATATTAGGACCTCCAGCCTGCTACTTTGCTGACAGCTTCCTTAGAGTACAGGCGCCTTTGTCTTTCTATATTAACAGACTATTGTAAAGCAGAAGTTATATTCTATTATTCCTCCCACTTCTATCTGATAGCTGATGTTTGAAAGAATGGCTCATAAATTATTAGAGTGGCAGATTCATTGCTGTTGGAAACTTCTTCTATTCTCTCAGTTAACCCACAGCATTGCATTGTGACAAAACTTAGTAAGAGCACATTCCCAAGCAGGCACCTGAAAAGATTTTATATAGTCTATTTATACAGTATATTATTTTAAAAATTGGGAAAACACTCCAAATTTTTAAGTGATTCACAAACATTAAGAAGTCCAAATGTAGAGACCAGTTTCAAAGACTATCAGATACTGATTGTTCAAAGTGTAAAGCATGTGTCTATAGATGGCACTTATTAGTGGAATCATCTTGAATCAGTAGTTGCTTGTGAAAAGTATGTCTTTGCCTATGTCCTAGGGATCATAGAGTCATGCAGGGACAATAGGCTAGACCATTGCCTAGGATCGGAAGAGATGCCATCACTAGGATCAAGTTTTAGAAGGCTTCAGGGGTGTGAGTTTAATATAAAAGAGAAGATTGCAAATGCACAGTCCTTACACATAAAGTAAAAAAAAAAAAAAGATGCTGCACATTTGCAGGTTGGCCTAAAAGGAGCAATAAAGAAAACAAGAATGCAAGTGAGTAACTTTTAGAAGGGACATGGGAAGAGACTGCCTAAGAAGCTCGGAGAATATGACAGAAGAAGCATAAGCAGGCAGAGTTATGTGGAGCTTGCAAGAATTTTTTCTAATGACCTCCTGGAAGGTTTCTTTCATCGCTTGAAAAATCTTTGTATAATTTTCTTATTCTTTGCCCCACATTTGTCTCATTCCAGATGTCTATTATTTTTAATTTCATTCTTACTGGTAAGAACAATTTTTCCTAGTTATCTCTATCATTGCAATTACTTTATTAAATATGAAGAATTTTATATTTATGGGGGTACAGTTGCTATGTCTTTGCTCTAGACTGGACGTGTTAAATTCTCTAAACTCTGTCTCAGAACTTTTTTCCCAACCCTGAAATTATTTTAATATTTTTGCTATGAATTCTCAGCAACTTCTCTTTGGTGCATACTCAAGGCACATAACAGAAGATTTTTTTAATCTGCTACCAGCTCACTGTCAAGAGCAATGATATTAGTTTGTAAGAGAATGGTTGGATTTGTTATTGCCTGAGCTGCGCACAGCATCCCGCCTTGAGAGTCTCACCTCCTGGGGAATGTAGAAGACATGCAGTGGTGTTCTACGGGTTCATGGTAGTATTTTGTTTGTTGTCATCAGTTAATCAGATTCCTTGGAAAAAGGAGAAGTGAGTATTGCTGGAGTTCTGTAGGGCAAGGAGCCAATTCCATTTTCATTCTTAGTGCCAAGTGTTGTAGTAAACTTTTATGATTAGCAGTTTGTACTACTAACTAAGCAAAAATGCTTTGAATAAAGGAATAAACAGAAGTCCATAACTCATTGGAAACTGTGAGCTTATATAATATTTCCATTGCTCACTTCAGAAAATTAAAAGTTCAGCATATTGAATATGATGCTTAAAATCTCCCACAGTAAATGGCAAAATTCTAAATTGCTTTAAAGGAAATAACACATAGCAGAGAATAGACTCATCTCACCTTAATAAACTATAATAAGAAAATAATAACCACAAGCTGAAAGAGAACTAAGGGAATTGCCAGCACTATATTTAACTGTGTTGCACAGTGTATCTGGTGGACCTCATTAGTTTATTCCCTCCCTTAATTCTTACACACAAGCAAGATTTACCTGATTCCATGTAAAGTCAAGAAATTTAAGAAAAACTCATTGCCATCCCAAACTCGTTGCAATGGGTTTGCAACAGATGCTTAATAATGAACTGGACTCGTAGAGTGGGAGGTTAAGAACACTGCATCTAATTGAAAATGTCAGTAGAAATCAGGTAGGCAGAAAATAATTACCTAGTCTTTGAGACAGTGGACATACTAGTCATCATCTTTTTGTAATAACTCTATGAAAAGAATAACTGCTGCATCCCGCAGGATTGCTTTTTGTGCATAGGTGAAAAAAGGCGAAGTAGAAAAAGGGCCTAACCAGATGAGAGACACACATAACTATTATTGAAGTAACTGGATAGTCTCAATTAATTCAAAAGTATTTCTGCTGTCTTTAAAGCTGAACATGTGCATACGTATTTTCTCAGCTGGGACATAAGCATCTAAAAATTATGCCAGCAGTTTGAAAGATAAAAGATGTGCCACATTTGAAGTGTTTCTTCTGTCACCTCTTACCTTAGTGAGATGGCATGGGTGGCTCCATAGCGTATGGTATCCTTGCCCCTTAAGAGACTTACAACAGTGACTTTGTCTTTTTTTTCTTTTGAAATTATAAAAGTGAGTAGCTAAAAAATCTGCATTAAGTGATACCTTTTTAAGTTTAAATTTTTTTCAAAGAAAGCATAATACAGTAATAATAAATGGGACATAAATATAAAAAATAAATACAGAGGATATTAGGGCTTGCTCCTTCATCTGTAAATCAGATATCACAAGATCTAATAACTTAGTTTTTCCTTTTAGGTTTCAAAATGAAGATGAAATGGTATTTTACTATGAAAAATAAAAAATTAATACATATTTCTTAACTTTTTATACTTGTTAGATATTTGATCGCTGTCCATATTAATATTGCAGAGTATCTACTCCTCATTATGCTTCAGTTTATGTCTTTCTGACTTTAATAATTAATGGTGAATTTATCTCTTTGTACAATACCAGTTAGACTCTATACTGAGTATTAGGATGGCACAGGTGCAGACCTCTCCCAAATTTATTACTATTCGCAATGCAAGAGTGGAATAATACAACCGAATTGGATTTTCCATGATGCCACTCTGGTTGCAGACATTGCTAGCAGTGACTAAAAAAGCTTGGTACTTTGGTCAGGTTGAATACATAGACCACTAAATTATAGCAGTATATTTCAGATTAAATATCTGTAGTACTTGATTACGATGTCTACACTTCTGCTCACGTTGTAACCACCCTTTTTGTGTCTTTATTCTGTCTGCACATCAGCATTCCAATGATGTAAATGTCCCAAAACTGATGTTATTTGCCCTTTCGCAGAAGTAATACAGCCTCATTTCCTTCTTTGAATCTTGCATGACAGCAATGAGTGCAGTTTGCTGTGGGGATGTACAAGAGATACAGCTGGGAAGTCGTGGAAAAGGTCTAACAATGATGCACAAATATCCTAGTGATATACTAAGCTCCCTCTGACCTAGTTTCTCATGACTGCAAAATCAGGCCATATTTACTGTAATCAAGCTCTTTGCGTTTCTCACAAATATGTTTGTGTAAATGTAGCTCTACTGGGATGAGCAGCTTTGGAAATCTGCTGTCACTTCTGTCCTGGCATTTTATCACCGTGCTCTCAAACTTCACTGATAATCATGCAAAGACATATTGGTTCTTTTCTTCACTACAGAATCCTCTTGAAATGTATTCTTGTTGATGATGATGCAGAAGGGAAAAAGCTCTCAGTAGATATCCTAAGAGGAAATGCTCTCTGTAACTGGTTAAAAACATCCACTAGATCTGCAGATGGAGGGGAGGCTTTCTGGAAAACCTGTTTCTCTCCAATGTATTTGGGTAGGTTGCTCTCAGTAATGCAGTTCCAGCTGTAGTACGCTTTCCAAGATATTCTGACCATATGTAGAATCATAAATATTTTCCAGTGTTTCCTAAGATATCTATTACTTTTTTTTTTCCAATCCAGAAAATCACACATCATTTTGCAGGGTGCTGCACAGTTCTTATGATAACAATATAAAGTTAGATACACAGTAAGTGTAAGATACATTTAAAAAGAACCCAAAATTGATCAAAAGCTTAGTAAAAGAGAAAACTGTTCAGGCTACTTTGAAAAGATGGTCAGGCAAATACTGTACTGTATACAGATTTTTCCCCAGACCTTAGCTTTGGTTGTGGTATTGACATCCATAAACATCTCTTTCCATTAGTAGCAGTGCAATTTCAGAAGTATTCAGGTAGGATTGTCAGGACAAAATTTCTGTCTCCCTTTCACTACCTGTTCAGTACTAGGGACTACATTTGCTTGTGCTTTATGTATTTTTCTGAGGTCTGCAATATCATATGCCAAGTCAATTACAGGGCATCACCGGTTACTTAATCTCACAATTTTAAGACTTTCAGATTATTCTCTTTAGCTTACCTTCTGCTGACAGAGGTCCTCTAGAAATTAGAAAACCATTTTCAGCCCTGTTTGAGTGGTTTGAGAGCTAAATGTAAGAGTGATTGCTCCCACAGTTTCTGCCAGTTGCAGTCTGAAGATGCTTAATTCAGAAACCAAGCTCAGATTCTTAGAATGACCGGGTAACATCTTCTCTCTTTCATTGAAGTCTCTAGAGTTCTGATCACCCTCAAAGAAGCTGACTGAAGGAGGTTGTTGTGGTTCTCCATTAGCCAAGGAAAGAAAATTTCAGTGCTCAACGGAGTGCTGATCTGCCAGGGACCATTGTGCTCCCCAGCTCTGTATCCACTTTCCATACAGCTCAGTTTGTGCTTTCGAGTGCTTTGAAAAGTGGACATGTTACAGAGAGTTTGTTGCTGTGTATCAAAATCAGAATTTAAAAAAAAAAATTCCAAAAAATGGCCTAATCTATCTTCTTACTGATGCTGGCTTGTTTTTAATGGAATATTCTGAATATACTAAATAGGTAAAATGGTTTGTTTTTTTTATCAGGAGCTTCTTATACCCTTCAATGAAACTCATTAACTAGTTCTGGGTTTTTTTAAGGTATAATATCAATGTTCAAGTAATACCGGACGAAATTGGTTTCAGCCACCATTAACTTTGGTTTTTCAGAAACGGAAAGAAATCCTTCAGTATTTCCAACTTCAGCTGGAACATTGGCACAGGCAACAATTTAGCAGGGCTAGCATGCAAGGAACTGATGTAACTTCTACCAAATTTTGTGACTGTGTGGAAAAAAAAAAATCAAACATCAGTTTGCCTATCACTCAATTAAACCACTAGTTTCTTATGCCGATGAATTGGAAAATGAACTGCATCTCCTTTGCTGACATTTGCCATCTACATCAGCTGTTCTTTTAATGGCTAAATACCAGGTTTCCAACTATGCTATAACGTGTTTGAGTAGGTCCAACAGGAAATACTTAAATATGTCTCATTTTTGCATGAACATAAACTTCCTTTCCTAGTCATATCATAAACAGAAGTGCATGCTCATCTAGGTCTGCCTGATGGTTCCTTAATATTTTATTTTAAAAAGCACGGTTCCTTAGTTCAGAATACAATTCCTATCATATTAGTGGTAATGTTAACAGTAGCAAGTTGGAAAGCAGAATTTGTTTTATGAAAATGTCAGACTTGGTTTTTATTAGAAATTAGAAATTAAAAGCAAATGTCCATCAGGCAGGACTTAAGAATTTACAGTAAATGACCTCTGAGAAAATATATTTTTTCCTTTTGATGTAGTGAGTATTCTGTTGTGATAACCTCAAAACATTGCATTATAATAACAGATCCTATAATCTGATATTTGAATAACATTTAACCTGGTATTTGAATTACATTTGAATAAACATGTTAGAATATTAAGGTCTAAATAAATTCACAAAACAATAGTGAAGGAAAATAACCAGAAAAGGTCAGAGTGTAATGCTGGTTGTTTTCTTAAAAAAAATGAGAAAAAAAAAGTAACTTTTCCCTCATAGAAAAAAAGTTAATTTTTTTTAGAAAAAAATCAAAACACTATCTTTTCTGAGGCAATATTACTTTACTAAAAAAAAAGTCAGCTTGCCGCAGTTGTCTTATTGAACATTTTGTATTTGAAAGTGTATGGAAGCGAGAGGAAGCACTGGACAATGTGAGTGCTAGAATGAGGATGCATTTGAGTAAAGAGCTGAATGGATTGTAGTTGTCTTGTGTTTGGCACAGAAGAGAGGAAGACCTGATAACATCTCTGTAGCACTCAAATATCTTTGAACCAACAGTGGTAAAACACCCAGTCTTAGTGGCTCTGCAGTTTATGTCCTTTCCTGTGGCTAGAACAAATGGAGATGATGTACTGAGGTAAGAGGGACGGGCAGAAGTTTTCCTGTTGAAGCAAAGTTAAACAATGAAGAGATGAACAGGAGAAAATGAATGGTAAAAGAGAATCATAGAATAGTTGGATCATCTAGTCCAACCCCCTGCAATGTGCAGGGACATCTTCAACTAGATCAGGTTGCTCAGAGACCCATCCAGCCCAACCTTGAATGTTTCCAGGAGTAAAGCATACACCACCGCCCCTCTGGGCATATATACCTATAACTGTATAACTTCAGTGACTGGTAGCTATTAAGTATAGTGAATGACTTTTTTTTTTCTTTTTTTAATAAAAAAAAGAAATAAGGAAAGGAGTAAACATTTATTAAGCAGGTGATAGTTTTCTAGATAAGATAAAAAATGTTAACATCATAGTTTATATATTTAAATATTAAGGGCAAATAGAATTTTTATTTAACATAAAGCCAAATATAATTTTCCTAATAGCTTTTTTCTTTATTACTAAATGCCAATATACCTCAGAGTGTACGTGGGAGTACAAATCATTTGAATTAGATAACAGGGTAACAGATGTCTTTGCTAGATATTATACAGACAGGTTCTAATTATCATTTAAAGGTCAGTGTAAGAAACAGGGAGACTTTCACATTGCCAACTAATTTACTTAGCCTTCTACTCTGAATCACTGTGTCAGAGAGTCTAGGTCTTCCCTTTGCCTTAAAGAAGAGACATGAGAAAACAGATAGATAACTTAACCAAACAGGTTTTGTGCAGATACTTGAGTAAGCTGATTATACCCTAAATTACAGTAATGCACACTGGAGTAGCACTTGACATAGACCAGATGCCCTATACTGTAACATTTGCTATTTAACCATTGCTTAGTATAATTCATCATATCTTTGGTAGAAATCCAAACAACCAAACTTTCCTTCTTTTTGTTTTGCCATTTAAAATGTTCCATTGCTTTATAAATAAATATTGGAATCATCTGTGCACTCTATTTTCTGCTGAGATCAGAAGTAGGAGGAGAATGGTACAGAAGGTGCTTCCAGGGAAGAGAATCTCATGAGAAAATTCTGATCTTAGATTTTCTGCCTGAATTCCAAGATAATAATATAAATTGAAACATTCAGAATTTAAATTTTTGATTTTTCTTTTTTTTAAAATAATATAGACTCACCAAGGCTTTTGAGGTTTGCCAGTTATCTACTAAATGTATCAACAGTATTGCTTGAAAAGTGTTGGTTTTGCAAATTCAGTCTCTGAAGCTGGAGAAAACATTAACAGTAATGGCTGCATGAATATTTGTAAATTAGTAGAATAACCCAAACAGTTTTATTTTCAGCAGTTTTCATAATATCTGTTCTTATTAAAGGGGTTTCAGTGTATTGATGGCATTCTGTCACTTCCCTTCTCCTTTATACAGTCCTTACGTGAAAACAAAGTAAAATGAGCCGTGCTTTCGTAATGGTCTTAACATTTCTACAGGTGTCAGCTCAAGAGTATCCAAAAGATCTGTCACACATTATGCATACTCTTAAAAAGTAATTTACTTCTTTTCAGAGCAGATACAAATTCAGCTCTTTGGTCTATCACATTGCCTGTGTGATACTAAGAAATCAGTTTTAATCACTTTGGCTGTATCTAAGCTACCTAATCTCTGAGTTTCTCCTCCTTCCTGGTTGGCAAGGTGAGACAACTCAGGGCTGGGATGAGATCCAAAGCCTACTTCTCCTTTCTCTCTTGCCTCCTGATTTCTCTATGTAGAAGTCCAGGGATGTAAGGTGCAAAAGTACATGTTGCACTGGATAATGTTGGTTGATAAGGAAACCAGAACTAAGTGGCTTGTAGCATCTGTCACATTGTACAGATGTGACTGTTTTCTTTGGGCACTATGGGAATAGTGTTACCTTTTTTCACAGGAAGAAACTAAATATAAATGTTAGGAATAATGAACTTTTAGCATACTGTAATAACAGAGGCCTTATACCTCTTCTTAAACACGTGTATTTTTAAGGACCTGTCTCAAACATAGCTGTATACATATAGGTTAACAGTTGGACTTGATGATCTTAAAGGTCTTTTCCAATCTAAAGGGTTCTGTGATTCTGTGATTCTGGACTATCAAGATTTATAGCTATCTGGTCACTCTGAGGGTTCAAGTGCAATTGGCAAGACAGTACATATAACTGTTGAAATGCATGTTGAAATATAACACTGTTAGCCAGGTTCAGAAATGGTGGTGTTTTTCTCAGGTAGTTGAGTAGGAGTTCATCACTTTGCAATGTCCATGAGTCATGCCAGGTAGCACTGGCAGCCCTGCATGACCTTGCAAGGTGCTGTCTCCCCAGCTAACCTCCAGGCCCGAACATCTCCTTTTTACAGACACATGAGCAGCCTTTCCCTGGGCCTTGTGTGTGCAGGGAGGGAGTACTTGCAACCACCTCTGAAGTCCTCATCAGGCACAATGTTCAAGTGATGTTATATATTGTTGTCTTACTGGCCAGCCCAGTTAGGGTTGTTTATGGGTGTTCATGGTTGACAAAACATGGCTTGCATCTGTAGTTACTTGTATTATGAACAAGCACTAAAAAGGTTTCAATTTTTTTTTCAAAATAAACATTTGAACATGTTTTTTTCTTTCATTATTTGTGCTGTCTTGCCAATAACACCTGGGCTATTAGGTAAAGGTACAGTTGCAAACTACAGTAACAGCTATAAGATCTGCTGTTCACCCATAGTTGAAGTGTGAACAGTACTGAAAAGGGCTGGATATAAACACTATTTGTACCTATGTAACTCAAATATATTATGAGGGAAAATTTAAAGTAATGTTGTGTCCAAACCAATATTTTGATCAAAAAAGTGGGATAAGGATCAATTCTGGTCAGAACAATGGGATAAGGACCTATTCTAAGAGTCATCTATCATTGTCACAAGTGAAAAAGGTCACAGCTACTTTATGACCTTTATTGTTTGGGAGAAGTAATTTCCCTTAATGTAACATCAGGAAGAGTGCTTATCTAATTTATCTTTTATTTCAGCCCCACCGTGACTGACAGATGAATTGAAAGGTTGCAGCTGGCAGCTGCAGCCCACACTTGCTGGGCCATGTTGGGCAAAGCTGTGAGCCTGACTGGAGGCTGAGATGCTCTTGGAGCGAGACGTGACCAGAAATCGCCATCTCTGGCTTATTGCCAGCACTGTGTGCTGCAGCACTGAAGTCATCTGCAACAAATCTTTACCTTCTCACCTAAATACCAAAAAAGTGCTGTTGCTGTTGTGATGAGACAGTTTGCTCTGCATCACAAGTGAAGGGACATGTATCTCTTCAACATGAGGTATGCTGTGAAGCAATAAGACAGGGAGGCAGTGTGTGATTTTTCCATTCCAACTCTGTGTGACCTTGGTTGGGAAGAAGATCTTCCCATTTCCTCTGAAAGTAATGGTGCCTTGTTCCTCAGAAGAGCTGATGTGTGGGAAAAGGCTTCGTAAAGTTGTCATTCTGAATACCTGTAAGCAGTTTCCATGCATTTCTTTCACACGTGCTATTTTCCACATTTCTGAAGACACCTTATTTTGTTGTTAAATTTTGCTAAGAATTTACCTAAAACTCCTCCAATTGTACTACACTAAAAGACATTTAAATTTATGAAATCCCTTTTCATTATGATTCAGTAGATTGTTAAACCTAAAAGCTGTAGGTTTCTATGAAGACTGCTGATTTGGTTGTCCTGATTCCACACAATCCAGTTAGAAGCATCCAAAATTAATTGATTTTCAGGAACTAATGAATAAGTATCTTCTGACTAAAAGGGTATCTATTTAATATGTTGCATGTTGGTATCATCAAATCATAGCCTGAGGTTTTAAGTTATGATGGAAAAGATAGCTGAGGAAAAGGTATCATTGTTCCTTAAGGAGCCAAATTGCTTTTTCAAATATGTGGTATCATGTTTCTTGGCTGGACTAATTCCTCCCATGTCATGGAATATTATCTGCGTTCTCAGAGCATGTCCAATGTAGTGACTTTTCTCTATTATACCATGTAAAATGCCTTTTACATACACAACATAGTACCTCGCATTTACTTATTACTACACAATGAGCACTGTATATTTTCTAGAAAACATCTGTGCCCTCTAATGCTTATGTATGTGAAATAGGTATGTGTGCAGACATGGCAAGGCAAGCCGACATATCCACTTCTACACATGCACTTGTGGGACATTTGAGAATTAAAACCATAAATATCAGGCAATATGCAACTCCCTCTCTACCCTTGTAGCTGCATTACCTGTGACCATTGTTAAAAAATAAAGATTGGACTTGAGTTGCTATCAAGTGTTTTTAAATTGCCTTTATTATTCTCTAATCAGAACTGGCTGTTTTTAAACATGACATGTATTGGATGTCTGACTCTTCATACACGTGAGCCCTCTCAAAGTCTTATTACCCTGTCTCATTATTAATCCACCTCACTGAGAAGGAAACTCTTGAACTGATCATCCTTGGGTCCGTTCTAGTAAACCAACAGGAATAGCTTATTTGATTCATAAGAGGTATTTACATTGCCACATTATATTTTGCGAGCTGAAAAGAGTTCTCAAAATGCCTGTGTCTTTCTGCTCACTGTCAGGAAGCCTCAGACATAAACATTCTTACTGTGGACATATAAAGACACAAAAGAGGTCAGGAGAAAGCACACTGCTCCCCTGGCCATTCAATGTGCTATCTGTGAAGAGAATTTACCCCTCTCAGTATCGTGCAATAAAAGTTCCTTGTTTAGATCTGAGATCCCTCATTTGTACTCTTCAACCACTTTTCCCAAGACCTTTCTATGCCTTATTGTCTCCTGCCTTTTTTCCTTTTCCTAAATGAAACTCCTTCTTAGTGATTTAATGGAGTGAGAGAATATAGTTAAAGGTTTCAGAAGTAGGAGCTTTTTTATTATAAAGTTCCATAATTTCTTTTGTAAATTTATTTTATATGTTGGATCCATGCATAAAACATGCCTAAACAAGCTTAGGATCTATACGAATCTTGTTATTTTGGCTCAGTACCAGTCTCTTGCAAACTTTTCCCCATTTCACTCATCAAAAACAACCTAGAACTTCAGCCAGAGTTATTTATTTCCATACTCATCCTATGATGGAAAAAGAGCTTACAAACATTAACAGCTATTCCATAATGATAATACAGGGAAATTAAATACCTCCAAATAACTCCAGCAGATTTTAATTATTTTTTCCCCTATATAAGCCTAAGGAATTAAAACAAATCCCATTTAGATAGCCCAAGTTTCAGGGGACAATTAATGACAGAAACAGTAATTACAGGAAAGGCTACCTCAAAGAGCCTGAGTTCCACATCAGTAACAAAGTGTTACTGATGAATCAAGAAGATAAGGCTACCTTTACGGAAAAACGGGAAAGGGTCTAAAAACAGATATTCCTGTTAACAATGGGAAAATATCTGGAGAAAAGCCAAAGTCTCATTTATTTGTGCAGCCTTTAGGGAAGAAAATATTGTAATGTATGGTTGCCATGTCAGGAATACAAGAAAGCAAATTAGCAACTGAAAGGCTGTTCAAACAAAAATCTATTTTTAAAGATAGCATATAGGATTTCTAGAATTTGTATATGATGAAGCTTTTATAATGCTTGTGTGGATGGTTTGAGGATGTTTATTATGAGAAACACAAAAGTGTGTTTTAGCATATGAAAGAGAGCGAGCACAGTAGGTAATCTGACTTCCTATCATATGATTGAGCCAAGCATTAAAGGAAAAGAGGTATATCAATTTTCTGGTGGTGGGAGATGAGAGGGAGAAGGCTGCTGGGATCTGAAGCTGGCCCAGACAAACTTTGTTTGTTACAGCTTTCTGGGCTTTCATGTGTTTGCTTCCCTGGGGACAGGAGCTAAAACCTATTGTGGTGTGATAGTCCTTGACTTCCTGGAAGGAGCAGATAGCCCACTAGATGACTAAATGCCTCAGCACACCGGGGTGGCCAAGCTCACTACCTCCTAGAATCTCCTGGGTCAGTGAATGGGCGGTGTGATCAAAACTTCCACTACAATTCCAGGGGAAGCATTAGGACTGCTGGGACTCAGCTCTAACACAATTTCAGCAGAGGGATGGACGGTTGAGCAGCCAGAGAGCAAAAGCAGGGACAAGAGTTTGGTGAGGACAGGAGTAGCAGAGTGCCTAGGTTTCGTGAGTTTTCCCATCATTTGGACAGCCCACAGTCAGATGAAAGTGGCAAATTCATGTGCAGTTAACAATGGACCCCACATGCACGTCAGCTGGAATTTTTATTGCCTTGTAGGATTAAATAGGCCAACATGTAGAGAAAACTTGACGGTGATGGGAGGTATTCACTACAGCTGCTTTCTGCTGGCTGGAGCTAGAACTAGACCTCCAAAGCTGCGGGGGGATGTATGTGTTCCTCACTTTTGTCAACTGATAACTTCCTATACTTCTGAATTAGGAGAGTTTAGTTTTACCCTACTATAGAAACCAAATGGCAAGAGCACCAGGTCTGTAATTTAACAATAATCATGAAGCCACCAAGTCACAACTTTGTTTAAGTAAGACCTGGTTAGGTCACATCTCTTAAAAGTAAATGAATAGGAAAGATTAAAGTGGATTCAGCAGTGAACCATTATCTTTGACCACACACTATCAGCTAGATGGTGTTGTGCCTTTAAGTCTAGGATAATTATGGTTTTCTCCAACAGTATCCAATTACATGACGAATAACCTTGGCGTCTAAGGCAGGAACCTCTGATATGCGTCACTTCTTACCTCAAGAAGACTGTTTATCAGAGTTATCAGTGCTGGCTGCTAAAAAATCAGCCTGCTATTGTTACATTCCCATTCAGAGCACGCTGTCTTCCAAAACATCTGAGTAGACCTGACAGACTGATGGCTGAGAGTACTTTGACATACTCTACCAGAGGGAACTCTTGGGGAGAATAAGACAATTGCATTCATTGCACTTCCTCCTTTATAGCGTGTGGTAATGTAGCTGGGGAATGCAGGGGAAGTCTCTCCTGTGAGAGACAAAGCAGCAAATACATATAGGAAATCTTCAGGTCATAGTTCTGATTTGCATTGATTTCATTCCAGGTTCTTTTAGTTGCAAATTACAAGGACAGAAATTTCTTGCATTGAGAAAAAAAGGTCTGTTATATACAGGGATCAGTCATTCCTACACAGAGTGAAGTGTTGCATTTCTGATTAGCCTTAGATCCCATAAGCAATAAAGACCAAAAACCATTATTAGAACAACAGGTGTTATCATTAAAAAGCTTCCTAAGAATAGATTAGAAAGTAACATAAATGAAGTTTGTACAGTAACATCTTGTGCTTTCTTAGAATAAAAAGAGTCACTACAAAGCGGAAAAACAAAGCATGAATTTCATTATAGAATTATTTGGGATATTCATTGATAGAAATAACTATTTGTTATATATTTTGTGTTAATCAATTTAGCTATATAGCACACTAAATAACCAGGGATTTGCACCTAATATATTTAAATCTGGTTTGAATTTTTGGTTTAGAAACATCTGCTTTAGAAACATCTTAGAAAAGTTGTCTTTCCAGGCCTTTGCCAGAAAAAGATAAGCTTTTGACTCATAGCCAATAAAACTTGTATTAATAATTAAAGAATGTTGATGATTAGAAGCAACCTACAGCTTCTAGGCATGTATATTGCAGATGAGACCTATCAATCTCTGTTTCTTAGTGATAGTGAAAACATGGCATAGGTCATCAAGATGTTACGGACTAGATCCAAAAAATGTTCCTGAACTGGGATTTAGGAATTCCAAATAAGATTTTGTGCTTAAATCCAAGGATAAGACCCTGAAAACCTCAACTTAACTTTTGTTTGACATTGAAAATGCTTCAACTCTGTGTCCAATGCAAATTTCTAGCTTTGCTTGCTTGCTTTTTAACCTTAACACCCAGTTGGTGTCTGTCTGAAAGATCTGAGTGTGAGCATGCTCAAAAGCATCTCAGATTGAGATAGAGCTCAGAAGCCACTGCTACTTTCATGTTTCTATACTATTTGCATCCAGACATGAAACGTTCATCTACTGGAGTCCCCTTGTGCTCACTCCAGTTGGTGTTCTCAGCACGTGCCAGGTACAGCGTATCACAAGCTCTGGTGGTGACCATTACAAAATGGGAACAGGAGGAAAAGAGAGACCTTTTCTTTATAAAAGAGTAAAATTGTGCACAGAATTTATACAGCAGTTTAGCATTTACAAGGGTTATCCATAAATTGGTGGTGGAGGGGGAGATTAAATTTCATTGTCTGCCAGGGGAATGCTTCTTCCACAGCTTGTAGCTCTCAGCAGAACACCTTGCCTGCAGAATTAGGTGTACTGAGCAGGAACAGCCTGTCTATGCAATAAAGAATTCAATTCACACTATGTGTGTGCAAGAGTGAAACTGTTTTGTAATGTAATGGTTATACATGCACCTAGGATGCAGGAAAATGGGAGTCTTGACTTCCATGGGGGACTCCTGGTTCAGAGGCCACAATGTAGGAACCCTTCTTCAGTATTGTGTGATTTTGACTGGAGCAGATTAAGCAGAAATTTTAAAATTTAATTTATTTTTGACTTTGAAAGTCAACCTTTTTTATTTAAGATTCTTTTTTAAAATTTAAACTAGCTTTATAGTAGCTCTCTGTGATTAAAAAGTTGGTTGGTTGCTTGTGAGCCAAACCAAATGCAGGACTGAGAGTCCTCAAGTGAACAGAATCACAGACTCACAGAGTATGCTAAGCTGGAAGAGACCCACAAGTATCATTGAGTCCAACTCTTAGCCCTGCACAGGACCATCCCCCAGAGTCACACCATGTGCCTGAGGCTATTTTCCAAATGCTTCTTGAACTCTGTCAGGCTTGATACTGTGACCACGTCCCTGGGGAGCCTATTCTAGTGCCCAACCATCCTTTGGGTGAAGAACCTTTTACTAATATCCAACCTGAATCTCCCCTGACACAACTTCAGGCCATTCCCTCAGGTCCTGTCACTGGTCACCACAGAGAAGAGATCAGTGCCTGCCACTCATCTTCCCCTTACAAGGAAGTTGTAGACTGCAATGAGGTCTCCCCTCAGTCTCCTCTTCTCCAGGCTGAACACAGCAAGTGATTTCAGCCACTCCTCATACGGCTTCCTCTCAAGGCCCTTCACCATCTTCATTCCCCTCCTTTGGAGACTCTCTAAGAGCTGAATATCTTTCCTACGTTACGGTGCCCAAAACTGCACACAATATTCAAGGTGAGGCCACACCAGTGCAGAGCAGAGCAGGATAATCCCCTCCCTTGACTGGCTGGCAATGATTTGCCTGATGGCCCCCAGGACATGGTTGGGCCTCCTGGCTGCCAGGGCACTGCTGACTCATATTCAACTTGCCATCAACCAGGACCTCCAAGTCCCTTTCTGTGGCACTGCTTTTCAGCATCTCGTACCCCAATCTGTCCAGGGTTTCCCCATCCCAGGTGCAGAATCCATCACTTCTCCTTGCTGACCTTCCTATGGTTGGTGTTTGCCCAGTTCTCTAATTTGTCAAGGTCTCTTTACAAGGCCTTTCTGCCTTTTAAGGGAGTCAACAGCTCCTCCCAGTTTTCTGGCCTCTGCAAACTTGCTTAGTAACCCTTCCAGTCCTGCACCCAAGTCATTTACGAAGATGTTGGGCTGGGCACAGAGCGGCTGGAGATCTCCCAGGCAGAAAGGGACCTGGGAGTTTGGATTGACAGGAAGCTGAACATGAGCCAGCAGTGTGCTCAGGTGGCCAAGAAGGCCAATGGCATCCTGGGCTGGATCAGGAACAGTGTGACCATCAGGACCAGGGAAGTGATTATTCCCCTGTACTCAGTGCTGATTAGGCCACACCTGGAGTACTGTGTCCAGTTCTGGGCCTCTCAAGTCAGGAAAGATATGGAGGTGCTGGAGCAGGTCCAAAGAAGAGCAACAAGGCTGGTGAAGGGACTCGAACACAAGTCCTATGAGGAGAGGCTGAGGGAGCTGGAGTTGTTTAGCCTGGAGAAGAGGAGGCTCAGGGGAGACCTCATCACTCTCTACAACTCCCTGAAAGGAGGTTGTAGCCAGGTGAGGGTTGGTCTCTTCTCCCAGGCAGCTATCAGTAAGACAAGAAGGCATGGTCTTAAGCTCTGCCAGAGGAGGTTTAGGTTGGATATTAGGAAGAAATTCTTTACAGTGAGGGTAATCAGACATTGGAATGGGCTACCCAGGGAGGTGGTGGATTCTCCATCCCTGGAGATTTTTAAAATGAGACTGGATGTGGCACTTAGTGCCATGGTCTAGTAACCATGGTGGTGTTGGATCAAGGGTTGGACTTGATGATCTCAGAGGTCTTTTCCAACCCAGCTAATTCTATGATTCTATGATTCTATGATTCTATGATTCTATGATTCTATGATTCTATGATTCTATGTTGAAGAGCACAAGGCCTAAGATGGAGCCCTGCAGAACCCTAGTAGTGACAGCTTGACAGTTTGATGTTACCCCATTCACTATTGCCCTCTGAGCCAATTGCTTACCCACCACATTATGTGTTTATCCTGCTGTGTGCTGGACATTTTGTCCAGAAGGATTCTGTGAGAGACAGTATCAAAAGCTTTACTGAAATTCAGAAAGATTACATCAGCAGGCTTCCCTTGATCAACTAGATGGGTCACCTTGTCACACAAGAAAATCAGGTTTGATACAGGGACTGTTTGTCATTATTTTGTTCATATTCTTTTTCTAATTGGCTGATAAGCTATATACAGAGGCTATCAAAATCCCACTGGGACTGGAGTGACTATTTCAATAGTTAGTAACTTTAAAAGACTGTACCTGCCAATTCCCTTTTCTAGTGTTGTTACTTTATTTAATGGATAGTTATTTGAGTTCCCCATTTGAATTGACGTTTGCACTTCTCAGGCACTGTGAGACTCGGACACAAATTGCTGTGATGTTTTGCCTCAGAGAAATTACAAATAACTTGCCACAAAGTCTTGCATTATACACCAGCCAACACTTTAGGGTAGCTTTATGAAGACAGGGAAAATGTAGAGAAAGATCTGTTCTACCAAGAAAGATGTATTCATTTTGATGATCTGGCTTTGGGAACTTGATTAAAAACAGCTTCTTTGTTTGGTTGGTTTTGGTATTGTCAAAGGGTAACTGGTAAATGTTTGTGCCCCAGTACTCATGGGAGAAAGCAGCCTGGAACCTGGGAGGAGGTGTTGCATTGGTCAACTTGGAACACAGGGAGAATGATAAAACCCTCCTTCACTCTCATCCCTTGCCAAATTAAATCCAGTTTAGAGCAATATGTTGCTACACATTGTACCAACAATCAAAGCGAATAAAAAACCTGACTGATTTTAAAACTGAAGAAGTCCTGTTTTAGAGTACTCTAATAACTGCTCTTACAAAAGAGATGCCAGACGATCAGTGAGTAAAGAGCGTTAAGCGCAGAGTTTTGTATCTTGTCAAGCAGACAGCTCCTCCGTCAGCAGGACACTGTCACAAGCTGTACAATAGCTTTGAGCTACAGCTGACATAGGCACTATCTACATCAGCTCCAGCCCTCCCATTACATCATTCATGTCACTGTGTTAACCCAACTCATCCTACTTTATGTCAGGTAAGTTTACTACCACAAAGCAGGGTCACTAGTGGTCTTACTTGTTAGTTCTAAGTGAATAAATTTAATAGAGAAACATGGTAGAAACTGAAATTTTGGCTGCAAAATATTTGTATCAAAAAGTCTCTGAATTCCACAGGGATTTTTTTCTATTTGTCAGAGCAATTTAGTGCTCATTTTCTTCCACAAACAAAATTTTGGTTTCCATCTGGAAATATTGGATTCACAGATACTGTAGGAATTCCTCAGGTGAGCCTTAACATGTCTCTTTATCCCATTTTCTTCTGTTACTCAGGTTACTCAGCCAAGCTGAACTTGCTGTGAGGTGTCATCAGGGACTCCTGTCATATGCTGGAGTAACTCAGTGACAGATACAGTGATGTACCTCCCATATAAAAGACCGAAACATACAACAACCCTGCCTGTAAAATGCCACAGCTACTTTTCTGAATCTAAAGCTTGTTACCAGCCAAAGAACTTCCACTAAAAATTATTTGATTTGGGTTTCAAGTTTTCATCTTTTCCTGTAATGTAATTACAAGATCTAATTGCAGGAAAACAATTTTTTTCAAACATTTCTGAAGAAATTTTTCTTCCTGCCAGCTTAGGTGCGTACTTGTAATCAAACGCAGGCAAGTTTTTGAGTAGAAGAAAGGTGGGCATAGTGGCGGAAGAAATCAGGACAGGAGCTGAATGATGGGCCCTGCCTCTGTGAACCTGTACCTCTGGTGTAGCTCCTAACAAGGGAGTTAAATATGCCCATAATATGAGATCCTGCATCATATCTTGTTGCTCTCGAGGCAACTTCAGCAAGAATATAAAAACCAGATGCATAAAGGTGTTAGTAGCTTAGTAATTCCTGCAGATGATCTTTCCATTTCGAGGAAGAAGCTTTCTGGCAGGACAGTGTCATAAGGATTTATGCTGTCTTGCAGAGGGAGGGCCTGATGCTGCACGGCTGCCAGCCTAAAAACATTTCTAGATTTACTACTGGAAATTCACTTAAAATTAAACATCAGTGACACCCTCCCCCAACAAAGATTAAGAACAAAAAAAGTCTAGTAGAAAACGTTCAGGGTGAAGAGAAAATTGTGGTGGTTCTGACTAAAATCAAAATCGAACTCTCCCCCATTCTAGGATTTCAGAAAACCTTCCAGCGCTCATCTGCCTCCAGTTTCCTCTTTGTTGATTCAGTCATCAATTATCAAGAGACTTTTTGTTTTGTCTCAAAGAGCCGCACAATTTGAAGTAACTGTGGTATCTAAGATGGTTCTGCCTAAACCAGAGAGTCCTCTATGGCACAAAGAAACTGGATTGGATTAAAATAAAAATATCTAAAACCAACAGAATTTTCTTTCTAAGTTGTTCTGAGGGCTATTATAATATCATTTCCCCTCATGAAACAAATAATACACAGACTTCAAAAGCCCTGAGTGTTGTTCTCAAACAACAGAAAGTAAATGAGATTCGACATCACAATTTATGATGCTTCCATTCCTTCTTTTTAAGAAAAGTGAAATATGTTAATAATTAAAGTCAAGCAAATTTGGAACCTTCTGGCTCCTAAAATATTATGACGTGCACTTGCCTAAAAAGCCCTCTAGGACAAATGTACAATGACAGCAATTGCACTTGTGCCTTAAATGTGGTAGCTTCCTGGACATATTATTATCTCTAATTAAACCAGTGGATTAATGTCTGTTGTTATGCTCTCTGCTGATAGCAAGAAATTACAATGAAGCATTTGCCATTCATCTTCCGTTTCCAACAGAGCTCTGTCAGTGTCTGCTATTGTTGCAACATCATGTACTACTAGCTGGGACTCAAATAATTTATGATACCCCTTAACTTACTTTCACATCCTTAAAACTCCTGTCATAGGAGCAGTCCCATGGTGATTTTAATTGAACATTCACAGAATGGCTGGGTGTATTGGCAACTCCGTTTGAGGTCTCCAAAGCAAAGCCAAGTAATACCAGTTTAACAATGATTTTATTGTATGGCAAATACTGATCCAAGTTTGTAGATATAAAACTCTGGAAACCTATGGGTAAAGAAATTAAGTTCCATTAGAAAATTTTCACAGGGCAGTTAGAGCTGATGGAAGTAAAAGTTCTGTCTTTTTCTTAGATAAACAATGACCTGTCCTTGACAAATGCCTGTCTTAACAATCGAAGTGCCAGAGAACGTTCTGGGACTTTACAGAGCGCCCAGTCATGTACCTTAATGATAAATTTGTCTTACTACTTTTGTAGAAACCTGAAATACAGCTCATGGAGTGTAAATGCACAAGCTTCTCTTTAAGAAGATTTTCATGACTTCATACATTATTTATTAACAAAAAAAAGACAAAAGTACTTTTATCTGTATGGGCTGTCTTTACATACTGTTATCTAACTGTCTGAAAGACACTGAAAATAGCTGTCTCTTCTTCTGTCAGCATGGCAATATGCTTCTCCTTGTGATAGTGTTATACAATTCTGATGTCTGTTTATTGCATGATTTTTAGATGAAGAAGTCAATTCTAGTCCCCTAGTCCTTGCTTTCTTCTATAAAATATCTACTAATAAAGTATATGATGCCAGTATTTCTAAGTTCCTCTCATTAGCAATCTCTGTTATAAACCAAAAAGATACCTCAATAATCATTTTTTCTGTATATGTATGAGTAAAATGTGAGGATCTTATTAGTGTATGTCAATAAATGAAGCTCTGCAATATGAATAATTCCTCTGAATTAAGTGTTAAATTAAATTTGCTCTATATCTATCTGTAAAATCAGTGTGAAATCCTAATCTAGAGTTAAAAATCATTTTACCTTAAGTTTCAAAAAGGACAGATTTCTCACTGGACTAAACCACATTTGCCATTCCCCATAAACCTGTCCTCATTTGAGTATATAAGACAAAAGCCTGATAATTTTAGTTTGTATGCACAAATTGATAAAGTGTAGTGGAAGTAGGCAAACAATACCCAGAAAAACACATGCTTACAACTAGTCATAAATTATGATTTATACACCTCCTAAGCATCCTCAGTTAAACCTTAACTGGGCTGAATGGTCCTGAAGGTAATTTATGGATACAGAAGCCTGCATGTTAGAGCAACTGCTGGGTTGAAGTCACAACAGGTGTTGGCTCTCTGGCAAGGTTCAGAGAAGCAGGTAACACAAGAAGAGCAGATTAGCCAAGGTAAACAGCCATAGTGGAGGCCCCCATGTCTGCACTCTATATGCTTTGGAGGAGTTGGTTTGGACTACTCCTAATCTATTTTCATGGATTAAATGTCTAGCAGCAGCTAGAATACTCCCAGAGCAGCCACCTTGCTCTATTTCATGTGAAAGTTGTTCAATTTGTCCATTCCAAGGCTGCTTCACAATGCAAACCAAAGTTTGCAGTAACTTGGGATAGAATCTCAAAAACACACTCCTGAGATGACATGAGCACTAATGCATACATACTATTTACAAGAAGAGGCTATAGAGTACCCTTAAATTAAGACTTCACAAAAGCAATGAGGAAAAGAATTCAGTCAACAAAAAAAATTTTCTAGAAATATCCTGAAAACTTAGAACTTGATCTTATGTTAAAAAAACCAATAAATTATCTTGAAGATGAGGTTGATTAACCAAATTTTCTATTATCCCTATACTTCAAAATTTAGAGCTTTGAACACCATGAAAAACAATGGCTGTATTCAAGGAGTAAGATTAATCTCCTCCAAATGCTCACATTCACACTTCAGTTTCTTGCATAGTCAATGGGGATAAATAGGTACCCTCTGAGTAGAATTCCTCAGACCTGTTTTAGACATCTATTTTGCAATGAGTCTGAAGGAAGCACCTTTGTCTCGTTCATTTTAACTACAAAAGGGAAGATTAGATGATGGCTATAGACTTTAAAATTTTTTACAGATGTTTACAGACATTCTATCAGATGAATTGCATCCCAACTGTCTTCAGCATTATTTCATCTACAGAATGAGAAGAATGCCCTATAAGGGAATTCCAGCAGGAGCACTCTCTGAACTTTTCTGTAAGAAATACATTAATCTCTTGACACAGCTATCTGCAATTCAGAAATTCTATTGAATTGTTGCTAAATTGAATTTCCATCATTTACTACCAATATTCACAGTCACACTCCATGATTTCATAAGCCCAGAGGCTCAGGTATTTGGATCAGATCAGGGCTTGAGCATGCACAGTGCTAGACGCTGTGACTGACCCTGGCACAGGAACATATTTCAGCCTACGCATTTTTGGCTCCAGTGAGAATATGTAAATACATGCTTAAGTAGTTTGATGATCAAGGGATGATCTAAGAGACCAATTTAATGTTTTAAGAAGTATGAGACATACAAGAACATAGCAGATTATCATTAGAAAAGACAATTTATTATTAAGAAATAAAAAAAAAAGAAGAAGAAAAAGGAAGCTAAAGCCATCAAGGAAAGCTAGATACCTAGGTAACAAGGCCAAAGAAAAGCATGTTTTTGATTTGATTTTGATACTAGAGGTGAAAAATTTCCAACAAATTCTATACTCCCAATTCTCAGTAAGAGTGGTAAAATTATTAACATTTCAGAACAGAAAAAAATTTTAACTCCAGAATATGAGACAACTTTTATAATACAGAACAGAGAAGACCATGGGAAAATGCATTCTTAATCTGAAAAGTTTATGAACATGTACAGCCAGGAACTGAGTGACTGAAAGCACAAGAATTCCGTGGCTATCTCAGGCATAAATCACTCTTACTAGGAGTAGCTACACAGTAATCTATAGGAAATTGCAGAGACTGGGAAATGGCAAGGTATCACCAAGTGATAATTAAAGAAACAAAGATTAATTGCTAGAGATGAGCTCAAACCACAAATTATAAATTTGAACCATTTAAATCTAAGTTTGGAAAGTTTACATCTGGAGATTTCACTATACTTATGCTATCATGAAGGGATGGCTGCTGTAAAACTGAATAAGTGTTTTCATATCTGATTTGGTCACATCACTAGATCTAATAATTGCTCCTTTCCCACTTTCCCATCTTTTGAGAGAACACTATTACAGAATATGGTTCCTCACAACAATTTTCTGTACAGCAAGTACGTTGGGTAAACACAACCCACTCATAACAGTTTGGACAAAGAAGATGGGAAACTATGTGAATGCAGTCCATGTTTGGGCACGAGGTTAGGCATGAGGAAAAATAAAGCTGCTAGAAAGCAGAGTGAATAGACACTTGAAATCTATTTTCCAACAGGGGATCAGCAATAACTCATGTGACAATTACCATGAAATAACATATGAGATCATCTTAAGTAAATCAATCAAGCCACTGTTTCTCTGCTTTTCTAAGAAGTGCCTAGTTAAAAATAAAAAAATAAAAAAGTGAAATGTCTGTGAAACAAAACTCAGGATTCTTCTGTGTGTGCTCCCTGAGATCAAGGGCCTATTTCTTACCCTCCTGGAGCCATACCAGCATTTGTCCTTGTGCAGGGTCAACAGGTGGAAGAGAGAGCACTTAATTCCAACCTGCACTGCCTTTATTTTGGTGGGTAAGAAAAAAAGTGGGTGCTGTGGGCTTTACCTGTTTTAGGGTGATGCAAGTTCAGAGTTTAAATTTTCACTAGATTACTAGTGCACAAGCCTAGTATTGCACAGCAGAATGCAATCCTTCTGTTTGCAGCATGCTTTGGACAAAAAGGGAGATACTTGGCTTTGCAGTCTACTAGAATTTGCTGGTATTTGTATCCACACTTTGAGTGCAACTGCTGGATAGGACTTAGAAACCTGTGTTTTTTCCTAAATGTGATATGTGGTGAGATTCTCAGTCAAGTCAAAAAGCTTTTTTGATATAAAGAGAAGCTGAAGAGACAGGAATTTGGGGTATTTTTAGTTGAGGGACTGAAGGGTCTTTTTAATCGTCTCTTGAGCTTTTGAATCTCAACTGGATCTTGTGGTCCCAATGAATGGCTTTTGTGGACGTAGGCAACACAGTACCACTCTATTCTAGAGAAAGCCATCATGTTGTATTTACATTATATAGATGGTGCCAAATCCTCATTACTGCGTTTCCTATGAGTTCTCTGACTCCCCCATTTCTTTCCTGTACCAAGCTCAGACATAGAATAAAACTATGTATGGTTCAAGTTAATGTTTATGGGATAGAAAACCAAGAATCAGAAATTACGTTTAGAAAAGTGTTTTGTACGCCTGCTCAAAAGACCAGAGCCAGTTTTTGTCTCCTTCAGCACCCTTCTGAAAGGTAGAATACTGCAAGACAAGTGCTTTCAGTCTGACCTGATTTACAGGACAGAACAGGATAAACCGGTGGTCACTGTCACTCAGCTACCAGGCTATACAATTACCTAAAATAGTAATTAGATCAAAATTACTGGAATAATAAGATGCTATTAGAGAACTGCTCTTTAAAATATACAAAAGGCATCAGAATTTTCAATTTAATTTGTCTTTCTTTGCTATAGTTTCTTATCCAAATTAATCAAATAGTCATGAAACTGGAAGCTGGATTTGACATTTACATTCTTTGTGGTTTTAGGCACAAATCTTATCATAGTAAGGACAAAAAGTTCCTACTTGTTTAGCCTGAAACCATAACACAGTGATGAAGTGACACAATGATGGCATGCATACACTATAAAATCCTTGACAAAGGATTTGCTGTTGTGGCCTCGTGCCCACTGGTTTGCCACTTCTGTCTCCAAGCAACACTCCAATGAAGGCAGCCTGGCATCTTGGCCTTCCAGATAAAGCATGGGGCAATGCACCAAGTCTTTGGCTTGCTCTGTGCCACCGTGGCCAAAAAATAAGGAATGTTCTTGGAGAAAACAGGTGAGATTTAGAACGTATTGCATTTCAGGAAGAGACAATGAACTGGGGGAAGAGGCCTTAGGTGACATAATCGAGCAATAAGCCTCTATTTCCACTGTGGTAAGGACACAGAGAATCCACTTTTAAAAATTCATTTACAAGCATAGTTGCAGTATCAGGAATTGTTATTTTTAAATTGTGTTAATATACTGGAATGATACTTTAGAGAAAAAAGGAAAAAGTGTTAGAAGTTATTTGAAAATCTCTACCTTTTGTCTACTCAATTGGGTGGAAGAACTGCAGTTTCAGAAGTCCTATCTACATAATGCTGTTCTCACCAGAATAAATTATTGGTAGTGAGACTTTTGTTGGCAATTAGATATGTAAGTGAAAAGCTTATAACATTGACCTATAAGTTTAGATTTTAATTTATCTACATTAACAGGTTATCAAAAGGAGACATAGTGTATATCTTTCTGTATGCATTCACACCGTTGTTTTTTAAAGGGAAAAACCTGCTTCTCTTCATCCTGTGTAGCAAGCTGATCATGGACTAGAAGCCTGTCTTTTAGTAGCAGACATCTTAAGCCTCCCCCTTTCAACCACTATAAAGTTCTGAGTAATCCTGATGGGTAGCGTAGCAATGAGCATAGATTTCTTTCTAGTCACTATAGATTTTAGGCCGTTTCCCCACAAACATATTGCTTAATTCTACGAAAACTAATTCATGTGTTTCTTTTCCTCTCATTTGCACAGATACAATACTTAAGTCTGCATAACGTCAAATCTTTGAATGACTGGCATATTAATAGTCCATATATTGGGCTATTTAGAGCACCATTGCTCATGCATGCCTATCAGTTTCACTAGAAGTTTTGTGTGTGCAAGAGATATAGGGTCACATTTCAAATGATGTCAGTGAGGCCTCCATGAAGCTTTGCAAAGCTGTGGAGCTTAACCAGTGCAGAACCGTTTGACTAGATGTCTCATTTCTTTTTCTCCCTCTACTGCAGGGCAAATTGACACATTTAATTATTTTTCAATATTTTTTCCTCATTAAGTTATACAGTTATTTGCCTGATTAGGTTTCGCAAAGTAAATTTTAATAGATTTTTTTCAGCTGCCAGTGAAGGTGAGTTCAACAGTTACATAAGGCAGAAGCCAGCCAGCCAGAGCCTTGCCAGTACCCCTCTATCCTGGCTTTCAACACAGTTGTTATTCCAGTAATGTCTCTCTCTCTTAAGCTGGGGCTGCCAACTCTGTTCAAATGTGTGGTGGTTTTCTTCTGTGGGCAAAGAGCCACCAAGACTGAAGCCGAATCCACAAAACTAATTTCATGGCCAAATGCCAATTCCTTTAACTCTTCATAGGTAATAAACAGTGGAAGTAAGCCGTAAAGCAACCTTTTTGTTTGGGGCGATGAGTGAGTTAGGCACCTCTCTGTGATGGAATCTGAAGAGCTTTGTTGCCTCAAAGCAACAGAGTTATGTACTAATAGTCTGGGGAATTTAAAAAAAAGGTGGCACGGCCACTTTTTTTTTTTTAATAACTGCTTTTCTTCTTGTATTAATTTTAAATGCTATTTGTGAGGAAACTACTTTTATTCCAAACAAGGATTCATCTGTCTGCTTTTGCAAGGATTAAGTCTACACCAAAAGGGAAACAAACTCAGGCACATTATTCCTGTCTCTGTGGAATTTACAATAATGAAAAGAAAGCACCTCAGCCTTTTGCCATGGGGCATCTGGAAGGCTTGTGTTTTCATCTTACTAACCAGCTGCTTAAGGAGGGCAATTCATATTTCCCCTGGAAAAATTTCTGCAGACAGCAGAGTTGGCCAGCATGATGTGACCTCTTCAAAATCTACCCAGCATTTCATTAAGGAGTAAGGACTAAGTCTGGCAATGAAAGACTGGTTGCTGGAGTAACAAACTAGATAACTTGCATTTATCATCCATCCCTCTTATTTCACTATCATCAGTAAGGTCAAACAGATTAAAACTGATGGGACCATTTAATTTTGTATGTGTTATGAGTGCAGGTGTCTATTTCCGATACAGCATATATAAGGACAACTGTATTTATTCTGTATAAACTGGTATTTATTTATACACTGAAGTTTCTCTTCCAGTTGGCAGACCTTTTCCTTCCGTATTAATCCTAGAGCCTGATATGGAAACTTATTCTTTACAGGATAAATTCTTAAAGCTCAGTGCTCTGCCACGTAGAGGTTACTGGGTTAGCTAGTTAAGATGTGGGAACTGGTTAAGTTGTCTTAACTTTGGACAGTTCCAAGCTAGTATGCAATTCTTCCCAGCAGAGTTAATTAGCTTAGGCATCCAACCAGCATTTGCACAGCAAACTAACCCAATTATCTCTGCATGATATGACATTGTGTCATGTCTGAGCCCAGAACATGTCTGTCTGCATATGGAAAAAATTACCTTCGTGTTGTGCCATTGAAAATAGCAGTGGGTGCTCTAGGGAGAGGAATAGTTCCCTTCTGCTCTTCATAATATGAATTTCTGGACTAATAACCACATAGTGAGTATATTGCTATAATCTCAATTTTTGTGTTAACTATAATTTTTTAAGTAAAAATCATTATAAGTAAAGGGCATGAGGAGTCCAGGGTTCTAACTTCCAGAATGCAGCATAAAGGAAAAGATTTTTGACATCCCATTCAGCATTATCTAGCAATTTTGTCATGGCCAAGTGTCCTCACTAACTTGATAACAGCTCCAATTTAAGCAGAATGGTTCAGATTTTCTTACTTGCCCTGGAAGTGCTGATGAGCTGCCATTGTCTCCAGACAGACTCCGAGATTTAAGGGAAACCTCTGACAACACATTTATTGACAGTGTGGTATTTTTATTGATTATGTCTTGGTGCGACGGAGAGATGTCTGCGATGTCCTCCATACCCGCGTGATGCCCAGCGCAGAATGCCAAACAGACCATCTGCTTGTGCGCTGTAAACTCAACTTCAATCTCAAATTCAAACCCAAAAGGAGCAGTATCCCAAGGAGAAGACTCCAAGTTAACGATCTTCAATCAGCCACAGTAAGAGAAAGATTCCAGGCAAACCTTCACACTAGGCTCAAAAACCATTCCACAGATTCTGCAGATTCCTCTCCTGAAACAATTTGGCAGCATATTAAAAGCAGCATCCTGCAATCCGCTGAAGAATCCTTAGGGTTCTCCCTCAAGAAGAACAAGGACTGGTTTGATGAAAACAATCAAGAAATCCAGGACTTGTTGAGGAAGAAGAGAACTGCCCACCAAGCACACCTTGCGCTGCCATCCTGTCACGCAAGAAAAACAGCCTTTCGTCTTGCATGCAGCAAGCTCCAACAGAAACTCCGTGACATCCAGAACAAGTGGTGGACCGATCTAGCTGCAAAAACTCAACTATGTGCAGATACAGGGGATCACAAAGGATTCTATGAGGCCCTGAAAACAGCATATGGGCCCACATACCAAGTCCAAAGCCGACTACTCAGTGCAGATGGTCAAACGCTTCTGACAGATCAAACCTCCATTCTGAACAGATGGTCTGAACATTTTCAGACTCTTTTCAGTACCAACCGTGTAGTCCAAGACTCAGCAATTCAGTCCATCACACAACAACCGGTGAAATGCCCCCACTTTAGGAGAAACCCTCAAGGCCATACAGCAGGTGAAAATCGGCAAGGCAGCTGGGGTTGATGGAATTCCACCCAAAGTCTGGAAACATGGGGGCCTTGCACTCCATGCTAAATTTCATGAGCTTGTGGTGCACTGTTGGGAACTAGGCGAACTACCATCAGACCTTCGTGATGCAGTCATCATCACCTTGTATAAGAAGAAAGGTACTAAATCAGACTGCTGAAATTACCGTGGTATTACTCTGCTCTCCATTGCTGGTAAAATCCTGGCAAGAATACTCCTGAACAGACTAATACCCGCTATAGCAGAAGGAATTCTTCCTGAAAGTCAGTGTGGCTTCAGAGCCAAGAGGAGCACCACAGACATGATATTTGTTCTCAGACAACTGCAAGAAAAGTGTAGGGAACAGAACAAAGGTCTCTATGTAACCTTTGTTGACCTCACCAAGGCTTTCGATACTGTGAGCAGAAAAGGTCTTTGGCAGATTTTGGAACGTTTAGGTTGTCCCCCCAAGTTCCTTAAAATGATCATCTCACTTCATGAGGATCAGCACAGCCAAGTCAGATATGGCAACACACTTTCTGAGCCCTTTCTAATAAAGAATGGTGTGAAACAAGGCTGCGTTCTCGCTCCTACCCTATTCACAGTCTTTTTCAGCATGATGCTCCAAAGGGCCACTGCAGACCTCGATGATCAGGATGGTATCTACATTCGATATCGTACTGATGGAGCCTATTCAACCTAAGGCGATTGAAGGCCCACACCAAGACCTTAAACCATCTTGTCCGGGAGCTGCTTTATGCTGATGACGCCGCCCTTGTTGCCCACACAGAAGCAGCCCTGCAGCATTTAACATCCTGCTTTGCAGATGCTGCTGAGCTCTTTGGGCTGGAAGTCAGCTTAAAGAAGACTGAAGTTCTCCATCAACCTGCACCTCAGGAAGTCTTCCATCATCCCCACATCACCATCGGCCAATCAGAGCTCAAATCAGTCCAACAGTTTAATTACCTAGGCAGCCTCATCTCCTCGGATGGTAAGATTGACGGGGAGATAGACAACAGGTTAGCAAAGGCATATAGTGCTTTTGGAAAACTCCATAAAAGAGTTTGGCGTAATAAACACTTGAAGAAAAGTACCAAGATCAGTGTTTACAGAGCCATAGTGCTGTCTACTCTTTTATATGGTTCCGAATCATGGGTCATCTACCGCCACCACCTGCATCTCCTAGAACACTTCCATCAACGCTGCCTCCGTACAATCCTAAACATCCACTGGTCAGACTACGTGACCAACACATCTGTTCTTGAACAGGCAGCAATCACAAGTATTGAGGCCATGCTACTGAGAACGCAGCTGCGATGGGCAGGGCACGTCTCTAGGATGAAGGACCACCGCCTCCCTAAGATCCTGCTTTATGGTGAACTTGCCACTGGCTGCCGCAAGACAGGAGCCCCGAAGAAAAGATACAAGGACTCCCTGAAACAACATCTCAGCCTCGGGCATATTGATCACCATAACTGGTCTACTCTGGCCTCCAATCGGGAGGCCTGGAGACACACCATCTATAACGCTGCTGATGCTTTTGAGAAAGCACACAGGATCACCCTTGAGGAGAAAAGACAACGCAGAAAGAATCATGCCTTGCAGAATATACCATCTAAGGAGTCTTTCTGCTGTGCCTTTTGCAACCGGACATGTCTTTCTCGTATTGGCCTTTTTAGCCACCAAGCTTGCAAGAAACGCGGGTAGAGCCCTTCCCAAATCTTCGTTCGCGAAGCCTAGCCATGATGGTATTTTTATTATTTGTGTTACTACAGAACTTCAGCTTCTCATTGTAATTATATTTTCTTCTTGTTGTTCCTAAGAAATAAGAAAGCACTTATCTTCCCATTTTTCAAAGGATGGTGGATGTGCAGGATTTAAAGTCTTATTCAATGCCATACTGAGGAAAGCTGTGATAGATTTAGGATCTGAACACTGGTCTTACCAAAAGGCTAAGGTGGGCCACTGACTGACTTTCCACTGTGACAGTTATAAAAGTTGTGTTGCTTTAACTAGTATAACATATTGTCCTGCTTTGGCTTGGATAAAGTTAATTTTATTCTTAATGGCTGATATAGTGCTATGTTTTTGATTTAGTATGAGAACTATATAATGTTGATAACGCACTGATGCTGCAGTTTCTGCTCAACAGTGCTTACTCTAAGTCAAGGACATTTTGATTTCCCATACTCTGCCAGTGAGTAGGTGGACCAAACTGGCCAAAGGGATATTCCATATCATAGAGCACCATGATCAGTAAATAAAGCTCTGTGTGTGTGTGTATGTGTGTGTGTGTTGGTTGGGAGCTGTTGATTGCTACTTGGGAACAGGTTGGGCATTGGTCTGCAGCAGTGAGCAATTGTACTGTGCATCACTTTTTTCTCTTGGGTTTTATTCCTCTCTCTCTTTTTCATTATTATTATTATTATTGTTATTGTTGTAATTATTATAATTATTATTATAATGCTTTATTCTGTTTCAATTATTAAACTGTTCTTGTCTCAACCCACAAGTTTCACTTTTTTCTGATTCTCCTCCCACTGCAGGGGGGAAGTGAGCAAGTGGCTGCATGGTGCTTAGTTGCCAGCTGGGACTAAATCATGACACATACAAAAGTGTAAAGAAACAAGCACAATATAAAAAATAGGAGGGAGAACATGATTTTCTGTAACAGCTTTAGTACAGATAATTACACTAATCCTAGGCATATCTTGGGAAGAGCACATTGTTATTATCTATTAAATCCTTAGGAAACACTGTGAAGTGACCATTTAATTTTGTAATTCAAGTTATTTTTTACACTTGAATTACAAATATCCATCACTCTGATTCTGAAAGATGAGGCATTAAACTGATTCTGTGCTCTTAATCTTAGATTGGGTGATATCTAGTCAGTGCATTGAAAAGTTACCTACTTTCACTATAGGCATTGTAAGCATTTAGGCATTTATTTATCTATTATTTAATATTTTCTAGCAGGAAGACAGGAACAGAACAAGATTTTTACTGCAAACGTCTCTTCCTCAACCTTTACAGAAAAAGAACCTCATTCACGTAATTCATGTTACCTCAAGGAATGTGGACTCACAGCAGGAGGCCTGGCATTACTCCTAAAAAACTTTAAACTTTAAGCTAACCCACAACCAGTAGTATAACTCAGATACAGATATTTTCTGACGAAAACAGCTGCTACCATTTTATAGTAAAGCTTGATAACATGCAGTGTCAAGTATGGACTGATCTTGTGTCAAAGATCCCTGAAGAAATACAGTCAGTACTCCAGGCTCCTGTGTTTCATTTTGTACTAGAATAATTATCCTCTTGCAGTTGCTGGGACTTGCCCTCTAGATTTCTGTTAGCACTGTGTCACTGTTACAGCAAATGACAGTGGGACTGTTTCAGCACATTTCAAAGAGGGTGCAGTCAAGAAAGATGTCCCTCTCTGAAGGCACATTGTGTCTTTGTTGACTAGTTATGCCCACAGACACTAATGTCAGCTTCACACTGATAAGTGACAAACTGTGTCGTGTTCTCTCAGAAATTCAATTCCCTTGTAAAATCTGAGATTGGACACTCATGACACATTCAACACAAACTCTTAGACCTTTTAGGCTGCACGGTTTCTGGTTCCCTACAGAGTTCAGCATGAAAGGAGAGGTACCAGAGTGGACGCCCTCTGGCTTTACAGCTCTACCAGAACCACACACATTTCTGTGATAAATAGAGATAGTGGAGTTTGTCTCCAGTATCAACCACATCTTCTACTATGTTTCTGTTTGTTAGTTTCTATTTTCCATACCTCTTACAAAGCAGTTCTGGAATATCCAAATTGCACTTAGAATAGTTTAAGCTCTGTACATGATTTGGAATACTTTGGGGTGAAATGTAAAATTCTATATTATATGTGACACTGTAGTCCTTAATTTGTTAGAGACACCGAAGAATAACAACAGCAGGCGAAACATTTTTTAATACAAGAGATGTAACTTCTGAGAGTCAGTTACACCTTTGGCGTGCGCTCTTGGAATCATTTTTACATTCCTAGCAGTTTCCTTACACAGCACAACATATATTCTCATTCTTGTACATGTATATACTACAAGACATAGATAAGACTATATCTAATGGAAACAAGATCTTGTTCTTCTCACTGCTCCTAAAGAATCATTTGCATTAAGGAGGATGTCAAACTCCCACTTTTTGACTGACTTGTTATAAAAATGTCAAACCAAATGATGAACCAAACCCATGCAGAAGGTTATTTTTTTGTTCTCCTCTCTCTCATCCCCCATTTACCCACCCCAACGCATAATAACAATTACATGGATATAATATCCTTAGAAGTAGAGTATTAGGAATTCAATTGTATTTACACTGTAGATTATAATTGGCATGATAAAGGATCACAAGTGTATCTTTTCTGTCAGCTTGTTCCATTAAGAAGGTCTAACCATGGATCATTGATGTAATAGATCATTATGGCCCATTGTGTCAGTTCATCTGTTGGGATCTGTGCACTATAAGCATGACAGATTTCTCTGCAGCAATTAAAGTCTATTATGACAATAGGATTTAATGAATATAAACAACAAACCACATAATCTGTTATTACAGAACACAGCTATGCACCCAGATGGAAATTAAGTTCCTAGACATTGCCAGATGCAGTTTTAAAAATTATGACTATTTAAATTTTCACATTATTAGATGCAATGCTCTAATTTACAGCATGTATTTATGACCTGGCAGGTCAAAGTCTTCAGAACTTAAAACCTAATCCTACAAGAGTTCCATGATTTCATTTTTTTCTGAGTAAACACTATCTTTTAGGTTTTTAGACACTTACTCCCTGTTTTTCACTGTGATAAAAGCTGTGCTGTTTATGTTTCAGTACTAACATTGGAGATGAAACAAACAACCACAATAAAATTGGTCACAGAAATTAATGAAACATAGCAGAACCTTCCTGTATTGTTTCCAAAGAATAGACATTTCTACTTAATATTCATTTTCACAAAGCTACACTGGTGCAAATCTGAAAAATCATAGTGATTGAAATTTTTTCATGGATGTAGCTCAAAGTCTGATCTAGAGACTTTTGATACATGCTCATGAAAATAATACTCTCTTTCAAAGTGCAGATTTTCAACTTTTGAATATGAGTTCTGGACTTTAGTACATCAGAGGTTCCAATTATAGTGTTGGTACAGCTATATTTTCATCTGCATATGGACACTACTGGAACATATATTCTTTGTTTAAATAATTGAAAGTTCACATAAAGATATATTAATGAGGACTACACGTGGATGAGCTATGTAGATGTCATTGTGAATCATCATGGTCATTATCATGTACTTTTTAGAAGAAATCCCCAACTAAACATATTTGCACACACTTGTATTGAAAAGGGAAAGGACTCTTACCCTTACCTAGCATGCGAACACATTTGGCATTCTGGTCAGGACTATCAAATGAGATTTCTCCGCACCTCTGGAAAAATAGAAAGGATATATTTAGTTAAAGATAGTATCTGTGACAGTATCCCTGTTCTCGCCCTCTGATATCTCTGTTTATGTTTTGGAACTAGGGACTTTCAAAGACAGACTGCAAAAATGTCAAAATGAAAATATTTGCAAGTAGCCAAGGTTTGAGAAAAAAACAGACATCACTAACGTGCAAGGATGGGTTGACACGGTATCCCAGGCTGTTCACCAAAAACTCGAGGTAACATCTACTGCCTTGGTAACTATATCTTAAGCTACTGCCTGATCCATGTTACTGCTTGTTACCATCAGACCCAATTATACAGGAGGCCTCATTTACCACTGGCAGATATTGCAACCCTCTTCAGTATGCAGATTTAGTTGTCACACGGCTGTACCCTAAACAGGATCTGTGAAATGATTGATCTGAAAACAAAACTGTGCTGTGCTGATCCAATAATTTGTATCTCTGTAAAATGAACTTATTTAAAAAGAAAAATATCCCCAACTCCTAATTATTTATTCAGTAAAGTTGAACTCTCCATAATACCTATGAGTAAAATTGTTTTTTGTAAGGTGAAAATAATTTATGTCTCTATGCTAACATGTTCTGTTAATGAAAAATAATATTCACGTAATGTTCACAGATACATTTTCAAGACTGATGTCTGTCCCTATCATCAAGGACGATTCTCTCCCTACACAAACCCATTCAAGGAACATTATTAGAGTTATGATCAGAATACAGGAGTGTTGGGTTGTTTTCAAACACAAGACATCAATTCTGAGTTTATGCAGACAGGTCTGTCAGTTTAGCTGCCAGGAGAAACATAGTTGGTGTGGCTCATGGGTCTGATCCAGCTCTGATTAAAGTCAGTCAGTGTACAGATCCCACTCACTTCAGTAGTGGTTCCTTCAGATGCTACAAAACAGATTCAGTTTTGTATCACTACACTCAAAGTTCATGACAGGGGCTTAAGGATAGCCTCATATTTTATGGGTAAAAGTGGTCTATACTTCCTTTTCTACATATTTATGGTTTTGATATCTATGACCAAATAGGAATAAAAGCACAGTGAGTCAAGTTTAGAAAAATCACTGAGAGTTGTCCATTTCCCTTCCTCCTCCTTTCTCTCTCTTATGCACTTGCTCCTTTTCAGCACCTATGGTGAAGTCATTAGTACTGGGGGGTATTTTGCCATTTCTTTTTAGTTAATAAAAGTGACGCAGCAAATGTGAAAACCTACAAAGGATCAGATAAGTAAAAAGCTCCAGAACTTCAAAGGAGATAAAACGCAGCAAGTTTCATAAATGAACAACACTTTTGGAACTCCCTGTTTTTAAAAAAGCCTTCACCTCCCTCACATCGAAATAAACACAAATAAACAAACAAAAGTCCTACACAGAGTCTTTTCATATATCAGTACATCTAAAAAGAGTAAACAGACGCCTGTATTAACTTTCCTAGGTGGGAGCACATACTACTGAAAGATTGCAAAAGAAAAACATCTAGTATTTCAAAGTTAATTTTATGAATGCTTTTATACCAGCTCCCTGTAAGGAGAAATAGGAATAAAATATTTATTCTTCTAGGAAGAATGTTAAGATATGGGCATCTTTTCACAGAAATCTCCCAGCTACTTCTTCACAACCATAACATACTTAGACAAACACAGATGTAAGGCAGCATGTCAAAATTCACTGCCCATTTCACCCTTGGATTTATTCTGCTCTGTGAAAACCTTTGGTTATTTTTGATTCAGTTCCTCAGAAGTATTGTATATTCCAGACATATTTATATAAACATCACATTTCAGACTGGTAAATGGTGTCTTAAAATATCTAACAATACTCACCAGTCTTAGTGTTATGAAACTGGGAAAACAGCTAATGTTCCCCAGAGTCCACTAACATCCCACAGGATCCATTGTGATGATGCATGAACTTTGAAAACTTTGCAAGTAAGATTCAGATAACTGTATATGAACTAGTGGCGCCCAACGTGGGGCACAGTTGGAGGTCCCTCACATTGAGGAAACTCCTGTGTCTCCACTTGGGCTCAGGCGACGCCGGAGAGGTGATCGTCCCGCCGGTCCCCCCAGCTGGACGGACGACTGTGGGCTGCAGAGCTGCACGGGTCGACGCACCGGAGAAGGTGAGCAGCTGGGGACATTCCACACCCACCCCAACACCAACACCCCGATACTTTTATTAGAGAAGGGAGGATCTCTATAACACCAAGATGGGACTTACATTGTCCACCTCCCAGAAATTCGTCTACAGACGCCTTAAAGACTTCATCATTGAACACGGTCACCCCCTGGATAAGAAATCCGCCAAGGCACTTGCTAAATGGCTGGACAATAAAAATCATAAATTAACAGACGACACCACAGCCGAGGAGTGGCAAGCAATAGGATACAGCCTTTGGCGTGATAATGAAAGGGGGGACCGAAAGGCAAAAAAGGCGTTGATTGCCTGGAGGCTAGTTCTGATGGTGCTACAGCACCAAATGATGAACGAGAATAACAGCCTCCATGTACCTGCTCCAAAACGAGAAAAAGCAACTGCGTCACAACATTCGCGGCATACACAAGATGGCGGGAGGGAGAAGACACCACGGCGAACACAAAATGGCGGCGAGGAGGAGGGAGACGGGAGACGCGCGGGACGGAGGCGGGAAAAGTCCTCGCGGGAACCATCAGCGCGGGAAAAGAGGGGGCGGGCCCTCGTAGCACCACCCCCCAGACCACCTCCACCTCCTCCCACACGTGTCAGGGACCCCTCCCCCGAGTCGCCCACGTGTTCGTCCACTCCCTCCAGCTCCGCCTCCTCCCCTGAGAGGTCACCTTCCGGGGGAGAAAGGGAGGCGAGGGGCGGGGCTAGGCCAAAGGTCAAAGCCGGTTTCCGGCAACATGGCCGCGCCCATAGGGCCCGTAACACCAAGGCCTACCCTGCCTGCCGCTACACTGACACTGACCCGGACGAGGACACAGGCCTCACACAGCGCTCCCCTGAAAGGCACAACAATATGCCCAACATATGGAAGCCCTTCAGAGAGGAAGCGGCTCAGGCTAACGACACCGAGTTTTTAAAAGCGTTTCCAATATTTCTGGAAGAAGGGAAGGCTCCAGAATGGAGACCGATCTCGTATCCCATGTTAAAGGACATCAAAAAAGCTATGGTTGAGTATGGCCTGGGAGCGCCATATACGATCGGTCTCCTGGAGTCCTTCTTCCTTGCCTACCTATTAATTCCCTATGATATCAGGGCAGTCATCAACGGACTTTTCACTACCATTCAGTCCTCGGTATTCGAGGCTGAGTGGAAGAAATTAATCGTGACTTATGTTAACGAGAAAATGGAGAGAAGGGGTATTCCAGTAAGGCAAGCCATAGACATGCTTTATGGCGAGGGGAGCTACTCAACCAGAGGGGATCAATCCCGAATTGAACCAAAATTTTTAGAAATTACTAAAGAATTGGCACTGGAGGCGGTAAAGAGGGTGGCGGACGCGTATGTCCAGACGCCCTCTTTCACCCTCATTAATCAAGGCCCTAAAGAACCGTTTATTGATTTCATTACGAGGTTAAAAGAAGCAATTAAAAGACAAGTCAATCAAAAAGAAAGTCAAGAAATCCTATTCAATAAATTGGTTGTCGAAAAAGCAAACGAGGATTGCCAAAAAGCTTTAAAAATGCTAAAAAATCCCTCTCTGGTTGAGATGATCGAGGCTTGCAAGAACATCGGCTCCAACTCACATAAAGCACGTCTATTGGCTGCCGCCTTCACTGGGCCCCAAACATGTTTTAATTGTGGTCAAAAAGGACATTTTAAGAAACATTGCCCCAAGACTGTTTCAGAACCTAATTTATCTAACGTACCCAAATCCCTCTGCCGGAGGTGTGGGAAAGGGTTTCACTGGTCATCGGCCTGTAGGTCGGTGACCAACATAAACGGTGAACCCCTTCCCCCCAGAAAGTCTCCCGCAATTAAAAGAAAAGTCACCTTTAGCTCCCTGCCCGACCTGCGTCAATGCTCCTGTGAGCATTCGGGAAACGGGGAGCAGAGCGCTCAGGGGGGCGCGAGGACACAAATAACCCCTCAACCACGCTCCATCCTGCGCCAAACTCCGCGCCCAGCTACCCCGTAACCGGGAGACCTCCGGCAGAACTTGTCCCTCCTCAAAATCAGTGTATTCCCCTAAATTGGATAACCCTCACTGTTACATCCCCACTACCTCTCCTAAATCAATGCGAGCAAATAATTAAAGTTACCCCATCTACTGATATAGACGCAAACACTACATATCTGATAGTCTCTCATCTTTCGGCTGTGGCAAGGGGCATCTTTGTGACTCCCACACTCCTGACGGGGTTGACAAACTCTAACATCGCCATTTGTCTAACTGTCCACCTTCCACCCTTGCAGTTGGAGGACCGCTTCCCAGTGGCTAAAATGATCCCCACCGACGATCTTCTCTGCGCGGTGTCCTGGGAAGAAGAACGGAGGGATAACTCGCTGACAGAAGTCCATTGGGCGACTTCAGTGAGGACCTCTAGACCCTTACTAACGTGTCGCGTTCTCTTCCCTTTGTCTAGACACCCGCAGAGGGTGACGGTGGAGGGTCTTTTGGACACGGGGGCGGACGTCACCATCATCGCCTCCAGGGACTGGCCACATAGCTGGCCAGCCCACACGACAGATACAAGGGTCAGCGGTGTGGGAGGTGTCCAGCACCCTGTCAGGAGCCGTGAAGTGGTAACAGTCTACGGGCCAGAGGGCAGATCTGCAACCCTACAACCGTATGTATTAAACATACCAGTCACACTTTGGGGAAGAGATGCTATGGAACAGTGGCAACTAACACTCAGGACGGAGGAAAATTTTTAGGAGGGGTCACTGAACAATTGCAGCTGCCCAAATTAACCTGGAAAACAGAAACACCAGTTTGGGTAGATCAGTGGCCCCTTCCTAGACAAAAGCTGCAAATTTTAAATGACCTAGTTAATCAAGAATTGGCTAAAGGACATCTGGAGCCTTCCACCAGTCCCTGGAACACTCCAGTGTTCGTCATCAAAAAGTCCTCAGGTGCCTGGAGATTTCTCCAGGACCTGCGCAAAGTAAACGAAGTCCTCGAGCCAATGGGAGCCCTCCAGCAGGGAATGCCTTCTCCATCCATGCTCCCTGCTGAATGGCCCCTAGTGGTAATCGACATTAAGGACTGTTTTTTCCACATATATTTGAATCCGGCTGATTCGGCGAAATTTGCGTTTTCAGTCCCTGCCATCAACGTTTGTGAACCCCATCGCAGGTTCCAGTGGAAAGTGCTTCCTCAGGGGATGAAGAACTCTCCAACACTTTGTCAGATGTTCGTGGCAAAGGTGTTGGAACCAATTAGAAAGAAATTTCCGCAGGCAATCATTTTCCATTATATGGATGATGTATTGATTTGCGCAAAAACCAAATTATCGGTTAGGCAGACGTTGGATGCCACAATTTCGGCTCTAAATTCAAATGGATTAGAAATATCCCCTGAAAAAATACAGAGAGAAGCACCTTGGAGGTACCTCGGACTCCAAATTGACACAAAAACCATAAAACCTCAATCAGTAGAAATTGACAAAAAGGTCCGAACTTTGAACGACCTCCAAAAGCTGTTGGGAGCGATCAATTGGATCCGACCTGTGCTAGGGATCACAACCGGTGATCTGCACCCACTGTTCGAGCTTCTCAAAGGAGATGCAGATCTGTCCTCCCCCAGATTCTTAACATCAGACGCCAGAAATGCCCTTGCCACAGTCGAAATGAAAATATCCGAGAGACAATCTAACAGAAGGATGGAGGGACTGCCATCCTCACTAGTAATCATCAAAGAAAGACACCAACCACTAGCAATTTTGGGACAATTTACAACTGGCGGAAAAGACTTCTGTCTATGGGAGTGGTTGTTCCTCCCCCACCAATTTTCCAAAACAATCGTAACCATTGCAGAAATGATTGGCAAACTGATCTTCAAAGGGCGCACCAGGTGTTTAGAACTCAGTGGAGAGGAACCAAATTACATCTACCTCCCATTAACTTCTGAACACTTGGAACAACTGCTGCAGAATTCCACTGACTTTCAAATCGCCATCGGGGGTTACCCGGGAGAAGTCAAATTTCACCTCCCGGCGTGCCCGTTTTTGCAAAGACTAATTCCAATTCCATTAAAACTCAAAGTTATGCAATCTGACCTACCAATTAAAAATGCAAAAACCATTTTTACAGATGGCTCCGGGAGAACCGGAAACGCAGTAATTGTTTGGAAACAAAAGAATAATTGGCACCAAGACATTCACAAAGTACAAGGTTCTCCACAAATTGTAGAATTATCAGCAGTTGTTCGCGCCTTCCAAATTTTCAATAAAGAACCAATTAATATTGTCTCTGATTCGGCATACGTTGTGGGCATTGTCAAAAGGATTGAAAATTCATATCTCAAAGAAGTATCTAATGAAAAATTATCTAATTTATTGAAAAAATTGCTGTTTTTAATTGAAATCAGAGAATTCAGATATTACATCGTCCACACGAGGTCCCACACTACTCTACCTGGTCCTGTGGCTGAGGGAAACCAGATCGCCGACCATCTGGCAGGTGTGGTAGTTACCCCAAATTTGTACCAACAAGCGAAAATTTCGCATGAATTTTTTCACCAAAATGCGCGATCGCTAAAAAAACAATTCGGCCTCAAATTAACTCAAGCAAAAGAAATTCTAAAAGCTTGTCCAGATTGCCAAAAAATTGCCCCACTGGTTCCAGAAGGGACAAATCCCAGGGGGCTGTCAGCATTGGAAATTTGGCAATCTGATGTTACACACGTACCAGAATTCGGCAAATTAAAGTATGTTCATGTGTCTGTGGACACGTTTTCAAAGATGATTGTAGCCACCGCGCATTCTGGGGAAAAAAGCAGAGATGTCAAAAAACATTTCCTGTCTGCATTTGCTAGGATGGGAGTCCCCAAACAAATAAAAACTGACAACGGACCATCCTATGTATCTGCGGACACGAAAAAGTTTTTTGATGATTGGGGAATTCACCACACCACTGGAATTCCTCACAACCCCACGGGACAGGGTATAGTAGAGCGGGCCCACCAAAATATCAAAAATTTACTTAATAAACAAAAGAGGGGGAGTATTAGCCTAACTCCCCAAGAAAGATTGGAAAAAGTTATGTATGTACTAAATTTTTTAAATTTAGTAGAGGAACAAGAAACTCACACAGACAGAAGTCCCGTAGAAAAGCACTTTAAATCAGAAGACGTTTTAAATAAGCAAAAAGCAAAAATCATGTATAAAGATGTAATAACAGAATCGTGGACGGGCCCTTTCCCCCTGATTACATGGGGGAAAGGGTACGCATGCATTGCAGGACCAACAGGACCAAAGTGGGTCCCAACTCGACGAATAAAGATACATCAGGATCGAGACGAGACATGCAGACCATCTACCTCTCCATCTTCGTCATCATAACTCTGAATCTTACCAACGTCTCCACATCGTTCCCCCTCAAGAACTGGATGAACCAACCCAATGAAAACCTGTGGGTAACGTTGGCAAAGGCTACGGGAACAGACACTTTGTGTCTGGCCCAGTCAGGCGCTGGCAACCCTTTTCAAACTTGTCTTGTTGGTGTCCCTATCTCCTCAGTCAATGATTGGAATGCGTTTTTACCTCTAACACGAATTACAGACCCTCTTCCTTTTACCTCCGCTACTCTTGCTCAAGCTGTCTCTCGCACCCATCTTTCTTTTGACCCTCCTCAAGAAATCGATTTATTTGGCTCAGTTCCTACTAATACCTGTATCTTGTTTCACCGCTACACAGAACCCAAATTGTTCACTCCGTTTAATGTCTCTGCTAATAAGCCCATCTATCGCGAGCTTCCTTCTCCCTGGTGCAACCACTCCGTGATCACTGCGGTGACCACGGAGACAATACCGAGGTGGAGAAAACTCCCCCAAGGGTTTTTCCTCCTGTGCGGGGACCGAGCTTGGCAGGGGATCCCTGCATACCCAGAAGGTGGTCCTTGCACAGTAGGAAAACTCGCCCTTTTTAATCCGGCTAAATTTCAACTCCCAGACTCCTCCCCGCAAGATCAGGCTCCAAATTCTCCTTCGTTGACAATTAGCAGAACCAAAAGAACATTTGTCTTGTATGAACGTCCAGTCCTCCCAAAACCTCGTCCTACACCTCCCAAACCCCCAGTACCTCTCGCCGCTCCTGCCCCTAAAACTCCTCCTCTCCTTGTTCCACCTTCCTGGACCGCTCCACCACCCTTACCATTCCCTGCAGACTGTGATTCCAATATTAACATTTGGCCTAAAATAAAAAATTACTGGGCTTCCTTCGGTGTGTTTTCTGGAATAGGGACATCTCACGCACTTTCACTTCTTACCCACCTCGGTTGCTGGCTGACGAAGGAAGCGAATGCAACAACGACAGCGATAGAGGGATTATTAGCAGACACACAAAAATTAAAAGAAGTTAGCCTGCAAAACCGTGCAGCCATTGACTTCTTACTCTTGGCACATGGTCACGGGTGCCAAGAGTTCGAAGGCATGTGCTGCATGAACTTCTCCGATCATGCACAATCGATCCACAAAAGCATTGATCAGTTAAAAAGTTTGGTCCAAGACATTCACCAGTCCCACAGTGAGGGGTTAGATGGAATGTTCGATTGGCTTAAGTTCCCATCAATTCCTAATTGGCTTAGAAGAATACTAATATTGGCTCTGATTTCTGTGGGCGGTCTTTTTGCTTTGTGCACTTGCTTGCCCTGTCTTTTTATTTGTTTCCGCCAGCTGTTCCTGAAATCCATCGGTGCCAACGTTGTGCAAGTAAATAAAGAAGGGGGAGACTTATCTGAATTCCCTTTATGCCTACAACCCACAGAACTGTTTGAAAATCATGTTATAACAGTCAGCCAAGGAGATTTTTTGATTTTTCACTACTACCACTGCAGCTGGAAATACCAGGAGAAAGAGCTTCTGCAACAATTTAATTTCTGTTGCCAGTAAAAGTTCATAGCTACACATTAATAGGATGAAAAATAAACTGTTACCAAACTGCTTAGAGCAACTGAAAAAGACCTAGTTGGATCCTGGATGTGTAAAATGGCACAGAAATACAGCAGGAACTCATTTTTCCTCATCCAAAAAATAGAGTTGTTTGGGCATTTTTGCTGTTAGCAAAGGTTTCCATGAATAAGAAGTAAGGAATGATTTCAGGATTTAATCATTAGGATTAAACTGAGACTTTGCCATCAGAGCTATGGATTCCTGCCAGGGCTGGATAATCTTCTCTGTCCTTTTATTGGCCTGGTTTACTTCCTTTTCTGGTTTGGGTTTGTTCTGCCTGCTTGTACATTGGGGCTGGTACTGAGATGTGGCCAAGAGTGTCTCCAGACTCAATACATTTCCAAACTAGTCTTAAAGCAGCTGCTCCTTCTCTCCTGAAAATGACTAAATTGGCAGTAGGGGCAGTAATGGATCCATCAGAGCAGCAAGAGGCATTTAACAATCAGCAAGAGGCTGATTATTTTACTTTCTAATTTCAACCACTCAGAAAGCAGAGAGAGGAGGAAGAATAACCCTGGGCATATCTTCTGTACATAAGGAGACCTATTGCACATGTGTGGATCACCACATGTGAAGCTTGGGGTAGCTAGGAGAGAACTGTGACATCTCCTTTAAAGACTGTCTAAACAGCCTCTGGAAACTGCTGCTTATAAACAGCACTAGTCGTATTCAGAGGAGTCAGGTCTGGAAGAAATACCAGTTTTCTGTTCCCATTTCCACATATCAATGGTGAGCTGCAAAGACCAAACATATAATCCAGTTGGGAAAAGCAATGAACTCCTACAGAAGACCTATCTCTGAACTAAACTTCTTGAAATCTATGATGAGGTTGGATTCATAGTTCTGACCTATATTTGAAGCTCATTAAAGTTCCAAGATTTCACTGTGTAAAAATATGATAAATCCCATTACCTATATGACCCCTGAGTTTGAAATACTTTCAATCTCAATTTGGGCTTCACGGCTAGGACTAGTACAGTACTGGCTGGACTGACTCTGTCGTATGCAATCCTCGATGTCAGGCTATTAAGTTTACAGAGGCTATTAAGTTTACTGAAAATAATACCACCAGTGTTCAATTCCCCTGAAATGTGAGACTCTTTGCTGTTGAAAATCTTAAAACACTGTTGTGTTTTGAAGTGGTCAGATTTAACAAAGAAGTTGGCAAATACAAGTAAGATTCACCCCTCAGAGTTTTCATTACACCTTTATATATTTTGAATAACTGAACTCTGGACTAGACTGTTTTTTTCTCTTTCTGGAGAAAAGGAAACCATAGTTACTTTCAGTTAATAATATTTTCAGTAATAGAGATATATTTCCACATAGGATTGCAGCCGGCAGTTCATTACACATGTGAGATTTTTTTTAATATTTATAAAAGAAAATTAATATAATAAATTATCTACTCTCAACTCCCTTTTTTGAGATAAGATGCATGCCATGATGTCGAGTCTGTTACACAAGCTGATATGCAGTAAACTAGAATGAAACTTAGAAGTTCCCCATGGAAAAAAGACTGAATCATGGAACAGCTGAAAGTGGAACTTAAAAAAAAAAACAACAAGAAAAAATGAGACAGTTGCTGTTAGAGAACAGGGACAAAAGCACATGGTATTCAGAAGGAATGTGACATGAACTCAAGCCCTTTGATGAGGTAAGTAAATTGGAGAGCTTGAAGCCAGCCTGGATGATTATGATGGCCCACTACCTCTTGTCAGAAAAGGGAAATACTAAATTACACAGGCACTATCTTCCATGGACTAAGACTCAGCTGGAGAAGGGTGCTCTCAAGGAAGATGACCTCTTTGCAAGATACTATGAAGAGGGAAAATAGGAAGTCATCTGCAAGGAGCCCTGTGCCAAAACAGTGTAAGTAAAACTGCAGAAAAGTAGGGCACAACTAACTGGAAAAAAGTTCATGCATAGAGCGGATGGAAAATCTACTCTAGTCAGTTGTACTAATGCAGAAACGCATCTCATGTTACTTCTCTGGTATTACGTGATCATGGGTTGGATGGGTTTCCATTTCCAGCATGCCTGGGCTCACACCAGCTGCATTTGAGGATTGGAGATATGTAGCAATATGTAGCAATAAACAGGGTGTATATACCCCAGCCAGAATATGCCCTTAGTTTGTGGGTCTTTTTGTTTTCTTTTTTTGTGTTGTGGAGAAAACTTTACCTATGAAAAAAACAGTTTTGAAGTCATTCTATTCAACTTCCACCTGCATGATGAATTAATGCATTACTCATTTTAAGAAGAGAGATGCAAATGAAGTAGTTGAAATAAATGGGTTTAAATTCTTTCCTATGATAAAATTCAGCAAATAAAGGTCTGAAAGTGTTTTTCATGAGAATTCTAGTAAGTGGCATGTTAATTTTCTACTTATTAAAGGCATATAATTAACATTTATCTAACATTTAACTGCTTTAATAATGTTAGAGTGTATAGTGTTTTAAAAAATATAATAGGAATTGTTCTGGCATGAAATTTGTACATGTGTAATTTTGACCTTTGTTAAGCTGCAGACACCAAGTTTTGTAAAGCCAGCTTACTCAGGTAAAAGGTTATTGGAGTAGGAACCATATTTATAGGCTTCTTCACTCTGTTCTGTTCTGTTCTGCACATCCTGAGTATGGAGTTCAACACGTCTCTTACAATAATCAGTGAGGTACTTGATATACATGATCAGCTGAACATGACAATAAATGTTGGATCATTTTCTTTTTGCAGGAGGGGACAGGTATTCTTGTACTTCCAAATAGAGGAGATGTGTTAACTACACATTGATTGCATGCCAAATATTTTTAAGAGTCCATCTGATTTCTTTTTTTAAAGTAACCTTAAGTTATTATGTTTTGCTCTTACCAATAGTAGACAGAAGTGGGTTCCACTTAACATTATAGTTTGGTAAAACAGTGTTTTCTTTTCTTTTTTTTGCAGAGTACTACGTATAAGTTTTTATTCCTTTGGAAAAGAGAGTTAAAAATATATTCACAGACACATCTGATTAAAAGAACTTAAGGCCGAGGAAAAAACTTGTATGCTTTTATGAATAAATGGATAATCTCAGAGGCAAAAAAGTGCTACTGTTACTCATATTTCTGTTTTCCTATTACATTGCTTTCTCCATCACCTATAAAAAGTACTTGATTAAAGCTCTCTAGTATGCAAAAGCATCATTCTACTTGCCTAAGGATTTATAGATGTAAAGTCTGTTTGTGTGAAAAACAACACTACTTGGTAAGTCTTAGCAAACTTTTATAAAAAAAAGGGCCACTCATAAATAGCTGAACACTAAGGGTAATATTTCAAAAAGAGTCAGGCCACATGCTGTTCATCTTCAGGTTGCATGGGAGGACTTTTAAGATTGATTCACCTGATGAAATATCAGAGTGTAGGAACTGTAGGATACCCAATGCCTTGTTAGACTTGTATTAGGTATTTCCCCTTCTGTGTCTGTTCTCTGACAGGGACTAAAGAAAGTACGGGAACTACCAGCACAGACTGACATGTGCAATCTGTCTTGCCTGCAGCCTTGTCGCAATCACCTCCTCCAAAATGAAAGCCTTATAATAATATCTGCTAGTTATTAAATCAATGTTTATGTAAAACAAGGAAGTTCCCTACCGATACTCTGCGTAATCTTGAGATACACTTAAATGTCAAATACTTCTGAGATTTGCTGAACCTTTACCCATGGTCTTTGTTGGCCTGAGCAAAGGAAATAAAGCCATTGTTTTTATTTGTTTAAAGATGAAAGCTAGTTTTCTCTATATCACACCATATTTTATTTTTAACACACCCATATTTGATCCATTTTATCTGGAGACAATAATTGCAAAAAGATCACCCTATTCATGTGACCTTGAATTGCTGACTGCATTCTTCAAGAACTTTACTTAGCCTTTCTGACATGAAAATATGTGTATAATGAATACAACTTGAGAATTACATATAAAAACATTCCCATTGGTAGCAAACACTACTTGAATCTTTCGACTAATGAAATTGCCCAAGATCTATAAAAATTTGTGATCAGTTTTATGTATTACTTCCCAGGGACTTATTAAGAATTCCCATAATGATTATAGATAAATCTTATACTTACTTGAAAATTCAGACCTACATTTGGCAAATTAAGGATTTCACTAAATAGGGCTGAAAAAAAGTACACTCCTCCTGAACCAGCGTGCATTACGTGTATGTCCATCCATTTATAACTGTGGTGTAATCATAGCATACTGGCAATTGCCTCTAAAATACTATTAGAAGCCAGAGTGCTACATTTGTTGCTCTTCAAATTACTACTATTGCACTCCAACTATTAAATTGCAGCTATACTGTATTTCATGGTTTAAGTTTCCATCCTCCCTATTTAGTATCAGCATTGAGGCACACTTAAACTGAAAATTCAGGTTCTATTAACATCTGGATGATTTTCTGCAGAGTAGAATAGCTCTGTCTGGGAAGCCTTGTTTTGAGAGCTTCTCCCTTTCCGAGTTTCCCCAGTGAAAGGGAAGGTTTCTCTTTCCTCCAAGAAGTTAAAAACATGTTGCTCAAGTAGCTTTTCAACACTGTCAATGTCAATCTCTGGCAGCACCCTGGCACTGCATTTCATTCTGGAATTTACCATATGTAGACCCTCAGCTAGTCTGAATAGAAGACACAGCAAAATAAGTAATTGCAACTTAATTGAGCAACGATACCCAACCAACCATTGCTGCCAGTAGTCAGCATCTTGTTTGTGGGTTAAATAACCTGAGGTGAACCTTTAGGCAGTTCATTTTCTCACAAACCTGTGATTTACTATAGTTAAGAGTGGCTTGAAACAGATTAATGTTGCTGGAAAATGGATATAGCAGTTTAACTGCTTTGTTTTCTTCTTCAGTTAAGGAAAAAAAGTTTAACAGCTTGTGACTTCATCAGGGAGGTGCCAGTAGCCCTGACTCCCATGAGAGTCTGTCAGTGTTCCAATATGGTATCCTTGTTTATAACAGGGGCACTGGGAGCCAAATCCAGAATTACTAAACAACAAAAATGTTGGGTTTTAATAAGCAATAAGTTACAGTTGAGTGTGCATTAACAGGCGAGGCACAACTTCTAGGCATGTTCTGAGGGGGTGCCATCATCCAAGAAATGTTAAAGAGCAGTTGAGTTTTTTTACCCTCATGGGATGAATATGCGTTACAGTTTATTTTCTAGTTTACATTTAAAGAATGTAAAATATCTGTAGATTACCTAATGGATCCTCTCACCACAAAAACAGTTCTAAGTGGGAGGGAAGATGGGAGGAAAATACCAGTATTAGGGAAAAGGCAAATACGTTCTCTTTATTTATTGTTGCTCTGATGTGAAACATCAAAGTTCTCTGTATTTAAACATTTTCTGGACCATATAGTTGTCTTTCCTCCTCTGAATTGTAGAGCTGGGCTGTTTTCCTAGTTGCTTTCTATGGTCACGGTCATTTTAACTTTCTATTGCAATGTCTAATGGGAAGAAAATATGGGATTAATTTGCGAAAATTTAGGTCTCAGCTTCAACTGCATGTTTTTGTCACACTGATCTAGTGGATCAAAGGAAGGGTCAAAGCCTCAGAAGTACCAGTTGACACACCACTCTTTCCAATAAGCAAATCAAAGGTCTATGGGAGAATGAGTCTCCTGAAGAGTCTCCTCAGGCTGTTCAGAGCAATGCGGGAAGAATTTTGGCACCTGCTTATTTGTGTGTGGCCACTGCATACGATATGGTTCGCATACAAAAGCACAGTCTCAGGAAGGACAAGATTGAGTGCCAGTAAGCTGACACAGGCATCTGCCTAATAAGACTGTCTTCCTGACCGCTTTCTGAGTGGTACCAAGCACCAGTGGCCACCTGCTCATGGCCACTTTCTTCTCAAGAACTGGGCATCCATGGTTCCCTAAAACATTGGAATGTGCTGAGGCAGTCCTGTTTCATCCTTTCTAAGACTTAATTTTTAAGGAATGGGAGTTGGTGAGAACAACCCATGCCCAAAGAATACCAACAACTAAGTGATGTGTTCACAAGTCCACTGCTTTCACTCACTTTCTGGCATAGATGCATACTTAGGTAACAGAAATAGCACTGCACCAAATAAACCATGTAGGAGAGAGTTAGAAGTCATCAAACCTTAAAACAAACATGTGGAACCTCTTGTCAAGCTTAAGGCTTCAGCAGATGTGAAAATAGAGCACTTACAGGCAAAAAGCAGGAAACTACTTTTCCATAGTTCCAGTGTGCACCACACAGTGCTTGGGTCTGAAGTTAGTAGGGTCTCATGGATAGATACTCAATGACTGCAAAATTGACCATCTTGTTAAAAGAGAGCTTTTCCCTTCCTCTTTTCTTGTTCTCTTTCTCTCCTTGCTCTTTCCCTAAGGTAACTTTGAGTTTGATGTCTGCCATCCATAAGGAACTAGGTAAAATAAAACTTTGTATGAACAAAGTCCTTTCTGCAACACTGTGTGGTCATTTGATACCCTAAGGAGACCCTGGCCCAGCTGCTGTGCAAAGAGGACACAACCAAAGGATGGTCTCAGGCCTTGTTTTCATTAGCTGTGCAGATGATTTCAATGTGTCACAACATGAAAAGCTCCCTTCAAACTGTATCTCCCGAGTTTATCACCAACCACTATGAGTTTTACTCCTAAATTTTCTTCTGGTTTTCTTTCTCAAACATTATGAGCTCTCCTGTCTTGTACTTATTTTTAAGCTCTTTTACCACTGTAAGCAATATTAATAGAGAAGCTCTATCTGTATTGTTCTGTAAAAATGGCCTGATACATGCACCTGTCCAGCATGTTACCAAACACCTACTGTAAAAATGGGCATCTATACTGGTATTTTATCTTGTTAACACATGCTTCTACGGTCGTAGCTGTCAATTAGAAGTATTTATTGTACTTCAGTGTAATACTCATTGATTATCTCCCTCACTGTAGACATTCAAGAACCATCTGGATGCAATCCTGTGCCATGTGCTCTAGGATAACCCTGCCTGAGCAGGGAGGCTGGACCACTGTGGTCCCTTCCAACCTGACCCATTCTGTGATCCTATGATCCTGTGATGCTCTTATATTAATGCAGCTTAGAAAAGAAAATCAAACCAGAAAACTAAGTGACATTATCACTGAAAAGATGACTTTTATAACTTCAAGTACAGCTAGCATACATCATGTTTGTATGTGTTGAACATATGGACCCAAAAAACAGCAAGTATTGTTTTGACAGGAAAAGTTGGATTTCAAAAATTCTCATATTAAACATTGTGGAAGAACATCTTCAGCATTAAAAGAAAGTGTCATTGGTGCTAACATATCTTTGTCAGCTTTCAAAGTGGGGTTAACAACTTATCTGCAGCCATACAAATGCCATTATTATTAGGAAATACTTAGATGCTACTGCAGTAATCCCTATGAACATATTTCAAGATACAGGGAAATATCCACATTTTTTGGATCTATCAGTTACTGTTTCCAAGGTTGCAGTCTTTTGGAGTAATGCTTAAAAGACTAATTTTCTTCCTGGAAATAATTCCCAGAAGCAGAGGTTTATGGGTTTTGTTTGTTTGTTTGTTTTTGGTGGTTTTTGTTTGTTTGGTTTGTTTGTTTTGTTTGTTGGTTGGTTTTTGGTGGGGTTTTTTGTCTGTTTTTTTGTTGGGTTTTTGTTTTTGTCTGTTTTTGTTGTTGGTTTTTTGGTGTTTGTTTGTTTGTTTTATGTGTGAAAGTATCAGTTCAGAATAGGTGTATTGTTGGCAAGTACTGCACAAAGCTACTCTTTTCTCTTCTGTCGCTTCTCAACAGATTCTGGTTATAAGCCACCTTGAGGTGGTAAAAGGAAAGGACAAAGCACCTACAAATGTTTTACTATGGTAAAACTCATCCTAGGAGTTTACACAAGAAATGAATTACCCAGTAAGTTTCTTTCTTCTCTTGGAGTCCCAAGGCCTTCCCAAGTGATGTGCATCTTAATTCCCCATACAAAAAATTGTGAAGGGTTTTAATAATAATGGCCAGTCTTCGCGAACGAAGATTTGGGGAAAGGTCTTTTTACCTTTCCAGCCTGCGCAATGGATTTTTTAGGTGAGACACAGCCTGCGCTGAACTGAGCCCACCCTTTAATCCTAAGGTTCATCTGCCGGGGCCAAGCAAGCTTGGACAATGGCAGTGAGGTCCTCAGGACGTAGGTTTGTTTAGAGTGACCTTCTCATAGATGGATGGCCTTACAGGGCTAACGGGCTCCATCTGCCCGGGGGACTGGCTGGGATTCGAACCTGGGTCGCAGAGGTGAGAGTCCTGCATGCTAACCACTAGGCCACCAGGGGTCCCCGTGAAGGGTTTTACAAGCATTTATTTAAACTGTAGAAACAACTAGAATACAAAAAACGCAGAAAAAAAAAAAAAAAGACTCTATGGGAACAAAATGTTCCCTAGGTCTACAGTCAATGCCTTTTAGAGCCATCAATCACTAGTCTAGAGAAAATAAAACCACCATATTTTCATGGCTATCTGCAACTGCTGTCGTAATCCTGTTTAGAGAACAGGTATCCAAACAAGTCTGAAATGCTCTTATAGAGTTAACTTCTATCTATAATCCAAATAAGAACTTGAGCATATTGGAGGGTAAGAGAACTCTTAAGTCACTCTACTGCAAGCACTTTACCTGCTATGTTTTGTTTTCTTAAGTTTTCATCAGTAAGAAACATGAAAGTATTTCAGACTTGATTATGAAGAACTATATTTTTGCAGTAGAAAGGAGGTCATGCATCTCACACTTTAACTACAACATAGAGTAAGGCATGTTATATAAGAAAAGTAGTATTTACTAAAAAAGACAGGCTACAAATTAATTTCATACCGTGCCTCTGTACTAAACCAACTTTCTTTGTAATGGAAACAAGAAAAAGGAAGTAGTTACTGTTCTTTTCAGACTTTGCTAAGAGGCCACAACACCTAATATTTATGGGATCTAAATGAAGGTTAAAGAAGGACTTGGTTGAATATAGTTCCCTCCCTTCATCTAGATTTACCTTCTGAAGATAAATTCTCTTGAAGAGACGTCTTTCTGCTGTATGTAGTAAACCTGAAGTATTTTGCAAAAATGGCAAAGCCATGTCTCCTGTTACTCCCTATTCAACTACGTACTGTTCTTCTGGGGGAAAATAAAACTGCTCTTCATCTGCAGAGTTAAAAAATGTTAACCTGTTAACCTCTGTTGTCATGGGAATAATCTTACACTGTCTTTTGGCCCGACTCTGCTCATATCTTCTACTCTTACCTTCCAAAGTCAACTTGGTGAACATTTTACCAGTGAAGTTTCTATCATATATCTCCTACCTGTCTGTACAAAACCGGACAATGCCTTTGATTTTTAGTATTAATCAATTTTATTCTGACTAATATGGATGGCATAATTTCTATTCTGTGTCTGTTACCAACCTTATCACCATACGTCTGAGTTTCTTGCAGTAGGCGTCCTAAGCAATGTGACTAATACTTGCCATCTATAGTTCATTTTTTATCTGGTCCCCCAAGGGGAAAACTGGGTGCATTATCTATAATTTTCTTCTCAAAAGATTTTATTCTCAGATCTGTTTTATGAGGGAATTTAGAAGACACTTTTTTAATACTTCTTTGGTGACCATTATTAGGACTAATTGACCACTTGGGAACAAGGTGAATAGCACAATACACCTGTGAGGCTCACACACAGATAAAGGAAAATATGCTATTTTCTTCACAGTAAACAACACTTTTTCTGAAGCTATGGGTAAATCCTCTAATTTCCTCTTAGCTTCAGCGAAATGATAAATCAGTAAGGAAAATAATGTTTCCCGTTTTCTTATTTTATATTGTTATATATCTTTGTATATAACATTGAATTCTTATAATGAAGTATGAAAATACAGCTATAATTTCTTGGAGGTAAGGATTGTTGAGTAAGTTATACTTTGTGGGAAGCAGTGGTACGTTTAGAAGTTGTGCAGTGCAATGATCGAGAGCAAGGAGCAGAAGCACTTTCCTCGCCAGAACCTGAAAATACCTCTTCTTAAAAATTTTCTTTTAAAAACATTTATACATTATTATGTATGTGTCTGTTGTATTTGCATATGGCAGACAGTTGTCATTCTTTACAAATGAGTCATGGTTTCCCATATATTGCAATATACCTGAGCCATGTGTCTGATAAAACTGCACATATTACAAGTGGTACATCCATATCATTTTACAAAGAAAGAACAATGACTTTTTTTTTATAACAGTGTTTAGAAACTTTGTTTAAACTTCTTTCCCGAGCATTTCCAAAAATTCTTTTGAAACAGATTTTACATAATACATAAATAACAAAGTTGTATCTAATTATCTTGGCTGACTTTATTTTAAAACCTAAAGGTACTGTTCATTTTAAGCCATGGAAGCCTAATTAATATGCCAGGTGAAAATGCCTTTCAGTGCAAACAAGTTTCTCAGTGGAAATGCGCTGAGTTCCAATGAAAGGAGGTTTTGAAGTACCCCCTGTTTATATGGAAACACATGAAATTTGCATTTGGATCTAAACTCATGTTGGTCAGACACACCTGTACTATGATGCAGACGCATTTCTCCTATTTGAATGCTGGCAATGCAATGCTGACCTACTAACTGAAGCATATGTCATGATGAGATTGATACGAATAATGTAGTGAGTTTTTAACAGGTCTCTGCAAGCGAAAAAAATCTAGTGTCTTGTGATTTTTATAATTTTTTTAGTTTTTTCCATATTTTGTTAGGGTCTTCTTTACAATATTGTTTAACGTTACCCTTGGGGCAGGCAAGGTTTTACAATTAGATACTGTACAGATGGGAAATCAAGGAAAGGACTGATTACATAAACTTGCTGAAGGTCACCAGCCCCCTGAAAGAGCAGGGAGTAACACTCCAGTTGCTTTTAGCTCTGTGTACTATTTCTTACACTAACAGTATGACTACATTTATCTTGTTGAGTAATGGGTGAGTAAATATATGAACTAATAGTGTTGCATGATGAGCACTCTCACCTCATAAAGCCAACTGAGCAACTTAGGCCAGAAAAATCAGCTTTGGGGGGAGATATTTTGAAAACAAATGTCACATTAGATCAGAAACACTGAGAAGATTTTATTACTGAAAGGCACCTACCTCGATGACTTAAGAGCACAGTTATTAAAACAGCCCTGTGCTTGTTGACCATTTTTGCCCTTATGAACTTGTATGTAAGTAAATCCGGCACATTCAGGTAATGTTTTGGTGAGCGCAAGAGGCATTGTTTGTCTCTGATCTGCAGAGGGAGTAAAGATTCTGATTGGTGCAGAAGTGATTCCTTATCTAAAGATGACCATACACACTCCCCCCCCAGCTCCCCGTCTGAAAGCCATTGGATGAATCCCTGGGGTGTCGGCAGGCATCACACATCGACAGCAAAAGGAGCCATGAGGAGAGGGTGAGCATTGTGACCGTTGCGCATCAGATGGTCTGTTCTGTGTTTAGTATTGACACATTCATCTGGTACGAAACTAATTGGATTTGTACAAAAATGGGAATGAGGATAGAGATGAAAACTGTCTTCTCAGGACTTCCCTTCAAGGGGAAACACAGAAGGGTTTATCCTGATGAAATTTCTATTTTCAGACTAATCAGCCTTGGTAACAAGTCATAAAACTGAAACCAAAGAGATTCTAATTTTGAAAGCAATCAACAAAAACTCCTTAAGTTAAAAAACCCTCTAAGTAAAACTAATCTTCCCATCTGGATGTACAGTAATCCAAGAGTAGGATAAGAAAGTTATTGTGTGGGTTTTTCAATGATTTTCTTATGTTTTGTTTTTCTTATGTCTGAGGCCTCCTTCCTCAGTGCATTAGGAAACATCCATTGCAATATTAGATTCTCTAAATGAAAAAAAAATAGTTCTCTAATAAATTAAAAGATGTTCTCTAACATAGGAAGTTGTCTACTTGAGTAGCTCGATTTCCAGCCATTGCTAAAATGATCTCTAGCTGATAGACAGACCTCTTTGGCCACTGGAAATCATGCTTCAGCTGAATTAGAAGGTCTAGCGACATTGGGCAAGTGCTGCTTAGAAATTCCAGCTTCAAACAGGGACTGATGTGGACAATACTCAGCATCTCCCATGTGCAGACAAATCAGGTGGCAGCCATCAACCTCAATCCCAAGCAAGACTCAACCCTGCTTTTCTGATGAGCAGAAAGGCAGTTTTCCCCTCTACACCTAACTCCTAAACCACCATCATTAAATAAAACTACTGTCTTCTATTGTTTTAACCACATACGAGTTTAATGACAGGTCCTGTTCATCACTGAATGTCCACCAAAAATCAAAGCCATGACACATCAGCAGCATTCTTGACATTACTGTGATGACATAGCCCCTCATTCAAAGCTACCTTGTCTCCTTTACTAGACTTACTAGTTCAGCTACTACTGAACTGTTTTGCTGGTGCTCACTAACAACAACACCTTTAAATATGACATGGGCCAGCTTGGTTTGCATTATGAAGTATATTTGCTATCCTGCAGTTAAACTGCTTTATGAGAGAAAGCTCTGTCCTAAGTTCACCTCCCTTCTCAACATGGAGATTCGACATTGTTTGAACACACATTTATTTTTATCTGGTGACTATATAGAAGGGATTAAAAAAGCCTGTTGTAATAACACAGAAGCCTGGAAAAAGATTAAAAATGTGTCATTCCCATAGAAAGGATGTTAATCCAGTATCAAAAAGTGTTTAGGCTGTGATATCTTTGGAAGCTTACGGATGTCACCTTACAATGGTGTGATGGCTATGAACGGTCTAACTGAAACTAAACAAAGCTGAAATTCAATGTCATCTTGATCCTGCTTATCCTTTATATATTATATCACACTAAAGCAGGGAATTTCAAAACAGTAAATGGCTATAATCCCAATGGAAATTCAAGGATGGAGAATTTCCTGTCCTTTGATATTTAAAATCAGAAATGCTGATGTTTTCTTTCAACTTACTTTTATTGGTTTTTCATAATACTTGAAACAATATATAAAATAAATATTTTATAATTTTGTTCCTGAACATTTTCACAAAACAAACACAAGATATCTCAACCTTGTCTACTCTGTTGGCCTTCGCCACAAGTGTCCAGGACATGAGTGTCTCCACCCACCAGCCAGCTAAATAAAGTATTAATATGGTATTTTAAAAGGGAAAATCAGGAGTGTGCAAGGACTACTTAAGAATTCATAAGAAGAGATAACGAGGAAAGTATGCTGTCAGAGAGTTCTTCAACAATCTTTACCAAAACCACAAGACACAGTGAAAACTCAAGGCTTCTTTTATAAAGAAGAGCAGCTACTAAAAAATGCCTAGCCCTCTGTAGCTAGACCAGGCACAGTGAAGTAGCCACAAAAGTATCTCTCTAAATCTTCTTCCAACCATCTTTTAAAATTTTGTCTAATCATAATTTTAAATCCTGGCAACCTGTATCTTACATCTGGGAGACCTGATATCTGTCACTCAGCAAAAAGAAACAACTATCTTACCTCACCTCCTGCAGAGATTACTAACAAAGAACACCAGTAGCCTTTATACCAAAACACTGATACTTTCAAAGCCTGCCAGAAACACTCTTTATCCCATGCAACATCACAATAAAGAAGCTTTACTCCCAGAGAAGAGAGAGCATCAGCAAGTCTATGAAGAAACACTTCTCATTGACTGGTCACATCAGTGGGCTATGCTTCCAGAACACTAAAATGACCAGATATGTTGGCCTTCTTCCAAATAAGAAAGGGTTAACATATTTTCAAATTGCTTTACACCTTATTCAAAATGAAAGTAAAAATGTTTTGCCGAGAATACAGAATATACATGAACAAATGCAAATTTACATGTGAAAACATGAACAAGCTACAGATTCAGATCTTCGTTCCTAATACAGGTAGCCTCCTGAAGAGCAAACCAAGTGACAGCACAAGCTCTGCATTACAAAAAAGGTGAACAACAGCAGATCAGACAAGTCTTTGGAGAGAATTTAGAAAAAGGACCTGAAATGAGAATTTAAATTCATGCTTTCATGGAAAGTACTTAAAATATCTCATAATCACAAACAACTAATACTTTTCTATATAGTCTTTTTACATCAGTTTTTAGGAGCTGATTTCATCAGGGACAAAGTATTATCTGGAAAATCATTCTTTGCACATATTTAAAACAGAAAACATAATTTAATCAGAAAACATAATTATTTTCTGAACTTTCCATTTTGGACATTAAAGTGTTGTCTATATTAGCTAATTAATGATGTCAGAAACTGTTCTTTTAGGTCAATTGGTACAGAAGTGTTCACATCCATTATATTAAATTCTGTTAGTCTCCAAAACAGTGGCTGCAACCAAAATGCTACTGAGTCCTTACCTAGTGTGGACTCCTCAAACTGAACCACGAATTCTTTGTAAAAGTCCTAGTCAGTCCTGTCCAAGAATACACCCAGTTATTGATAATGATTTGATCATATAATTGGCAAATTCCAGGACTTTTTCTAACATTACTTTATTAATTAATGTGGGCTGGAGTGGGGTTCGTCTCACCCCATTTTATGTGCCTGCAGCTGAGTAGCTACTGCAGTCTCGCTTCATGACAGTCAGTGGCAGTTCTGTTTGTAGTACACACTTCAGGGGTCCATTTAAGGATGAAATGGAGTACCTTGTAAATGTCTGTTTCCCTCTGCAGATTAAAAGCAGCCCACAGCCCACTGTGACAAAAGGAGTGAGACCAAGTTCACCTGAGGATGAAATTGCTGTGAATCAAATCAAACCCCATGGATTAGCAGTCCTCACAATTGCTAAAGTAAAGAACTAATAAGCAATCCCCTGAAACTGGGTGAATTACTGTGAAACTGCTTGTTCCTGTAAGCCTGGCAAGAAAGCCAAGCTCAGAGTCTCCCTTTCCCTGTTTGCAGTGTGAGGTTTCTGTGTTTAATTACCTCACAGAGATGTTGTGAGGCCCACCTACATAATGTTTGCAAAGCAATGTTTGTAGAGCACTGTATGGTACATGAAAAGTAGGCAGGCGAGCTGGGCACTGAAGCAGAGATGGAACAGGCGATTGAGGTCTGGATTCCTACACTTCTGTTCACTCCTCTGGTAGCTTTTGCACCGAGGCTGCAGACATTTAGATAGCATAGCCTTCAAATTAATTAATTATTTTCTTGGAATAAAGTGTATTTAGGACTCCCACATAAGACTGCTGTTTACAGAGGGTTTTACAAGTTGCTGCTGTTTTCTACTTCATGTTATGTCCTGGCATTTGAACACATAGTGGCATGGATTTTCCAGTTAGTACCCAACCTTGGACAGTTTTAGCTCCCAAGGAAACTGCTTAGGAAATATGTGTGAAAACAGCACTCTTAAGGGAAATATTGTTACCGAATTGTAACAATCCTTACCAGTGACTACTACATTGATATGTATGCACGTGTGGAGGAATTCACTGTAGGCTCACAGCAATCAGGGAAAGCCAGACCATCTAACATGAATGGTGGCTGTTTAAGCAGGGCACAATATTGCTACTGTTACAGACAGCTGAGGGGAAGTCTAAGAGGGGCATCATGGTCCACTGACTGCACACTTCTGTTTGACAGCTTTGAAAGAGGCCAGCGAGCAAAATCTACACCTATTAGGCAGTGGCAAACACTGCTCCTCCCTGGGGAACAGTGAGAGTTGGGAGAAAAAAATTCAGTTGCCTTAACCATTCCCTTCCAGAAAACAAAAATATCCTACAATTTAAAGCTCCATTTTACCTTCTCTATATTGGCTCGAATGCATTAAAAGACCTGAAATTGCAGAAAGCTGGCCTGTGGCTTTTGAATCCTGAGAGTCTAAGCAGACAGACACATAGTTATAATCTCTTCATATCTACCATTTAGGCCGTTTGGTTCAATTTAGTCCCAGAATAAGCTAGCCTCTTGCTGGCATCAGAGCACTTGCAAAATGTTCTCAGCACAGGAATGTAACACTGGTCCAAATCCAATTTAAAGCACGCAGTCCAGAAGGTGTGAGCTCTCTTCCCTTTTTTTGATTAATAGTCACACTAGGCAGCCTTCTCTGTTATTTCTTGTTATACATGCTGTTATGATACAACTTCTGTGCTTTAAAACCAGTAAGCATGGTCAGGTTACTCTTCAGGAGATGACAAGAGGGAGAAGGCTCCCTGTATCACCAAGTGCTTCAAAGAACGATTTGACTTCTTTGAGAGTTTAGGATGGTACCAGCTGTTTATGGTAGCTAATATGGCAAACAAAGGAGGCTGAATTCACACTGGGTTTAACTTCCCTGAATTAACAGAATTGCAGCAAAATGAGTTTAGTTTGACCTGCTATGAATAGTGTCTATAAAATTTGATGCATACTCTAGAAAACATCTAATTTACGCAGCTTGCTTTCTTAGATTATAGTGTTAACTATCACACCCAGCACGTACATCACACTTCTACCCTGAAAAACTATCAATGCTCCTAGAATACTAATTATTTTTACTGGTTGTAGACATCACAGTTCCTGTTCATTCGTGCAATTACTGAAATCTGCAAAGATGTCAGTATTGCTATTTCGTATTTGCAATAAGAATAAACTGTCCATTAATGAAGGCGCAGATATTGATGTCATAGACTGAATATGATGTGAGAGGAAGGCAAAAAGGGCATAAATAAAGACAAAACATTTATGTAGATTTTGAAAACTCTTGTTTGAAAACATGAAAAAATAGCTTGTTCAAAAAAAGATAAATTCTTCAAAATTAAAATACACACAAAATTTTTATTTTCTAAAAGGAATTTTTTCTAAGAGTAAGAAAAGTATTATGAAGAATATGTTTAGCATAAAGAAAGAATTGCGGTGGAGAGCATTTGAAAAAGTAGCGAAATCTTTACTTTTGAGTAACAAAAGGTATAATTTCAGAAATAGAGTTGTGCTTAAATGGATGTTTGCTTGTTGACTTCTTTTTAAATTGGGAAAATTTAAATTACTGAAAATAGAAATCTCACTATGCAGCAAAGGAATGTTTTATCTGCAGGGATTAGAATCTGATGATCTGTCATCAAAGCAATGTCTCACTGTTACTGAAAATGTAATAGCTGAGACAGGTTACTTGCCCATAGTTGCTGTCCTTTAAGATATAACCTCTATAAGCATATTCTTGTAATAGTTGCCCACAAACACACAAAAAAATGACCTTATCCACAGAGAATGATGTTGTTAATTTGCAAATAATGCTGTGCATCAGTCTTTGTCTCTCCTTCTTTGAGCTCTGATACTTCTGGAAAATAGTATGGATTGGTGAGAGAGTGGGATAAGTTAAAGGATTATGAATGTGCATATTGACAACATGTCACTAAAAAGTATTTTCAGTGTTTCTTAAATTTTTCCATAACTTGTTATTTTCTTGCTTAGACCCAATTTGCTATTTGCCTCTGATTTCAAAGGTCAGTTAAATTTAACATGCAGTAGAGCCAAATCAGGTCCTTCATCTCTATACTACTTTACCTAGGAATTTAATAGTTTGGTTTTTTAAAAAAAAAATGTTGCTGGTATTTAGTAGAATGTTACACGTTCATACTTGTTCGGGCTGTATTTCTTCTGTTGTTCCACAGCTCTGCAGTCATTTCCCAAATCTTTTTGTTCAATTATTTTCCTTTAGTTTCCTCTGTCTATAGACTGCTATACTTTCTCCTAATACTGTTGTCCTCCATCCTTTCCTTAATATGTTTTTCTTCTATCTCCACTATCTGATTCTCGTATTTATCTTTTACCAACTCGGACATAAACTAACACAAATTGCTCCAGAAAGTGATGTCCTGTCATTAGTTTAAATCCTGTCTTTAGTTTAAAGAAATTGCAGCAGACCACAAATGTATGGGAGGTGCTAAGGTAGAACAGCTGAAATTTGCATATATGAATATGCCATCATCAAACCCCCTGCTCTTTAAGTTTTTGACAGTAACTTTTCCTCTTTCCTTAAAGATGCACTTCTGGGTATATTTATCATTGCTAAGCAGTTTGCTGCCTGTCTTCAAGGGTGTGCTGACAAATGCACATCAACCTGACATGAACTTGGACCTTCCTCAAAGAAGAGATTTCTAGGTTTGAATACGGAAGGGAAGGCAAAGAGGTGCTATTTGCTGAGCCAGCTTTGGACAGAGGTATTCCTGGGAGATGACAGTGGTGACAAAATACAAAACTTTTGAAAGTGACTTTTTAGCGCTTGTTTGTAAACTGGCTGTGATTTCAGTGGCTGGTTTTACTGAACTAGGTGGAATCATCTGCAGAAAATCTCTGCCTGTCTCATGTGGGAATATCTCATTTGAGAACTGAAATGGGCCTTAGGGCCCGCATGCCCTAAAGGTTTGTGCTTAAGGCATATCTAAATATACATAAATATCTCATCCAAAACCAACATGGCTGCCTAATGTGCCACAAAAGGGATGAAAATATGTGAGTACCCCTTCTTTTACTGCAGATAATGGCCAGCTCAGGATATCAAACACAGTTAAGCTACTGGAGTGAGGAGTTAAGGACTGGTTTGCAATAGGGAAAGAGAGCAACATTTGGCACTCATGGCACTATCACCTGGGAAAGGAAAGAGTGGGATTTAGATTCCTGATTATGCTTAGTATTTTGCATTAATTAGCTATTAACCAATAAAGACTACAGATCCTTTGGTCTTTCTCTCCTAACACCATTGTCCAAATCATGAACAGAGAACACTGCTGACTCTCACCATTGGTCCTGATCCACTCAATCTTTAATGGCACTAGGCAAAGAAGAACAAATTCGAGAGATCATATGGAGCAAATGCATACTCCGAACTGCACGTGATCTGGGGGTTGGCAAGGTAGGAGATGCCAGCCTGTCACACCCCAAACCACTGCTCTTAGCAGTAGGTCCTTAGTATAAGATCATATAGAATTGGCTTCAATATAGCAGGGATGGTGTTGTAATGTCATTCACCTGTTTATACAAAGAAATCTGAAAATGGTTTTTCAGTTTCTCAACAGGGGCAGGATCAACAAGTAAAAGGAGTTGCACTATGCGCCTTGGACAGAAATATTTGCACGAGCCTTTGAAAAGGGGATGTTCAAGAAAGATTTTTATTGTTCTTATCCTATTTGCCATCTGAAAGTGCTGTTGTCTCAGTTGTCTCAGTTTATAAGTGGTTCAGCTTATGAAAGCCTCAAAAACAAAAATCGAAGAGAATCAGCCCTTTTTACTAGCATATTGAAAGGCTTTCAGATATTTTTCTGCTAGAAATCCGTGGTCTGGAAAGATTTAGAGGTAAAGCAATTGTTTAGGACAAAGGGAAAGCAAAAGTAGTCATTAGAGCTGTGGGTAGCACAGGCATTTTAGCAGTTACTTAGCAATTTTTAAGCAGCCACATTTGGGGAAATAGTTAAGGAAGAGTTTGGTGAGGCAGATGGATACAAAATTTAGAAATAAATAAATAAAGAATCACTAGAATATAACAGCCCTGAATGTTTATTTACTAATAATGAGAAAGAGCAGTTGCACAATACTCAGGCTTTCAGTTCCTATAAGAAACACAATCCCTACGGAATAAATTTCATAAAAGCCCACTGGAGAGTAAAGGTGAGTGCTGATATTTGGAAGTATTCAGCAGCTGATCCTGTTCAGATCAACAGTTTTATTCTCCAGAAAGATGCTGCAGAGAACTGTCTTCAATAAAACTAAAATGTTACTGTTAAAACATTGTCTTACTTGCATTTCCCATACTGCATATGTGTTACTGGGTAAAACCTGTGAGAATATGTTTGCGTGGTAGATGCTTCACAAAATAAAGCTGTACTGTGCTTTTGTTTGCCACTGACAACATCTTGGAAGTTGGGAGATATGCCAGTAATCATGAGGCGGTTATGTTGTTGAGATAAACCACAAAGACTTTGCAAGCTTCTGCTATGTAATTTTTCTGCAATTGTAGTTAACAATTTAGTTTCCATAGTAGCGTTTACCTATTCTTATCACAACTGTTGACCTGATTTATTAATAAAAGAAATGAGCACAAGTAAGTAACAGTCAAGTGAAAGTTGTGGAGTTTCAAGCAAGCTGTGGGGAAGGAACAAGCTGCATTTGGTCACCAGTGAGCTTTCATAAAAAACAAGACTTAGCTAGGACTAATGCTTCATAGAATCGTAGAATTATTAAGGTTGGAAAAGATCTCCAAGAACACCAAGTCCAGCGTTCGATCAAGTACGACCATGACCACTAGCCCACATTTCAGATAACAGTGAAGTGTCATTAGTTACTCGTTTTTTGAACATTTCCAGAGATGATGACTCCACTGCTTCCCTGGGGAGCCTGTTCCAGTGTTTAACCACTCTTTTCTCTATGAAAGCATTGGAACTTTTAAAATTATTTCTCCATTGGATACAAACTTGTTCTATGTTCATTTCGTCCACTATTTGGCATCAAAACCTAACATTGGAAAAGTAGTCACATGTGCCATTTATGATTTTTTTTTAAGAAAAACTCTTTTCCTGTGGCTGCTGGTAGCACAGATTTGTTTATTAGAACATAAAATTTAACAGAAATTCCACATCTCATCAGACTCTGGTTGATGGAAGTCTCTTCCCATGGCTTTGTGGGGTGGTTTCAAACAAAATACACAATTTTCTTACCAAAAGACAGTGAAAGCTCACATCAAGCAGATATTGTATTGTTGTACAGATAAATTTCCCAAATCTTCGTTCGCGAAGCCTAGTCATGATGACAGGTAAATTTAATCTAATAAAATATTATATAATTATTAAATAATAATTAATAATAAATTAATTAATATATTAAATAAATACATAAGGGCTTTCTTTTTCACCACAAAAATGTCTGTTGTTCAGGTGTAATGTATCTACATGCATCCATAAAGAAATCATCTACGTAGAAGTGAACCTATTGCAGAGGACAAGAAAGAAGAAACCTAATTTGTTTCATTATAAAGACTGTGAAGAAGGACAAAAAGAAGAAAAAGTTGCCTAGAATCAGATTCAACTTATTTAAATTGTACACAACAGGAACAAATGCAGTTCAAGAACCACGAGGCAATCTTGGAAGAGCAAGTGCATGAGGGTCTTATAATACATTTCCTTCTAAGCTGTAAAAACCTATGGCAAAATATTTCACACAAATTGCGTGGCTATTTTGCATAGATTACAGAAGTTCACCAGTGTTTCCTTTATCCCAACTCACTGCAGGTCTCAGCCCTGCCAACAGACAATACAGATTCCAGTTTAGGCTGGAATTATTTTTTCTTCTATAAAAAGAATTATAGAAGATAATTCTGAGATAAAAGTACATAATAAATCTTTGCTAAAATAATATCACAAAGTATGTAATGTCATTAAAGACTGTTGAATACATATTGACGATGAAGTGGCATTAAGGCAACCTTAAACCCTTATATTTTCTAAGGAAATGTCATTGCTTTCAAGCTTCTCAAGTTTGTCGCTGCCACCAAGTTTGAATCTTTGCCTTTATGACTTACATGTTGCTTAGTCTCATTTAAAAAACATCTAACAACGCATGGAAGTTAAAGATACAGTAACAGGAAGAATGTGAAAAAGATATATATGGAAATATTGATGTGTACATTGTTTCTGGACTCAGTTGATGGCAATGTTAACTGGAGATGTGGTGCTGCAACTATTCAGATATAATCAGAACACGCAAGAGCAAAGGCAGTACAGTATACACTTGTAAACCTAAGGGCAGGAGGTTCTGCCAATTATTGGTTCTGTCTTCATGTCAACATATTTGGGATGAAACTTATTTCTTCCAGAAATGTTTTCAGTCTTAAATAATCATTGACATACAAACACCACAAATCTTAGATTAAGATACTTTGTAGATTCAAAAAGCCTTATTTGCTTTGTCACCAGAGGCTTCTAATCACTGATGATTTACTGCAACACTGTATAGAAAAAATGCACACCATATTGGAGCAACCAGAAAGACAGCACACAATGATTAGAAAACTGACTAGGTTCTAGATGTAAATTTACCAATTGTAAATCTTATGCCCTTTTTTTTTTTTTTGTTCAGACTGCTATGTACTGTTGCTAGTGCCTGAATTATTTTACAATGAGCTCTTTATGACAGGAAATCAAAATTCTATCCATATAGTATGATGTGATCTGTCATTTTCCTTCATATGAGATTATGCCTGCTAGCATGTATCTGCCTTTTACTTATAGATGAAACAAAAATCAGATAGAAGACATGAGATCCTCACTTCTTTTTCTGTCTGAACTGAAGCACAAATGGAAAATGGAATTGAAGATTCAAAATCAAAATGGAACTTTGGGGGAAAAAATGGTGTAGCAAAGGGGAAAATGTTAATTGAAATCACACATGAACTTCTGAAAACATTTTTGGTTTGTGTTTTAGTTCACTATTGATCTCATGGTATTTGGATTAATCAGGAAAGATTTCTCCTTGAGAGTAGATTCTCTTCAAAGGCGGCATCATCTTCTAAAATAAACTGATCTTCTCAGCTGTGACAGTGTTATCACCACTCTCCAAACTAGGTTTTATACTGCAGCATGAGGCCCATGACACCACTCCAAACCACATGTAGGCTGTATATTTCTCTGCCTTGTTTTTAACTTGTAAGAACAAGTTGCAGTATGGTGTAAGAGCTTCAGATCATGACCACACTGATTATTAGTCGAAGTTATAAGATAAGCAACAAATTTACTTTATCATAGAGAAGGTAAAACAACAGGTGTTATCTTTAAACAAGCTACACCAGATAAAATAATATGCACTGTACATCTGATACTTATGTTCTATCTCTAGCAGAGCCTCCAGATTCTTTCTTGCAAGAGATCACTCATCTAGGAGAATCAGAAATTTCCTTATCTGGCTGGCCAAGATGTCAGAGTGATGCTTTGTAAAAGAAGTGATGCTTTGTAAAAGAATCATCAGGATATTGCACAGCATGTGGCTGTGGGCTTAATTACCAGAGGATACCTTATCTGTCACACCTTCTCTTTAAAACAGCAGCTTCTATCTTGACTTGTGGTCCTATGATTATACCTTCCCCACTGTCCCTAACAAAACTATCTTTGCCTGGTGTAGATAGAGGCATTGAAAACTGTCAATCAAATGTAGAGAAAATCCTATTCATTCAATTAAAAAGAACAGTGATACCTGAGAACCTAATTTTCAGAACAACCACCCCCCTTAATATTCAATACATAAAAATACCCAAGTTTTATTCACCTGGCATTCAAAAACTAACCTGTTCTGCAACATTTTGCCTTAACAAAAACAACTTGCATTACTTACATACATCTTACATATGAATATAGACATATTCAGTACAATTAAATTTTTTTCTAAATTCAGATAATCTCAAAAGTTTATAGAGCCTAACATTACAATAAATAGGGCAAACTTGTAAGTAGGATATTATGCCTATCAGTATCAGGTAACCCCATTACCTGCCAGAGTTTTATTTCTGGTGAAAGAACAAATCATTCTTCTGCTCCTTGTCATGAAGATATGGGATAGTTAAAATATGACAGTGGCTTAAAAGTGGTCTAGAGGAGTAAATTTTGTCCCCACAAACTTTTTGGAAGACTTTTGCTAGGAACCTTACAAAAAGGAGACTTCCCAGTCTTGCCTTAAAAGAACTACTTCCACAGATGCCTATCCTTCATGTTTTCTAATTCTAGTGTTGTCTTGGTGTCAGAGGAACACTTCTGTTTTTTTATAAATTGGCCAATGTTGCTTTTTCAGCTCTGAAAAGTTTCTATAGTAAATATTTGGAGAAAAAAGTATGAAGCCTGCCAGAAAAATTGTTCAGCATTTCAATATATTCACGTAAACATAGTACAGCTCGGATATACTCCATTTAGTTTCAAGCGGAAGCAATCATAGCACATGATTTCAAATCTGATCTGTCATTTTTTCTTGACTATGAACCTTGACATAGACTTAAAGGTCTTTTCCAACCTAAATGATTCTATTTTATGATTTTCTCTTTCTAACAGCAGAAATAGTATGCTAGAGAGTCAATGTTTCCATGTTAGAGAACGAACATGGGGAGTGCTTGGTAAGTGTATAGTACTTATATTTTATACATGGGAACTGATTGTTTACCATGAAATGCAATCTTAATAGAAAAATAAAATATTGATGAAGAATTGTACAAAGACAGATTAAATAAAAACTTGTAAAACACCAAGCAAGAAGAGTACTGCCCATGCAAAAGGCAACCACTAAGTATTAAATTTCGGTAAAAGAGTTATCAACCATTACTCTCAGGGACCCTAAGACAGGTAAATGTCAAAACAGAGTAGAAGTCCTCAAGCAGCATAACTGGTATCATAAAAAAAAGTTAACTGTGTGGTTAATTTTGAAATATATTAATTGAGAAATAGTAAAAACCTGTTTATTTTCCACTTAACATTAGGTTGTTTGCTACAAGACATGCTCAAGTGTATTTCCCATTTTAATTGTCTGATGCAATAGACTTTCCCTCTTTGTGAAGAGAGTTCTGGCAATGCAGATACGTGTATTCTAAGTATTTTTAATGTTAGCATTTTTCAGCCAAGAATGACTACCTGTTTTTCTCACTGTTGCTGTTACTTTTCTCTCTGCTGTTTCTCTCTGTTCCAACACAGACGTGCTGGATGGAAGTAAGTCACTGTAAAACAATTCTTAGAGGTGAAGCATCCAAAAGTACGTGCCTCCCCACTATGACAATGACAGCAAAATCTTGTTTCGGTATACCAAAATAATGCTCCAGAGTATAGCTATTTATCAGAAGCATAAAACGGTGTTTATTCTATTTGTTTGACCACATTTGTTTCATGCAACGAAACCACAATAAGGGAAACATTTCATAACACCAGATCTCTGCTGAATCCCTGAAGGCAGGGAAACTGGCTCGAGTCAGAAACCCACTGTTTACAGCAGCTGAGAAAAGTAGGGTAAAAGCAGAAGTGCTCTGCAGTCAAAAGATCTGTCTGTCAAACAGAATTCCAAGGAAGGGAATTGTAGGTGCTGTTACCAGATATTCAAGGATAGGCAAAGTAGGCATGAGAGAAAACCACTCAGACTGTAACAGGCCAAGTGATCCAAGAGCTTTCATGTAACTACTTGTCATTTAAGAGTTTTTATGAAAATAATTCTGCTGCATATATCTATAGATGGAGATCTTTCTTGAAATAAAAACACTAGAGTTTACAGACTCCAAGTCAGTGGCAGAAAAATCAATGCAAAATAAATTCTATAAAATACAATAAGGGTTAAAAAATGAAGAGGAAACAATTGGAGCCCTTGTGTGACACAGCAGTATTCTTTGGTGTTGCTATTCCTTTGTTAATCAGGAAAAGAGCAAAATGACCCCACATAACTTCACTCCAGAAAGGGATGGAAACACCATTGAGCTGATAGCTATCTAGTCAGGCCTCTAAACAAAGGAATCTATTTTTTAGGATCACATTTGCATACCTTATTCAATCACGTGTTTGCCAGTGTCCATATTACACATAAACACTGCCTTTTTGTAGTGATAGACAACATCCCACTGTGAGTTGGAGTATTATAATATATAGCAAATCCTTACCAAAAAGGTACATATTTAAGTAATACAATTGCAATAAAAACACAATCAAATCTGCTCTTTAGCTTAATATGTAAGTAACTGTACTTACTTCAACCTTCAGGATTTTTCTGATATTACAGAAATTTTATCAGAAAGTGCCACACTGAGTTTTTATAGTTAAACAACTGTAATAAAGTGGTAGTGGTTTCTATTTTGAATCTTTGACTTTCTGGTTGTGTTCCAGTAGCACAGTGTTATGCTTGGTTTCATCAGTGTACAAATTTGCTGAATTGTTACAAACCAAAATGATAAAATAAAATGTAATATTTCCAAGTTAATTTATGAACAGAAAAGCAAACTATCTTAACAACCAAACATTCAGATCTTGTCAAACAAAAAATTCTGCCAACAAAATTTAAATAACGATGTTTCAAATGTGTTAAAATTATTCTTCCCACTCAAACAAAAATTTTGAAATTACTTTCTTGAGGAAAATAATTTCTTTTTTTTTTCCTATCACCTGTCTGTTTTGTTTCATGTTTTTCATTAACAATCTTTTCTCAATTAAAAAAAATTAAGAAGTGCTGTTGGTATTTCTTATGCAAATTTAAACAAGCAGAAAATCTATTTCAGCAGTTACTTTTTTTAATCCCATTTTGTTTTTTTCTCTCCTACCTTTTCCAAATAATGAAGTGCCAAAAGGAGAGATTAGGAAAAAGAAAAAAGGTCCTGAAAATTAAAAAACATCTTTACATGAAATGTGGGAGTTTTTCCCAAAATAGATTTTTTTTTTCAAAAGTGAGAATTGTGAAAAAAACTTCATTGGCCAAAACCGTGATTTGGAAAGGAATATTGGAAAACATCAGCCACTCTTAATAAAATTTCTTTACATTTGTCTGCATTTCTTATTTGGAAATAATAACTATACATTACTTCTTGAAAATATTTTATTTAGCTGGTCTCTTCTTTGTAAATCTGTTGACCAAAGAGTTAAGAAGTTTTGGGAAAGGAATGACGGTGACCTGTGGTAGAGGGCACTGACTGGTTCAAAACTGCTTCAAGCAGCTGAGGCTTCATGGAGTTCCAAGGAATTGCAACCACTTACAACAGATCTAAATACACCTGCATCTGAAAAGTTCCTATTACTAAAATAATCATACTTCAAACAAAGGTGGGGGTTTGTCATGATTTCTGTACCTGGACATTTTAATTACAGCACTCCTCTGAGCTCTCCTTTAGAAGAACCAAAGCTAGTCTGGTCCCCACCTGTGAGAGAAAATGTTTTATTTTTCAGTTTTCTGATGAAGAAAGAAAAAAGGTCAAAGCAAACAGACCATTTGCAGTAAAATCTTTCATCAAAATATAACAGTAAGCAGTTGTGCTATGTGAAAACATTTCTAAGACTGAGCATCGGCTATGCTATGCATGGACCACAGACAGGATCCTTTACCTTTTTCTACTTCTATCCACCTTCTTCATGTAGACCATACAAAAATAACAAAAAGAAGGTGAATTTTTTTAAGAGTTTGCCTTTTGTTAAAAAAAAGCAATGTAAAATGCTTAAAATAATGCCATGTAGGTAAAGTGTCAACCCAAGCAGATATATAAATTGTCATAGGTTAGTATCATATTCTCCTGGGCTGGCTCTATAAAAAACCTAAAGCCAGGAAAGGCTTTAGGAAAGCAAACAAGAGTTGTTCCTAACACATTCCCTCAGCCACTAGTTTAGCTAGAGGCAGAACATAGCAGTACCAGGGCTGCTCTGCACAGGAGTTCAGGAGAAAGCTAACTGGGCTGGTGTGTCTGGGGGTCCTTGAAGTTTACAATTGTTCACAATTAACAGAAAAACCACAAACAAATGGGATAAGGTTAGAGACCCTTCTGCTTTGTAAATAATTTTACTAAAGACAAGGAACAGATACTGAGGTAAAGAAGCAGAACAGGGAGAGTAAATCTGCCCTGATAAGTAGCTGTTGTGGTTTAGTAATGATATTCTCCAGTTTAGTACTCCCATTAAAAGCAGGAGCCACTCTCTAGCCCCCCACCCCTCCCACCCCTGGTCCCCTGCAGAGCTCTAGAGAGGGGAATTGGAGACACAAAAGGTAAAAATTGCGGGTTAAGATAAGAACAATTTACTGGAAACAGCAATGAGATAGGAAAATGAAAAGTAACAGGAACAAAACTAAGGATATAGGGTACAAGAAAAGGAATGATTCACATGGAAACCTCCCGACAACAGACAATACCAGATGGCTCTCTCTGCTGCGTTTACTCAACCAGAGGGGAACCCCTTCTCCCTGGAAGTGATTCCCTTCCTCCCACCCCTGGCAATGACATTAGGTGGCATAGAATAACCTCCGAGTTCTGCTACTGCAAAAATTAACTCTGTCCTGTCTGGAACCAGGACATTAGCTGTCCCCTTTCTGGAACCTGGCAACATGGGGATTTCCTGAATAGGTTGCAGCTGGGCCATCTTGTTTAGCAGCATTTAATGGATCTATTCTGCAGGAATTTACATCGTCCATCTTTGAACTTACTTGTATTTTTGACCTCTTCAACATCTTGTGGAAATGAGTTCCCCAATTTAATTATACATTGTATGAAAAAGTACTTCCTTTTTGCTTAACTCTGCTGTCCAATGTTCTCATTTTGGGTTCCCTAATTCCTGTCTTATGAAAAATAGTGAATTTTCATACCTTTCCCTTTCTTACTGATCACTTCTCCTACTCCATTGCTTTTTTTGAACTGTAATCCAAATCCATTTACATACACAGTAATGCTCAACAAACCCTACTGCAACCAGAGAAGGTTGGCTGTATTCTGGCTGAACTGGCTGCCTGACCTTGTCATGGCAATAAAGAACGTGGCTAGGATGGATGTGTTATTTAACAAGCTTTTCTCTGAGAATGCAGAGTGCCAATGTCTATCACCCTTTCTCTCCACAAAGGAGCTTTCATATAGAAGGGGTTTCACATTTCAATACCGGAGTGCACTTTGGTCCTTGGAAACAACTTCACTTTTAACTTTATGCTACAATTTGGGGGGAAGCTGAGCATTACTTTTCCCTGATTACTTTAACATGTTACCAAATTCCAAGATGAGGAAGACAACCTCAGAAAAAACAGGGCCAAATTCCATCCTCACTTGTACTTAAATAATACCTTTTTGATTTCTACAAAGTTACAAATTCCGAGTCAGCGCCTAACTTGGTGTTTGGGGGAAGGGGACACTCTTCCCTTTTTATTTTGGGCAAGTGTTCCTGGTAAGTCACTATTTTAACTTTAACTGGAATTACCATGGCAGTTCACTTATACAGGCTTGAAATTATTTTCTACATCAATATTTGCCTCTGAATTTACATGACATTTCTGGCATCAGCTACAGAAGTATGCCATAAAACTGATTTATTTACAGAACTTTCACCTCCTTGTCAACATACAGCTGCAACGGAACGGAAGGCAGACAAATATGGCCTATTTGTGAGTCTCTTGAGAGAAATACATTAATCACTAAGCCCGATATGAAAAGGTACAACTGACTTCTTAACCACTTTCTCTACTACAGACCACATTTCATTTATACTACTGACATGTCTGAAACATATGTTCTTGGAAAGAGGGTGAAATTGTCAACAAGTACAAATATTAAAGTAATTTCTTTCTCATTGCTAAGAAACCTGGGCTGAGTAATTATCAACTGCTTCTGCAATCAACTTTAAAGAAAGCTACATCGAAGTAGATGTGCATGTGGAAATTCATTGTGTTCCTGGAACTAACTGTAGCATCTACTTGGGGTTGAGAGACAAGCTGCTGTAAGCCAAGTTTTGGGAACTTTCTGCTGTAACACTAAAAATGGAGAAACCTGGAAGAGCAGCAGCATCAGCTTATTTCACTGCAAAAAACACATGAACATGACATCTCACTGATGTGGAACACAGAAAGCAGAAAAAGAAGAGAAAAAGGAGATACTGAGATCATGAAACAAAATTTACTACAAGGAGTGAAGATATGGAAGAAATGTGAACAAGAGTGAATGGGAAATGCTGCCAATCATATGGGAGGAACTGTATCAAAAGCTTAGGTACAATATCTGTCGAAATTGACTGAATTTGAAAATACCAATTTAACAAAGAAAAAACCCAATGCAGCAGCAAGAACACACACTGACCATAACAAAGCAGATAAGGCTGGTATTTGACACAGAAAATGGGAAAACAAGAATGTGGTAAATTTGAGGGTGATGCGGAATCATCATAAATTGTACATTACATGAAATAAAAGGGGAGGTAGTTCTTGGAAGAGAGTTGGAAAAGAGGAATCAGAAAAGAGGAACTGGCTGCATTTCACGGAAAATAAAGTCACCTGTAGCTTCTTGAAAGTAGAAGATGATGATGAATTAGGGAAGAAGCACAACAAACCTAAGGCAATCTTCAGTGCAGCGGTACAAATACCTACATAGTCATGCAGAATGAAATTAAGTCTTTAGTGTAAATTAAAGTTGTTTTCATGTTTAAAATCTGTAGACAGTGGAGGCAAAATGTTTATATGAAAAAATACAAAGACCTAGAAATTCAATCCCGCTAAAAAAAAAAATCTAAATTTTCATCAACTTCAAAACAAAAATATATATGGCAAAAAAAATTCATACCCTTTTATACTACTTCCTCTCTTTAAATATGCCTCAGATTTTAGCCTTGGAGTGGCAAAATATCCGTCATAGGAATCATATCAACACATCAAGAGTGAAGTCGTAAATATTGGGTCATATACAGATGGCAAAAGATTTCTCTAAACCCATATCAGTAAATGAGGACTCAATATCCCTGATTTGTGAACATGTAAGAACTAAATGCACTGCCTGAGTCACAAAATGCTAGCTTTATCCTATCACCTGCATTTGTCCCCTGTGTAATGCACCAACATCACTTCAACCACTTCACTCAGCTGTAGTTCCATTAGTAGTTCTCATGAAGACCTTAAGCACTGGGCTATACAATGAAGATGCAAACTGGATAAGAAGATTAAATAGAAGTACAGTGCTGTGTATCACTCACACTTCGCACTACCTTCTCAAACAGGTCTCTTAAGGATCCCAGCACATGCTGATCAGAAAGGATGACAAGACAGACCTTGTCCCTCAACAGAAGAAAAAAATCCCTCTATGATTCTCTGAAGGTATTTTGGCAAGAAAAAACATTCCTTCTGTAATACAGAAACTGGTCATAACCAAAGACATTTGAAGCTTCTGTCAAATCAGTTTAGGAAATGGGACTCAATTTTCATTATGTCTAAGAGAAGCTTATCTGCTAATGTAATCAATGCCATTTCAGTTCCAAATATAAGTGCAAAACTTCTGTATGCTGGAAGGAGTTGACATTTCAGCTACTCATTTACTTGCTATCATCTTTGCTGCCTCATTCAATGACAGATCATTTCTAAGTGATGGAGATGCAAAATAACATTTAACAAATAGGCTCCTCAAAACCTTCATGCTACTGCATTTCCCACCACATTATTTCAGTCTTAAAGTAAGCAAGGATTATGCCATATTATAATTCTATTTTTGACTGACTGAGTGGCATGTAGGACATAATTTCCTTTTAGTTATAGAATGACAGTTGTCCAGTAATAGAGCATTAGGATCTCAGTGGGTAAATGGAGAAGAGTAATTAAATAATTTGTTTCTTTTTTATTAATCTCTTTTTGATGTGGTGCTTAGGTACATGGTTTAGTGGTGGACTTGGCAGTACTGGGTTAATGGTTGGACTCAATCCTAAAGGTCTTTATCAACCTAAATGATTCTATGGTTCTGTGTTGTGAGTACCTCTAAGGTTTTGGCCAAAATATTTGAGTACCTATTAATGGCACAGACAGCTGAGGTCATCACAAAGGGCAGTACAGATGCTCTGTCTTTGAGTATACACTTCTGCATGGTTAATGACAACTAACTTTGGCACTGTTAAGGGTCACCTGGCAGGAAAGAATCACTCTCAGCTGTAGCATGTGTTATATCCCGAGATATTAGGAAACAAAACAAATTCTGCAGCGCCTCTTCCAATTAATTTTTCCGTCCAGTTAAGAATGTGGTGATATATAACACAGATCCTTTTTAGAGGAATTTATTTCCAGATCTCTGCTTGATTTCCGATAAAAAAGATGTCTTTGTAAAATAAGTGCATGTGTTCCCAGATTATTCCACCTTGTTCCCTGTTACATCTTCGCCCTAAAAGTACAGGAATTTTTCTTGTTTCTGCAGAGCTATGTCTATCTCATTACTAAGTCTCTTTATGTCACTTAGAGATGTGCAGTACCTGACTTGCTATTCCCGTGTCCAAGTTCTGTGACTCTTCACTCTGTCGCAAACAATGAAGGTGATGTTTCCTTCAACTGACAAGAGCAAAGTGCGTTTAATGTATATTTAAGGTTGCCAGTCACATTGATTGACACAATGGGCTGCCAGAAACATTAACTTACACGTTAAAAGGTGTACGTTTATTCTGTTGGTTTAATCTTACAGTGAGACAAGTACCACAGATCATGAATCATTTATGCTTGCCAGGACCTTGCAAATCAATAGTAACCTTCTCTGATCTGCTACTTTGAACTGGATGAGTTCATAAAGCTGTATTCAGTCTAAATCCACAATGGACATCGTTTAGAGGCTACTTTAAACAGCCATACAGCATTATTAAAATCAAGGAGACGTTTTCTTTGGCATCTGAAGAAGTATTACCTGTCACTCATTCTAAAGGTTTTCTTTACTTTTTCAGAAATATCATACTGGAAGATCTTTAGGGAAAATCCTTGTAGCACTGAAAATATTTTAATAACATATTATTATCAGAGCTCTTCAACAAGCATTGCAGATCACATCTCCTTCCTAAAACAAAAAAAACTGAAGAAAAAAACTGTCAATTGAAATAAAAATAAAAGCACACTAGTCTGTGAGATATGATTCGGCACTGGACTTGTAAGTACACTACAGCAATGAGCACAACAGTTAGAAAGAGTGAAAAATTCAACCATCTCCTAGAGTCATTAGGTGCTTAGGCTGCAGCAATAAATAGATGAACTAACTAATAAGTGAATTAGACTGGAGCCCTTTTTGAAAAAATATGTGTCTAATCACTTTGATGAGAAAACATCAACATACATTTTCAAAGTGTTTCCAGATTATCCAATAAGGTACTAATAGAAGATCCTATTCCCTTGAGAAATTTCCAGACCAATTCTCCTCACAGAAAATAGAGCAAACAAGATTCCACACTTCCAAGTTCTCAACAAAGCTTGGGTACAAGTATTTTCAGATTCTGTCTTTTTTTGTGTGTGTGTACAATTTTAAAAAGATAATATACAAGCATTAGTAGTCACTATAGCATCTAATTCTGACTATGCAGTCTCTTTTCTAATTAATGGATACAGATAGGCAACATAGGAAGAAGATAATCTTATGAAAAGAATCATGAGGATGCAAGATTTCAGTAAAACTCTACCTCAATTTGCTGGAATGGTTCCTTTTTCAGGATCCCCTCTTCCATCTGCAACATGCATGATCAAGTTATGGGAGCCATATTATCTTTAGCCCTTCAAACTAAACAGCACACACTTTCTCTATAGTAAGATCTTAGATTCAAATTTATTCCCACACATTAAAGGAAAAAATAAGTATTGTGTGCAAACACTGTGTGTGTATGTATGTGTGGGAGGCATTTTGCAATGTGGATGCAGCTGTTGCTTTGTGAGCTGCAGCTAGTAAAACTAGAATTATGAGCTGAAGGTGTCCACTTTCAGGTTCCCCTTGTGGCATTATGAGGCCCTCATAAATTTTTGATCCTGTTATCAACAAATATCTATGAAGGCTTCTGAAAATTACTTTTGGCTTTGTCTGGAGGTCATTTCTATGCAAGATAAGGAACTATTCTGTTGGCTGCACTGGAAACCTGGATAATGCTACCTAGCTGAATTGCACCCATAACAGATAGAAATGCTGTTTCCTATGTTTTGGGTTTTTTTTTCTTTAAAAATGCAGGAATCTGTCCTCCTTTCTGTGTTTAAAAAAATTAAGACAGACCAACATTTAAAGGAACACCAGTGGTCAGTTTACTCCAGTTAAAACAAAAATAAAAACCCCACATTCTCTTGTGAGTCTATATTTGAGAAAAAAAGTCTAATAAAACTTCCTGTCTTTCTCCCAGTGGACTTCTCCCTGGTGTATCAGGTAAGTGACAGTGCTGAGGATTAACCATCATTTGGTCCCTGGTGCTCTCACAGTGTTCCTAGGTTACGCCTCCTAATTAAGGGACAGATTGTTACTTTGCTTCATAATGATGCAAATATGTACCAACAGGGATTTCAAGATGAGATACACATTAGCTTTACAAATGGTTCAAACTTATTTTTTAAAGTGGGTTATGAATTTATATTTCTTATTTTCTTAGGGCCAAATTCAGTTGATGTGGTCAATTAAGAAATCAATGGGAATTGTTTTTTTAAAATAAAAATATCATAAACATATGAATAAACATATCATAAACATATAAATATAGAATTATACATGTCATTTGGAAATTTAAATTTCAGGAATTAAAAAATTGGGAAAATCAGATTAGAGGATGCTCAAATTTGAGGAACTGGATTATTTGTCATCTGTGAAGATTATGCCTCTTGAACCTTAGAAGGATTCAGCTTTGATTCATATTTTATGAATGACTTTATACTACTGATTAGCTGAACTGTTTACCCTTGAACCTAACCTGTCCCAGGAAGCTACAAGCCAGCTTAGGCAAGTAAACATTGACTAGTTATGAAACGGGAGAGGAAGTAGGAGAACAACAATCTCACAATAAAAACAGGAGAACAAAGGAATTTTGCCTGCTCAGCAAACAAAATATGAAGGTAACGATACCGAACAACACATTTGAATTACAAGATATGGGAAAATGCTTTCATAGAACGCAAAAAGAGGATAAATTAATAAATTTATAATTATTAAAAACATGAAAGAGATGGAGGCATGGGCAGCTGACATGAACTGATTGCCTTGTAGAGGTATTTGTTATACAGAAAGAGAATCCACAGTACTTGCTCACATTTGAATGTGTCTGGGTATGTATCAGGGTAACAGCCCTGTAGCCCTTAAGTAGCTAGTAAATGTATATAAAACACCCACAGTCTCAAAGAACTCTCAAGCACACGGAAACAAAAATCCAAGAGACTGAAATAATTAATTCTGACAAAATGTGAGACCGTGAACCCCTACTAGACAAAATTCTTGTTCCTATTTAAGGCTGATCATATCTTAGATGGTCACAGGATATTCTGAGTTGGAAGGGACCCATGAGGATCATTGAAGTCCACCTCCAAGGAATATAACCATGCAATTACAAGGCATATAAATGCAAAACTTCAGACACTGACAAGCACTTATGACACAGCAAGAGAGATCCTTTCTTCTACCCTTCTACAAGTCTTGTTTCAAATAAACAGTGATAGAGAAATATGATTGAAGGAAGAAAATACAACAAAGCTGGTAAAATCCTATGGGCCCAAACAATAGGTGAAGAGCTTGTTTGTTTTCACGCGGGCACTCTGCACTTCTTATGCAGAGATATGAAAACGTTACGTGGCAACCATCAGTGTTAATGCAGTCACACGTGGCAAATGAAATGGGTGTGCCCAGCATAAAATGCTATTACTAGGTTGTGCAAATTAGATGAAGGACAATATTTACATGACTTTTACAGGTGACAACTGTTAGTAAGAAGCAATATAAACATTGAGCAGGCACTTTTCCCCTACCAGGAACCTATGAGAAATGTTCAGACAAGAGACTTGATTAAAAGTTTACTGCAGCAAAGAGAGACTGCCCTTGGTATTTAATGGGTTTTGGATCTGCTCTTAAATCACAAATAAGAATAAAAGCATTACAGTAATGAAATAAGATAATAAATAAGGAACTAAAAATTATTAACTTGAAAATTACAAAATGCATTTTCTTATTATGGAATGATTTTGTCTACTTTGCAGCATCACTGTGTTCTACCTCTGTCTCTGGCAAACAAAGGAGACACCGTTGTACAATATATTTATATATATTCTATAACCAGAAGCCAAACAGGAGTTTACAAGTGTAGTATAATAAAAGATTCTTCAAGATGACAAACACAGCTGTGCAAGGACCACAAATATGATATGTAGGCCTTAAAAGCTTTTTATAGCTCTAGTATTAAAAGTCTGGCTCATTAAGAACTAGTAAGGCTACCACTGTTAGTGTCAAGTCTGACATCAAATATTCACTGAATTCTCTTTTCCCAGCCTAATATAACTCCAGGCCTGCTGCTACCGTGTTGTTACAACTAATATTTGCACTAGAAAAATAAGAAAAATAAATCCTGTCATACACATGTATGAAGAGCCTTGATCAACACATTTAGACCATTTTGAGTCTATCAAACCAACTCTTCACAAAATTACCATCCAGCTAATATGTTGACTACTTCAGAAAACTCTGTTTACACAGAACCCTTGTACAAACAACACAGCCTTAGTTTTTATGAATTATTTTATAACTAGAAAATGCAATCACAGTTGGAAAGTTCAAATATTCTATTGCTAAAAACACACTGTAAAAACTTGGATAGGAAATATAAGCAAGCTGTATAACTTTTTAACAAAATCTCAGCTGATGCTGACCTTAACATTAGGTTTCAATGCATGAGGTTTCAACATTTGCCCATATGAAATTAAAATTTCAGCAGACTATATGCATACAGACAATGCATGAATTGAAACATACTCATTCATTTGCATTATACTGAATGCTGAACCAATTTTGGTTCCTAAGCAGGAAAAAAATATGTTTAGTTTCCTATTGGCTGCATCCTCCAAAACTGTTACAAACAAAACATATTCCTGAAACTCAAAAGCAAAACCAAGATAAATGTTGCCAGAAGGTGACCGAGAATTGGCAAATGCAATTTATCTGTATCTTGTAATGAAGTTTAAGAGTAAACTAAGCAGTCAGTCCATCATCTAGGTGTGATTTCTTTCAGATAGGTATATTTTTAGTTTCTTAGGTATATTTTTAGTTTCTTGCTACCAACGTGATGAAGCCACAATACTGAATGTTAGAATGCCACATTTTGGCAACTTCCGCAGACCTATTTGTAGTTCTGCATTCAGAGTCTCAATTTCTTATGTTGATAAGTTTCTTGGCTGACTACTTACTCTGAAGTTAAAGAGGTTCCTAACAATGGGAATAAGAACAGTATAGCAATCCACTTTAGAAAGTGATACTATCTTTATAGAAAAATAGTTTTTACTCGAGAACAGAACAAACCAAACTGAGTTACACTGAAATAATAGATGTAGAGCTCCACATTACTGAAGCGCAAAATAATTTTGTTGGACGATTACTTACCATTTCTTGATTGAGATAAATCACTTGGATGATTGTATTAATCAAACAGGGCAGACTGGGACATGTCAGGAGATTTAATAAGTTCTTAAGAGTTTTGGTTCCTACTGTTGTGCTAGTTCCTTGTGGTTATTTGTGATATTCTGGCTCTGTTGTAGTCCACAGGAGATTTATTACAGCGCTCACTACATTAATTTGATACACTTTAATTAAAATATTAATTAAAAATAACTGTAACAAGGGACCTGGGATATGTAGTGTGAGATCAGTTTAACATAATGACATGTTGCTTCTCATCTTCAAATGCAGACTTTTAAGCAGGCTGCCACACAGAAATATGCTTTCTATTTTATCTATCTCTTTTTGGGAACAACATACTGGGTTTTCCAAGGTTGTTCTTAAACTGAGAACTAGTTGGGCTTTATGCCCTACTCGTAGTGAATTTCAATTTTTTTTAGTTGAAAGTTCTAGAAGTTTTCAGGGATGTAAATATTTGAATTATAAGTTGTGATTTGTTCTTAGTTTTAAAAAAGTTTCAGCAATAGGCTATTAGAGCAAAGCACATGCAGTTGAAGCTTCCCTACCTCTCTTTTATATAACCCTGTCCCTCTGATACGAGCTATTAATCAGTGGGTTTAGAAATATTCTCCCTTGTGAATAGATCTAGCAAACACAGGCAGCAGACATGCTCAAAAAACTAGAAGGTGTAAAGGTAAATGATGTGCAAATTACAATGTGGCTTCCCCGTGGATTCCACTGTCTTTGAAAGAGATACAAGTACCAAAGCCTGGGCATGTGCACACACATACATACACATAAACAAAATGAGACCTTCAAATTACCTGTAGTAGCAATTATCTAGAACATCATAAGAAATGAATCTCCTATTCATTTTCTAAAAGCATAAATACTGAATGAAAACATATGTTATATTTGAAACATTTACTATCATGTTCCTTTTGAACTCTCATAGTATACTAATGGATGTGCCAGAAAAATATCAAAGCACAGATGACCTAGAATGCCCACTAGCAAAAGGGTACCTTGCTGAATGTGAATTCATGAATATGAGGTAATGAAGCAGAATTTGATCTGAAAAATAAAAGCAGCAACAGACATAATCCAGAATATCCTCAAAATATTCTGAAATATAATAGAAATATAGTTTGAATTACCTGCATTTTTTTATAAAGAACTAAAGATATTAATTTCTACACTTTTGTGAAATTAGCTGTTAGCTTGGCCCTCCCTGTTAAAGGAAACTTATTAATTGAGAGATGTTCCTTCTGTCCTCTTCCTAAGCAATATATTTTACATTTCCAGCTGGTGCCTGCTGGCAGTCCTACCACATCTGTGCGGCTTGGCACTCCACCAGTCTGACGGGTGTCATGTCTAGTGCTTAGAGTCACCGAATAGTTGAGTTTGGAAGGGACCTCTGGACATCACCTGGTTCATAGTCTGTCTCTGTCTTTTTAACACGCTCCATCAGCTATTTATACACAGTGATAAGATCTTTTCTTAGCCTTCTCTTCTTTGGGCTGAACAGTCACAGCTCTCTGTCTCTCCCTGCATGACAGATCCTCCCAGTCCTTATTCATCTTTGGTGCTTCACTGAGGTCACTCCAGTAACTCTACGTCTTTCTTATACTGGAGAGCCCAGAACTGGATGCGGTGCTCCAGAAGGGGCTTCATAGAATGGATTGTCCATAAACCATTAACTTCTAATGATCTCAGTAGAAGTTGTCATTAAGGACTGTGAATTTAGAAGGCCTACAAAGTTTTTGTTAGATCAAATCAAGGCTGATCAAAGGTAGGCTAACAATTTAACCTAGTGAGCATGCACCAAAAAGAGTAACTTTCAATAAAAGTACAGTTTGAATTCCTCAAAAAGAACAGGAGCATTTTTACTTTGAACTAAATATAAAAGATAACATCTACATCACTGACAAAAATGTTACCTCCGAAAACCTACAAAAATTTAGATAGCAACTTATGCAAGAGTTAACCAATGCAAATATCTAATCTTGTTTTTGTATGCTTACATTGCTTCTCCTCTTTCATTTGCTACCCTAGACTTTTGTTTCAAATTAAATGACCAAAGCAGTATCTTTTTCTTTGTGGGACCTGGAATAAACAACAGCTGACACAATGGAGAAGGCAGAGGGAAACAGACATAGCTGTAATGCAAGTAAATACATAGAGAAAAAACATGGGAAAAATGTCTCATGAAAAGAAATAGTCCCTTGTTTTTCATGTAGGTCTGTCTTTTGCTTTGTATTTTAAGGGAAAGCTAGACTTTGCTATGATACCATGAAACAATTTAGAGATCTTCGACAAAATTTGACGTAGAAAAATTTTGTCACAGCAGAAAAACTCACTGATCTACAAACTTATTGATCTGTTATTTTATTTTTACATATGAATATAGGAGTAGAATCAGTTTATCTGACAAATAGTTCTATATCTCAGGATTAATCTATCCAGTGGAGAAAAAACTTTGAGTCTGGCTTCTCAGGCAGATCAGATGAGAAAAACATTAAATTAGGTATCAGATTTCCAGGAATAGGTAATATTGACTTATTCACATATAGATATAAAGTGTCTGTTTATACCTTGATACAATACATCTTGGTGCTGGTGATGGAAAATTTCTCCCTGGTCCTGTAGAATAGAACTTCGTACTTTCAAATAGGAATATACTACCCCTACCTTTTTCAAACATCACACATGTATTGCAGCTTCCTTCTCACTCTTTCCAGTGGCAAATATGTCTTCAGATGCTAATTACTTGGAATTTATACCCTTTTCTGCTAGTTCGCAAGTCCACCCTTCACTTAAAATAACAGTGTATTGAAAAAAGAGTTTTTTCACAGTAAGAAGAACTGCCTCACCTTAAAGATAATGAAGCAAGTGAAGCAAGACAGAACCGCTCTCTGCAGAACCCAGATACTACAGGGGAGCACTGTGGCTTTGCAACACATGGCTCCTGTGGATTGGTCTTCTAGCAAACTGTCATGTGGTCGTTTGACTTTTCTATTTGAATTAAGAGAAACAGTGTTCCCAAATAGCTGTGGGAAATGCTAATTTGACATGATTGTGATGCATACAGAAAACCAGAGGTAGCAAGATGTTATGTTATTATTATATCTGATTTTGCAAGCCGTTTTTACTCTGTTCTTGAAAATCAGCACTTTAGACTTCCTATGTGTTGTACTAGAAAAGGATATTATGGATCAGTGATTTTTTTTCTTCTAGTATTAAACCTTTGCCTACTGATGTCCATTTTTACAAGAGTTATGTTCAGTTCATTCATGTAAAAATTCCCATTTGCATTCTAAATTATCTTCTGCTGTAAGTAACAAATCCATTTATAAAGATTTAATAAGAAGATCTCTAAGTAGGCCTGGAAGGCTAGACTAGCTAATCACAGTATTGACTTGAATAATATACATTTTAAATTACACTATTTTTATATGGATGTACTTGCTCTAAATCTTTATTTCCTACAGATAGTTTCATACAATTTTTAGAGAACCTTATATTTTTGGGAAGAAACTCCTTTCAAAGTATTGTCATGAAATGAAAGGAGCATAATTTTTTCCCTTGTTTAAAACAGAGAAAATGATAGTGATCTGTGATTTTCTACATGTAAGTATTAAGGATCAGTATTCAAGGATCAAGTATGAGTCAAAGTCTACTGAGTTTGTAGTAAGATGAATCACCAGTACAGTGTGACTTAATAGCACACTCCAGTTTTTCTCTATTTACCCCTGGCATTTGATTTATTGATTCCTTTCTCCATCCTCATTTTAGTGAACACTAACCTCTGAGGTTACTAAGCAAACAGTGGTCTTCAACTGACCATCCTAGCACATTAGTACAGGCCCTGCCACATCAGAAAAAAACCCCACAAAAAACCTCTCAATCATATTAGGTAGACACTGCTAATAGAGAACAGTGACATACCCTGGTATATCAGACCACAGGCAGAACAGTTCCCAGGAATAGCCAGCAAGGGCTGGCAAAGGCCATCAATGGCACCACTTGGCATGCTTGCTGACTTGCCAGCCACACTGTGAGACACAGCCAGGCAGACTGCGTACCAAGTAGTGGTCCGAAGGCAGGCAAATCAGGGAGCACACTTGATTCACAGGCAGGATCCAGGAGTCTGCAGAAGACATAGCTAAGCAGGTCTGCAAACTAAAATTCCAGCAGGCAGAAGTACAACTGGAACTTCAGAATGAAAATAAAATTGTGGAAATTGATTTGCCTTTTCTTTTTAGCAACAGTATTCTGTGCATTTGGTGTTTCTTGATAGGATATTTCTGATTATGAAGAATGACAAGTTTTGCTGTGCAAAAAAAGCTGCTGCTTCTCTGCCTTTAGAACAGACAGTGAGAGCAACTTCCAGGCTGAAATCAGTCTCTTAAGTTATTACAACAGCACAGGCCTGATAAAGTCTGAGAATATAACTATCTAAATCTTATTGAGGACTGGTTTGTTTCCTAGGAGTTAAACGATTTCCTAGCATTTAAATTATTCTTTGTCAAACTGCATCTTTTATCAAGACTTCCCACATCATAAGGTGATATTACAAGAATAATGCAGAGGTAATATTCCAACGTGGCTGGTATGAGTAGAGATACAAGAACAGGGAAAATAAGGAATTAGACAGACTGCAATGCCTAGAGGCCTCATGCGTTGTTTGTTGTGAAACACTAATAGTCTAGTCTGATGTTTCTGAGAGTGATGCAAAACACGTGGTAACCTTTGCCCATTCCTTACTCTGGAATTCCCGTGTACCAAATGCCACTGAGGCAGAGCAGCTTCCCTGGGATGGCTGCCAGCACTGTGAGTACAGCTTGCTGAAAATAAACTTGGTGCCAAGAAGATGCAAAGGGCAACCACTTAAAGGGAAAGATGCCATCAGAGAATTAAGCACAAGCACAAAAAGACTACAGCAGCAGTGAGAGAGGCATATATGTCTGTGAAGTGAGAACCAAGTGACAATTGCAAAGCAACTACTGAAGTTCCTAGAACTTATTTCATTAGTTACAATAATTTCAGGTACCTGTAGGCAAGTTTATTTTAAATGTGTACTGACTTCTTCAGAGTGATAAAGAACGTGGAATCTAGACAGAGGCATAGCCTGATTTGCTGATGTGCTAGTTGACAAGAAAATGAGATAATTCTGCCAAATTAATTTATTTATGCACAAATATTTGTTGGAAGATGTGGCAAAGGCTTTGTAATCCCAGAAAGACTGTTAGATGGACTGTTAGATGTTTGACTCTTCAAAGTAAAATGCAGTAGAGATTAGGTGCCAGAATATTAACACAGAACTTGCATAAAACGCATAAACCAGCAAGGCCTGGTTGATAAGACAGGAGAGCAGGATTTTTCTTATTATCAGACTCAGATATGAACTGAATACTAAAACCAGAAACAACATTAATTTTTTTATGTAACATAGCCCTCTTCCATATGTGGAAGATTACCACAAAGCCAAGCAGACTTCTCACACATATAAGAAGAGAATTTGGTTTCTATCTAGTAAGTTTTCTGTACCGTGCAGTTTTTCAGGATACCTTGACAGGTTACACATCCAGTCAGAGACCTGATCTTTCATCTTACGAGTTTCTGTTAGATCTTAATTTCTTTTTCATATCTGTATTTAATAACTCGCAAACAATTCACAATTGAAATCTCTCATACTAATAGAAAATTTAGAAGGACATAGAAATAGTTCAAATCCAGAGATGCATTCCACCAATTTTCCAAAGCAACTGTTGAATAAATATCTTACAGACTTTCTAAAAATGTTGTTATACTTCAGAAATAAAATGTTGGTACTGTGAAGTGGTATTGTCAAGACCTGCAAAGACATTGGCATTTCCTCAGTTTTAAACATTCCTATATGCAAAGCCATTAACATAATTAAATACATTGTTAGAGATCTAAAACATTCAGAGTATCTAAAATCACAATTCTCCATATAAAAAAAAAAAGAATGACCGTATTCTTGCTGTTGTGAAACCCATTATTTGTAGGTAATGTCATAATGATTTTTCTTTCACATATCAAGTAAAAGTGCCATTCTCAAATAATGTGTGAATGGTCCAGATAATTGTAAGTAATGGGATGTCAAAAGGTGAACCAGTGAGGTTAATAAATGTTGTGGAGTGAGTAAATAAATAATGAACTTCATTGTTTCTTGTTTCTAAAAGTCGAATCTTTAAGTTTCCGACAGTCTTCTCAGATTTTTTTTCTATTTTATCCCTCTTTGTCAGGGGCGAATACTTTCCAGTACTGCATAAACTAGGACTGTAGTATCTGTTACATATGATTTGTAGTCTCAATTACTCTCTTTTAAACATGTGATGATTTCTTTGAAAAATTGGGAGAAATGCAACTTGCGCTTGGAAAGAGAAGTGTTGAGGAATATGATAATCTTCAGTTTCTTAGCAGCTCATTTTGCAACTTCACAGAAATGTCTCCTATACAAACAATCTATTCTGATGCTGGAAATGGCCTTTACGTCACCAGAATTGTGTAGCCAACCATCACAGAGAAATATGTGTAAAGCTGGACCCAAGCACCCAAGAACCCTGATGTTTAACAGATTAAATATTTTTATAGACAGCCAGTGTAGAAATACTGAGGGTTCAAAAGATCAAGACTTGATGCAAATGAGGAGAAATGGTGCTGATATAGACTTAATATCAGCAATTCTGTAGCAGTGATTACATTGACTTAATATCAGCAATTTTAGAGTCAGTATCAGATGGAGAAAGGTGCATTATTACAGATGCTTAAGATAGCAAGATACAGTGCAATTTCCCCCTCATCATTCTCTGTATCCACCCTTTCCCCTTTCTTCCTCCTCCACTCTTTCAATCCCTATCTGCCCACGCCCTGCCCACACAACGCGAAGCAGAGCTGGAGCTTTTGGGTCAGACATGACAAGCTATCTGTGCGAGATTCTGCTCACAGCCATGCAGAATGGGCTGTGTCCACTGATACTGAGGAAAGGTTAGCACAGCTATGGGATCACACAATTCAGCATTCTCTGCTGTGGGGGTGCCTATAGCAAACAGAGCTCCAGGGTATGTAAGGTTTTCACCCTGCCTGCTGAAACAAGTCTGTGCTTTGGGTTCAGCGGGAAATAGGTAGAGCTTGTATTCAGGGTGCGTATTGTAAGTAAACTGAATCCTTAATTTTTATTTAAAAAAGTAAAAATCAAATAGATGCTTGAATTCATTCTATCTCCAGTTTAAGAACTCCAAAACTCTAGGATACACAGCAATTTACCATAACAAATTTTTTCTTTTATGAAATGGCAAATTTCCATAGTAGAAAGCTCTGTCAACACAAACTTCTTATACAAATGTTTGGTTGTTCTGCAGTCAAAAAACTAGATTCAGAGCCAAAGAGTAGAAAGCCTAAATATTATATTTAAACACTAAATACTTTCTGATTAATAAAACCCAATTTTCTAAGTTAGAAAATTGGGAGTGACAAAAACTTGAATATCCAACTCTTAAAAGATTTATGCACAGATAAAGAAGCTATTTCCAAAAAGTAGCCTTTAATACATCCGTGTTTCCTGAGTTTCTACCTGTGGGGAATAGAAGTGTCTAACTTAAGTGAGTCTTACTGATCTGACTAATATTTTACATACATTTTCATACCCTGCTGGTACTGCAACACACTTTACAACATAGAGCAAGAGCCTTAAATAATCTCTTAGCTCAATACAATTTTTTCTAGGTTAGCATTTCATTTGGTATGAGTCTGAACATGATATCATGTTCCTATTTGGGATCCAAAGCCTCTGAGACCATCTCTGCTTGCCTTTCTCCCTTTCACTCTGTTATCAGTCATAATCAGAAATGCTTCTGATGTTTTGTGATAGACAAGGTTATACCTTCCTCTTGTGCCTGCCTACAGTATGGTGCCTCAACTTCCTGTAAGTAATTCTGCTTACAGTTCAGAAGGACACTGTAGTTGCAGTGGTTCACAGTCAAAAGACAAAAGATTCTTTTCGTTTTGATATTTCGTTTTTTTTAAATTAGTTAGATAAAAAATTCTTTAGCCCTAACTGTAGCAATAAGGTAAGTTTTTAGAAGTAGCAGGCAGTTGCTGTAAATGTAACATAGAATATGAACAGAAGAGGCACCGTTTTCAAAATGAGCTACCCAAAACATTTTAAAGAAGTGGCTAAGTTTGCAAATTCTGAGTGGTTCTTAAAAGAATCTTCATTTAAAGTAAAAGTGTTGGAGTGATCAAGTCAAACTAAAACTCTATTTCTAGAAAATTACAGCACCACTGGTGAGTTTGGTAGAAACATCTAGTGTTGGGCTAACTCTTCATAAACACTTTTCTGATCTCCTTGTCACTAAAATCTACAGGTATCTTATGCCACCCTATCAAACTATACAGTACACATTATTTGTTGCCAGCACAGACAAATATGTAGTGTGTCAAATGTGAAGGTAAAATATGTTGAATCTCATCTCCGAACAAGAACCACAAGGGCAACTGTATTGACAGTGTTATTCATATTTGACTAGCTAAACCAATTTTTTCTCTCTGCTGCACTCAAGTGGCATTCCCCTGCAGAACTCAGTGGTATAACAATTCCAGTGCCACAGAGGCTGACTTACTATTGTGACTTTATAAATTAATTATGTCTTGTATACTTGCAACACAGGCAAGAACTCCCTGGTTCAAAGGCATTAGGTTTGCTTATGTTGAACTTAATAAAGTGTAAAACAGTTTAGGTAATGAAGAAATTGTTAACATCAGATTGTGACTAATTTTCTGTCTGCTACTAGGAGAAAGAGCATTAGTTCCCATGCCAGAACCTATCAATCGGTGTGGTGAAAATGTAATTTTAAGACAAATGTTCTCAGGAGAAAATAAGGGTAGCAGAGTCAAAAAGGAGAAATGCACTTTTAATATAGTCTTTCAAAAAACGTCTTTAGAAATTGAGGAAGTAGCTCAGAGGCTTTTGAAGTTCTCTTAAAACCAGAGCTGAAGAAGTTCAACTGTCAAAGTACTGTCAACAGATGACAATTAAAGGGGGACTACATAGCACTGAGACCTCTGTGCTAATTGTTTCCTATGTCTTAAACTTCTGGAATTTTTGAGAGTTTTTTTAGAGAATGATTTGCTTATTTGCAACCTAATTTTCATCAGCTTTCATAAAAAGGTGCAATGCCAAACATGAATTGGCGTTAAATGCTTTTGGCTTTATTCTCTTGTGAAATAGTTTTCATCAATACTTACAAAACAGCAGAAGTCAGGTCCAGCTTGTTCAAAATAGTAGTAAACATGATTAAAAGTTAAAAAATGATTAGCCAAGTGATACTTTAAACCCATGAATACCAATTTAAAAATTCTAATGTAGTGAGACCAATCTGCAGTGGCATACTAGGTGGTCCAGATGAATGTGAGGCTGCCCCCTGAGAGGGTTTCTGACTGGTTGACATATTTAAACATTTTAATCCTCCCTTTCTCATATTATAGGATTTGAAACAATGTTTGCTATGGTGTTTAAGCAAAAATTGAAAAACCAAACACTATCCCACACTCCTTTACTCTGCTAGAGAAGCCCTAAAGGGCTGAATTTGAGGGAGGGATGAGAAGAATAATAATACATTTGTGGTGCATGTAAAAACATCTTTTTAAAGCAAGTGTGTTTCACAGCCAAAAAAAAATGTAACCAGTACAAGCAAATCTTAACATGCAGAAATAATCTCTTCAGCACTATATAGTTATCATATAAATAAAGCATGGATTGCTGATTTTTTCCCCAGTTGTTCTGAAAATAAGAAACAAAAGTACAACTAAGTCTGTTATGAGGAGCGTGAGAAGAGGATTGCTGAAAGATTTGGAAATAATAGGCTTCAGTGACCTTTGAGCTTTAAATTTGGGCACTATAAAATAAAAAATCTAATAGACTTTTCATAAAGGTCACTGGAACCACAGTTTCACAGAATCATCAAGGTTGGAAGAGACCTTCAAGATCATATAGTCCAACCATCCATCATTCCCACTAGCAAACACCCAAACCAAAGACTCTGTACACCTCAGTCTTCACAGGCAAGGTGGAAATTCTGCAGTAGCGGTGAGATGTTTTTCTCCCTTTAAAATATATCTGAGCTTTCTTTTTAAAAAACAACTAATTGTCCAAACAAGAGGTGTTTAGGAGGAGGTGCTCATTTGGAAAAAACACCTATCAGAAAAGTTTCTTGGGTTCAGGACGGAACTCCTGGAGCTGCAGGTGAAGATCTGCTTGAAACAACCTCCATGTGCCCCTTCAGCAGTGTTGAGCTCTAGTTCCACGCTGGGGTTAAACGTGGGGCAGTGGCTGTGGGTTGCCTCTGCCAGGTCCCATGAACACAGAGCTCAACCCTTAGGGGACACTGCAGTGGCAATGCATCCCAGGAAAGGTGACAGAAGCAGAGAGGGAACTTGGAAATTTTTCTCCCGTACTTTCTTGAAAGCACTAAGAACAGGCTATTGGCTACTTCTGTCTAAAGTAGAATGGGAAAACATTTCCCAGGCAACCTCTCGTGCACAGCAATTTTTCAGATCCAGCCATTTAATTTAGAGACTAAAGTCAATTTGAGCTTTTTTGAAAGCCTGATCATTTCTATTAGCTTTGATGATGATGAATAGGATGAACATTCAACATCCTCATGTTGCACTGGTGTTTGTTACCATACTATTACAGAGGTTATACTTTAGTAGTGGAAAAATTATTAAAGATATAGCTTTGTGGTTCAAAGAGACTGGATGTTAGGGTCTTACTACATGAAAAATATTTTGTGATACAGTGCAGCACGTGTTGGACCCTAAACAAAATTACTATTTCCCTCTTATTCCTCAGCTTTTAAAAATATTACTCACATAGCTGTGTCATTGAAACAGATCGTGGTCTTCACTGAAAACAAGCAAGATCAGCCCCTTCTGCATTACAAATATACAGAGTTTTGCAGATGCTAGCACATAAGCTAAAAATTAACTGTGGGGTTCTGATTTCAAATAAAATCTGGTAAACATTTATTTTCTGTGAGAAAGGGAAAGAGAAGAGGGAAGTAGAGTTTGATGAAAGGAAAAGAATGCATCACAGCTTCTGTGGAGCCACCAAGGCAGCTCCATGGTAAAACAATGCTGAGGAAGTTATGGAAAACTGGTATGAAACAGGTATGACAAAAGGCTAATGAACCTAAATTTGATCTAACTGGTGAAGAGAAGGAGTCCTGAAAACTCAGCAGGCCTGATCTTTCACAGATATAAGTTGATGTAGTCCTATTAAACTTGGTGGAATTATGCCATTTTACATTCTCATACACCAATCTGAGTCTTGTTCTTATCTTTCAGTCATTCTGCTTTTCAAAAAAACTAAACAGCTGTGCACCTGAGCAAGTTGCTTGGGAAGAAATACAATTCTTTTGTATCTTCTTAGTTGATACCTAGTTTCTTCAAGAAAACAAAGTTTTTAATAAGAGAACTTTAATTACTATTGTAAGAGCATTTTCAAGAGTGTTTTTTAATAACAGTGTTCTCAGATTTGCTAAAGCAGAAAGCAACTAACTGTCCTCCCAAGCCTTGAACATGCACAGCTCCCAGCTCTCCTTTGCTGATGTGTTCAAGTTCTCCTTTATAAATCAGAACTAATTATTGTTTTTGTGGCTGTCTTACACTCTTCTAATGATCGTGTTGATTAAACTGGAGATACACTGCCTAATTACATTTATGATGGCCATTCTGATGCCACTTGAACATTGTTATTAACAGATACTCAGACACTACGACAGTGTGTAAAACAGAAATGACTCTGCATAAATAATACAGAGCCAAGTCATATTCCAACTTCTGAAACAGAAAGGGCCCGTAGCCTGTTTCAACATGGTTGTCAGTTAACAGAAAGCCAGAAATGTGCTTTCTCCATGAAGATGTCATGCATCTGTTTTCATCTCTTTCTGGGTGTCTATGTGAAATCTTCAGCTCCTTCAGCAGCCTGGTACTCACCAAGTCCTCATTCTGTCTAACCTGCTCAGAGGTTTAAAATCAAGTGTAAGTGGTAAATTGAGGAAAAGGCAAAACCAAATGTCAGGTGTTGCCCATATTTAGCGTACTTCAGTGTGCAGCTGCATACATAAGTGAAGCTCATAGCACTGCTACACCCTTAGTTTCTTGTGGAAACTGGTGCCCTTCTACAGATTATATTCTCTTCGTCTGTCGAAGCAGAGGTCCCAGTTGTTCTATACCAGGATCATCATACATAAAGGGAAAAATAGCTACACCCTTTGGATGACAGCTGAATTTTTGAGAAAGCACTATGGCATTTCATGTCAATACCTGTTTGTTTCCAAAACACAGCAAACACCCGGGAATTGACATTTCTTTCCAAGGGATGAGTCCATGCACACTTGATAGTAACTCTAACTCTGCTACCTCCTACTAGACAAGACCCAGAGCTTAGCCAGTCTTTACACACACACTAGGAAGTATGCTAAGGGAAAAGGTTGGGTAGGGGGAAAGAGAAGGAATTAAGAACATGAGTGTACATACCCTTTCTTTCAGGAGGAACAAAGGGCAATTTCCAAAAAGGGAGCAAAACTGATTACACAATAGCTCAATACCATCCTTCAAGAGTTTTCTTGAGACTGAGAAGCCATCCCTGAGTTGCTTCATATTCATTCAAAACATGCCTCCCTCCCTCTTTATTCTTGGAAAGGCAACTATCATCCTTGAAAACATCTTTACTACATACAGATGGGTTAGTATCATAGACTCTGCTATGAACATCCATGCAGAAAAATTGCATATGGGTCCTGACAGCAGTTGCCCCACAAATGTGTTTTTATGCCTCTGTGACCATTAGCTAAACTTAGTTTGACAGGAGATTCTGTGCTCTACTTTTAAAACCTTACGCTACCAGCACCAACACATACTTTAGTGAGATATTAGTTGGTGACTTTTCTCACACCAGAAATTTTTGTGGGTAACTAGTATAAACCTACCAGCTAAAGAAAAAAATGCCTCTGCAACTATGTTCTTCTAAATATTTGTTTCTTATTTTTTAAAATAACCTACTCAAAGAGAAGTAGATCTTGCTGCTTTTGTCAGCAGGCAATTCTTTAGCTATACTGTAACCAATTTGTCTCTGTCTGTGACTGGGAAAATACTAACTGTTCATGCCCACCTATTAAGAGGAAGAGATCATCAGCTATATTTAGCCATCCAGGCAACTTGGATGTCTTATTTGGCTGGATAGTAAGCTAGCAGAAGAATATCATATGCCACGATAAGACTGTGTGACTTAAATAAGTAGCTAAACCGAGTTCTTAACCACCCTCACTCACAGCTCCCACCGTGAAGAATATAATAAAATAACTGCAACTCAATAGGGCCCTTTCATTAGTTTCTCTAGTTCAACACTGTTTACATAAGAAAATGATAACCACAGATTTTTCAATTTTCAAAGAACAGAACAAGTGACAAATGTATATCAAAATTACTGCATGAATGGACTGATGATATTACACTACTAAATGTGTGCAAAAGAAATGCTTAATTCATGACTGCTGTTTTTTGAGAATTGCCTCTGCCACAAACTTTTCACTGACAGTTTTGTCACTGAAGTCTGGCTTCTGGAACTGCTCTCTCTTCTATCTGGCTCTGATTTGTTAATTTTCTGATTTAAAACTGAACGCTTTAAAACAGATAGCTCTCACTAGGCCAGACCTGAGCACTGCGAACCCTAGGAATGTGTCTTCTGGTTCCCACAGTCTGTTACAGGAAAACAGAAATGACGAGTTCAGAGGTTCAAATATTGTTTTCTAATGCAATTTTTTTGGAATGGCATTGTAGTAAGAATAATAATAAAAATGAAATGTAAAAGTTCTTCAAACAATTTTTGGGATGATACAGAAGAATTCTTTTCACTGAAAAATCTTTCAAAAGTTGACTTCACATTTTCAAATTCTATAAATTAGTTCAATAAATTGTCTTAAATACAATAAATGCATTCTATCTCTCTAGTATTTATACAAAGCTGATACTTCAGATCTGAGGAACTTTTACTACTATCAGAAGACATGTTATTTGATTTCCACTCATCTACTGTGAAACACAAAAAAGTTACTGAAAGTTCTCATCTGATTGCATATGTGGTACCTGCCATTGTAGCCCAGCTTCTCAGCATTATTCATCTTTAGGTGCCCAAATTGACACACTTTGTGTTGGCCAGAGAAAGAAAAAGCATCAGAACTTCTGAACTGCTTTTGGACACTTAAGTTGCATGTCTGTGTCCCAGTGACCTCAGGGTAAAAACTCTAAATAACATCAGTTCTACACCCTAAAGCTTCTGACTGAAAAGAGCAATTTTCATGCTAGATGTAAAGCCAATATTTCACTGAAAGCATAAGAATTGATGACCCTGCAAGGATAAGTCTGCTTTCTGGCTGAAGAACAAGAAAAATGATTGCTATAGTTCCAGTATCCTCTACCCAATATGGATCTGAGAGGAGGAATACTGAACCATCATTTCATTACAAAACACTTAATTTTGTTCTGGCAGCTGGTACGTCCCCAGCTGTCCCTTTCATTTTCACCCTGTGACAAACACATGGAATGCTGTAATAATTTCAAGCATGAAAACAGAGTAACAATGTGACGATGCACAATAGTGAGTAGCTAAGAATGCTCATTTACATGGCATATCTTCCTGGCTGCACCAAATGACTTGTTTTTCTGTTAGCCCAGAAACCAGAACCAAACCCATCAAGACGTTTTGGCCATATATCCACTTTGACTGGAGGAGAGATTAAGTCTTAAACATTTCTTGTGATTTAATAGAGATGCATAAGGTTCTACTCTACTGACAGTAATGGCTTGGTTGGTAGCTGGAATTTTTGCTTCATACAGCTCCTATAAAGGAAATTACCAGTACAAGAGCAGTTTTTTCCCTATGAGATTGAAAAATTACCAGAAAACCATATATGCCTCATAGAATACCAATTTTCAGACATTTCTCATTAAAATATGCTTTAGCTATCGGTAGGAAAACCATGCAGTGAGTGAAAAGGGAGATGTATATGATTGAATGTCTCAAATATACTTCATAATTGCAAATGAAGAAACTGGAAAATCAGTCTGCTTCAATGACCTACCTAGAAGTCTGGTAAGGGTAAGCAGAGGGCTCGATTTCTGAAGGGAAAAGGACATAAACAGGGAGGAAGGTGAGCTGCTGTTATAATGGTATATTTATATACTAGTTTACAGAATTAAACATTTTACAGTTTAAAAAAGTGATCTGCAATATATTGCATTAGACTCAGCAAAGCATGCCTTACTCTGCTGGAAACACTAGAACGTCAGTGGTAAAAACTTCTGTCCACCCTGTGGAAATAAACTCAGAATAAGCAGCCATTCATATCCCATGAAACTTCTGCAGTACAGACTTTTTTTATCTGAGCCAATCTGTGTGCAAGTGTCATTAACCATTTTGTCCACTGCAGAAAGGCCAACCTTAAATTGTATTTCGTTCTAGATAATGAATCAAGATTGTTCAGAGGAAACATTGCAGATAAACTTTTCTTACTAAAGCAGAAAAACTGTATCATTTCCTCAGCTGAAGTCCACTTACCATACTTGCTGTTAGTATCACCACTAGTAGCTGCTACAGAACACAGACGCAGCGAGATGTAGATTACAGAGCTTATCAACTAAGCTTCTCTGTTTGTTAAAAGAAGTGAATAATTTAATTCTCAGAAATTATTATAAGCAAATGTCTTACAGATTGTCTTTCAGAAAAATGGATATATTCATATAGTTACAGAGTTCTTCCTTAAAGAAGATGCCATAGTCTCTACAGACTGAGACTTCCCCTTAGGTAAATTTACAAATTAATCATCTAACAAATACTATATTAACCTTTCAAGACTTGTGGCTAGAGAAGCACTGCTTTAGTTTTTGAAAACAGCTGGCAGTTCATATAGTAAGACTTCAGGGAGGGCTGGGGAGGAGACAATGACATGGAGATTACAGAATAACAGTTCAACTAACTAAGCTTGACTTTGGGTTGTTGCATGATATGAGAAAAAAATATCTTCAAGCATCTCCAAAGAGATGGGGCACTAAAGAGCTTATCTGTGACAAGCCTCTTTGTTTCTGCAGTCATCAGTGAAGATACAGCAAAGGAAATGGAGGAGCTGCAGTTATGCATTTGCAATACACAAGGTCCTTGTTTTCCCACTAGGCACTGCAGAATAGCAATTGTCCATTCACAGCACATAGCACATCCTCTGCATTTCAGAGCTAATATTTTTGCAGTCCTTAAGCTAGCATGTTTCAGCCTAGTGTAGTCAATTTTTGTAACCCTTTGAGGTGTGCTGCATGAGCTAGGTGTGCTCATGTTCTGTTCCTTGTTAAAGGAATTGTTTTTTCAGGTATAATTTTAAAAATTAAATTGAAATATTTTCAAATTGCAGAGGGTTTATATATACAGCAACATCCCAAACAGAGCTGTAAAAAGTCCCATTTCACAAACTGGAAAAATACGAAGATTGCTAGTCATTGAACATACCTATATATTAATCCAATTAACAATAGAAATTGCCTATGTTGGCTGAAATTATTTTTAACTCATACATACACACGAGCTCTGACAAGTGGCTCCTTCTTTTATATTTTATAATCACACTCTTGATAACAATGTTAGTTTTATGGTAGCAGTTGCTTTCATTTACTGCAGCACACACTGCCCACTGTACTACTGCAATATTCATTCAAGACAGATCACTAGCTCGAATATGAATTGAACCTATATGCCATCAAACAGATGTCAGGCTACATTACTTCAACTTCCAAGCACATTTCACTTTTCTCTGTTTAAGTAGCTAAAGCTGTATGAAAACCAGCGTTGATATAAGATGATCAGCTCTCTCCCATCCCACTGAGGATCTGTTTCTAAGTCAAAGTTCAGGCTGCTTCTTAATTTTGAACTTCTGAATCCAAACCAAGTAAAGGAGTCTAAGCATGTAGTAAAAAAAAAAAAAAGCTGTACATGTACTCCTAAAAATGAGGTCGATATTCTTTTCTGCTTGACCTGTTTATTTCCAGCTCTTCCTCTCTGTGCTCTCTCAGACAAACTCACAGCCCCCTCAGGATGGGAACAAGTTTCTGCTTTCCTCTCCCTTAATCTAAGCCAGCCAAGTCCCAGGTCTCCTCTCTTGCCACAGAGCAATAGGAAAATATATAAAAAAATCAATCACACTTTCCTCAGTGGGGTCAGGAAGGACTATAATAACAGAATCTTTCTGAAATCTTCTGTAGCCATCAAATGGTTAAATCAACATAAGTTAAAATTTTCATCTAGTTTGAATAAAGAGAAAAAGGGAGGAAATTCAAAAACTGGTTGCTGTAGTAACAATCACCAGCAAAAATCTTTTCCACTAAATAATAGTATTGCCTCCCTCTCCCCCTCTCAATTTTAGTTCCCCTTCAACAAATAATCATGCTACCTCTTTTAGATTTGCTGTACATACCTCAACCATTAAACAAGACATTTAACCATAGTGGCAGTTCTGTGACCTTTGAATGCCGTGAAATCTCTAAGCGGTGCAGCTTGTTCATGAAGACTTGTACTGCAGAATCCAGTAACTGCATCCAGGATTAGGAACAGAAATAAGTAACGACAGGAAACAAAAATAATAATAATAATAATAAATTTTTTTAAAAAAAGAAGAGGGAAAAAAAAGAAAATAAAAAGAAAAAAAGGAAAAAAACCTCCCCAAGTCCCCCAACCCAGCCAATGAAACCACCTTAAGAAGCAGAAGGGCTCGGGAAGAGAGTGCACTTTTGTGCCAGGGTGAGGTTGGGGTAGCGCTGAGGCTGCTGCAGTCTGGCTGCCTGTGTCAGCCAGCGCAGGCCGAGCAGGGCTGGGAGGTGCTGTCAGTGCCACAGGCGCGGGAGCGCAGACCAATCCACAGCCGTGCTGCCGGCGCGGTGGGGAGAAGCCTTTTCTGTTTATGTTTCCTCATTTCGGGAGTGACGTCAAAGGGTTTAGTTTTTCCTCTGCATGTGCTATTAATTTTAAACGACTACTATGGGAGGAATGTAGCAGTGCTTTCGGCAGTCTACCTTACGTGAAAGGAACCGGAATCATGATTTATCTGTCCTGGATTTAGCTTGGAAAGATTTTATATTGAGAAGTACCAGAAAGATCCAAAATATCCCCACAAAATGAGGAAAGGCTATAAATATACTTACATATATTGAAGTATTCCTAAGTACACCCAAGATGTTTTCCAGTGAGAGCTGGGTTATCTCTATGGGTTGTGCTGCAAAATCAGACCTGATTCTGCCCTTGCCCTACAGTAAATCAGGAACTGCTTGTCTAAATTCAGCAGTGTCACACCAGTGTAAACCTGGTGAAAGAGATAAGACTGAGACTACTGTACACATCCCTTTATCAGTCAGCAGGAGCTACACTGCAGATTAGCAAACTCCTTTCTTTACCGCATCAGAGTCACACTTAAGGTCTGCTGATCTGGGCAAACAACCATACGTTCCACCAGCATATCACAGCCCAGCTATGCTCACCTATGAGCTCTGCTGTGGACCACCACACAGTGTTTTATTTCATACCAAAGTCCACATCAAAAGACAAGAAGCAATGGTAAAGCCTGGCTTTCATCATCACCACACCATTGCCAATGGAGAAACCATGCAGCTGAAGCTTCAAAAAACAAATAACATGAATCAAGGTTAATTAGCGTGGGCAACAGAGGCCACAACAGCGCAAGATAGGAGGTCAGTTGACAATAGTAACTTTATCATTGTAATTTTATTGATTTGCTCTGCTAGGGAATCCTTTCAAAGAGATTGGTCTATGAGGCACAGTTCAATTCTAAAGAGTCTTAACAGTGTAAGCTTTAATTTTAAAACAGAGAGAACTGCTTTTGAAAATGGATAGGCAGAAAGCTCCCGAGAAAGAAATTTCTCAATGCTCCACAGAACAGGTACAAAAACAGTAGAAGTCATAGAACTTCTCCATGACTGTCAACTGCATTCACGCTACCGAAATGCAGCTCCAGAGAGGCCAAAATATTTAATGTTTTTTGCTCACTTAAAAGTCTGCCTGTGCTATCACTGCTAATGTAATCAGACTCACAAACAAATGCTAAGGGTTATGGGGCTGTAAGTGTTGGAATAACATATTAAAAAGTATTAAATAACTTAGAGATTTACAAAATCAATTAGAGCACATTCAATTCACTGATTGTACTTAAAGAACTGCACGAAGCAATCTGAAATGCACAAATAGAAATATTATTTGTAGTTCACAGAAAATCATCATGTTCATCTTCACTCAGCATTGGCGAGGGGGCAGCTGAGTAATGCACTTTGGGAATTGCACTTCAGGAACCAGTTTTGAGAATGTCAGCTGAAAATTATATGGGTTCCAGTGGGAATGATCTGGAGTCTGAGAAGCAAGGCTGAGACTGATGTTGCTTAGTCCAAAGAAAGGAGAGTCAATAAGTATTCTTAATTATATGAAGGGCATATTTCTCTAAAAGAAAATAAATAATACTAGAGTTTATTCTTTGGCCTGGAGACATTAACTGGCCTTTAAACTCTTTTACAGGCTTCATGACAACATAGCTGCATCTAAGCCGGTAATGTCTCAGGCTATGTTTGGAAAGTGATCAGGGCAATGCCCAAGCTCTGTGAAGGCCATTTCTAGGAATGTGACATTGTAGATAATCAAGGTCCACCATTTGGGGATGTGTTATGGCTCTGTTTATTTTACTAGGATAGATATAGACAATTCGCAAAGAAGAAGGGAATACATTTTTCTCCATATGGATTGTAGTTAGAACAAGTAAATTGCAGCAGAGGAAAGTTGTTTGACCTAGGGAGAACTAAAATTAGGAGAGTGAAGTACTGAAATAGTTAGGCTGTAATAATCTGCAGTGTCTTGTTACTGGCTATTTTTAAAAGTATTGTTAGTCAAGTATCATTCATCAGCAGTTTTGATATAGGTGATCCTACGGTGGAGTATAGATGTAAGAGTAGGAGATTTTCAAATGTCTATTCCAGTTGCATTATTTCCTTTTTCTGCATTTTAATATTAATCTTATTAATAACATTACCCTGAATTAGGGTCCTGGTACAATCCAGTTTTGCACAAAGTCTTAGATGGGTCTCATCTCTCTCATGAATAACTTAGAGGCTACTTCAGCCTCCTGGAATCATATGGCCCTCTGACAGTAAGTGGTCACTGTGGTTTTTGTGATGTAGATGGGGTGAAAAGACAGAGACGCCAAGAAGCACTTTTTATTGCAGTTTTCTACTTAGACAAAGAATCTCAAAGCATGTATGAGTACATGCATCTAAAGATTGAAATGAGAATGTATAGTTGTGAAGACTGTTAGAAGGGAGACCTTGGTTACCTCAGCATAACCACGTACTTCCATGATGGGATAGGAAGGACTGCTGAGAAAAAGTGAGGTCCATCTAACAGAGAAAGAACTTCAGCATAGATTTGCTAATCTGATTGGATATATACTGAACTATCCTGTCAGGCTGGTGATGTGCATGTCCAGATAAATGTGACCCACAGTGGTGTAATCAAAAAAACTGAAAAAATGAAAACTCTGATTCTTTAAAAAGTGTCATCAGAGGAATTAAAAAGAAAACAAACCAACTGATGCTCAGCCTAGATGTCTCTATACTGGTGTAAAATTAATCTAAATAATAAAAGGAGCTGGAACACAATGCAAGATCAAAATTACAACTTAATTGACGCAACAGAAACTTGGTAGGGTACAGTCTTGTGAATATGTGACTGCAATACTAGTATGAAAGAGCACACCTTGTTTAGGAACAACAGGAGGAAACGAGTAAAAAAAGAATATAAGCATTGTTTGAATTCTGCTGCAGTTCCAGGCAGACGAAGTGGGTAACTATTTTGTTTTTTTAGCAATTAATAGAATTGTTCAAAGCAGAGATCTTGGCTATAATGTGAAATTTTAATCATGCAGCTCTTGAAAAAAGAGCTGAACTGGACTCAGACACCTTGGCTCATTCTCTCTAGAATAAGCCTTCAGAGTACATATGGGAATCCCTCAAATTTATGAGCCTGCCTTTTTGAGGAAGCCTGCTTGATTAAGTACTTTATTTTACTTCCTTTCACAGTCCTGGCTGAGCATTGGAGACACTTTAATATTTGTTTTTAGCTATTCTCTTTTCTCAACATAAGTGACATACCAAGACATGCTCTCTCTTACCACGTAATGGTATTCCTCCTCAAATCTGCAACCCTTCCATTGTGTTTTTTGGAAAGGAATTTGAATATTAGAGAGGCTGCTTAACTGGCCTCACCCAAACCACATTCCTTATACCCAGACATAAGCCTTAAAGTTAAAAAAAAAATAAATTCATCTGAGTGCCAGTAAAAATTGTGTTTGCACATGATAGAAGGCAGGCACTGTGCATGGACAGGCAAAAAGATGCCTCCTTCCATTTTCTTTCCATGGCTTTATTTCTACCCTGACCATCTTTAGGAAGGACTCCAGTACAGAACCACATATTGCTCTTCATAATGCTGCCAATGGCATCTGAATAAGGAACTGGGAATAAGAAGTGGAAAAAGTCATCCTTTTCAAGCTACCACTGCTGAAGGAGTTCACACCTGACTCTTTCTTTCCATATTCCTCAGCTCCCCTGAAAATTGCTCTGAAATGCAAGGTTGTAGATGGTACAGTGATTCCCTGAAGTGTTGGTAAATTTCCTTAGGGCATGAGCATATAAATCTGAGGATGCTGAAGACTGTGATGAAAGTTGTCCTTTGCAAAGTCTGTTGCAACTTCCTTTGTCAGAGGGCAATAAAGGTGAACAACCAGTGCAGAGTCACAGTCTCCTACATTCATGAAAAGAAGGGAAGGAGAGGGTGGACAATTACAGTCAGAGAAGTACAACATTAAGGAAGTTTATGCTTATCCCACCTCAGGACAGCAGATATACTCCTGCTCTTGCAAGTGAGTTCGTATGTTACACTGTAACTGCAGCTAGGAAACTTCTAAAGGCAAATTTCTCCAGGCTGAATTATGTGAAATTGGTCAATAGTGACTAGATGTGGATGTCCTGTGCCTGTTTATTTACAAATTAATGCCTTCAGATTAGTCTTGTTATGGATGCAATGAATGCTGGAAGCATCCTTGTTGCCCAGTCTGTGGAACAGATTCCCTTACAGTTCTCTTCTTCAGCTGGGATCTGTGTAATATTTTCAGTGTATTTACAGACAGCCTGTGTGAACTGGCAGAAGCTGCTGTCGGCTGGTGATCAGCTGAGGTTCAGAGTTGTCTGAAATTACCCAGGGCCATATGACTCAGATGAGCCTGGAGGTAGGTAAGTGCATGATGTTTTTCAGAGCGAGGTGGTCCCCAAAGGAGGACACAGATTGCTGACATGTAGACCTCCTTTATCTAACCTGTAAGCTGATGTGTTGGTGCATGGTTTGGACTTCTGGGCTTCAGAATGCTGTCATAACAAGATTACACTGCTCCCAAGAAAGGCATCTACCACAAGGGAATGCTCTCCAGCTCTCTCAAACTTATCTGTGCACTATTCTGCCTGGCTTTCCAGCCTTGATTCTACCTGCCTATTGTCAGACATATTTTCCAATATGATCTAGAAATTCAGCTGTTTCTGGCAAGTAACTTCCCTCTAACTGTCCTCTATGCCCTATCAGAGTTCACAATCTTCTTCCCCTTCGGCATCTGCTCTAATCTGAATTTCTGGGTTTAAAAAAAGAACATTTCTTTATGATATTCTGTTCATTTTAGCTTTCTCTTTCTGCTTGGACAGTGCAAAGCTGAGGATATGTGTACAGGAGAAAGGTCCCTCTCTTATAATGTTTTTTTCCATCTCAAATACAGTTCAGGAATCTCAGTTTGGACAGTCAGATTGGTAGTGGACAACAGCTGTGATCTGAGTCCAGCTATTGTAGTGGGTGACCAGGCCATTTGTACTGACTTTAGACATTTCCTTGGCAATGAAGAAGACAAGGGCATTTGGGAAGATGGTTAGCACTGTGGATTTGTGAATGGCTTCCTATTTCACAGGGCAGAAAAGAAAATCTAGGCACATACAGAGCTTTAGGTGCACATGCACAGGTATTTAGGGATTTAGGCAGGTAGAGTACTGAAGAAAGAAGGAAATTTACACAGTAGGAGATCTGGGGAAGTGAAAGTCCTTAAATAACAGTAGGTGAATTAGGTATGAACTGGTATTAGGTATTACTGGCAATAACTTTTCTATCAAGGCTAGGGAGAAAGTATGTACATAGAAAGTACTTCTGTGGTTTATAAAAAATTAACATATCACATTACTGCCCTGTAAAATTTATATTGTCCAGTATGTTAAAAGCTATAGAAGAGGAGAAAAGTTCCAGAACTTTTACGTGGTTTGGTTTAACCTAAGAACATTTGGAATTATGACTAATATCACTAGATTTTTAAAAAACATCTCCACTTACTTCTATATACTTATTCATAGATTTTAGTGATGGAAAATATCCCTAATGAAATGGATTTTTTTTTTTAAATCAGAAGAGAATACTAGTATGGATTAGGTAGTTCACATAAACAACCATTATATGGGATGATAAAAACATCAGGAAGAAGGTTTCAAGCACCCATTAAATTGGGGCAGTGAGCTAGAATATTGTGTGGACCTTCATTTTCAGCAGGTGTGATGCTTGAATTAATAGAACAGTAACTGCATAAATTAATATTATGAACTAATTCGAAGTCCAGTTATGGTCGGGTTTCTGTTTTGCAGCATTTAAATGAATTTTGAAGGGTGTCAGTTGGATTACTAGTGAAAAGGACAATAGCATGGCCTGCCCTGGAGTCCAGCTTCCTGGCCAGTAGTGCATGGAGCAGTGGTAAAGCCACCAAAGTCAGCATAAAGCCATATTGTCAGAGGTATAAAGCTACAGAAAATACTGTATATAGGCACAAAGGACTTCATTACATGGGACAAAAAAACTGACGTGCAGTTCCCAGGCATTGAAAAAGAAGGGTGAGAAAACATTGCTGTGAATGACTCATATTTGTTTTAGTGATCAGACCATATGCAAAAACATTTTTTTTACTTCATAGTATGACATTTGATTTCAAACCCAGGAAAATTCAGAACAGAAAGGTGAAAAGTTTAAGTATTTTTCCTTACCTGAAAGAAAACAAACTTTTACTTTGGCCAATGCTGAGTATTTTTGTCTTCACTCTATCACTCATAAGTGGGTGGCACAACTTCCGACTAAAATCCAAACATGTTCAGAGAAAATTTTGAGTTGTAAAGAGCAGCAAGATCAGCAAATCCAAAACTTTATCTTTCTAATACTACTGTTGTTGATACTTCTCCAAATTAATCTAGTCTTAATTTTTGCAAGCAATTTTTTCATCCCTTTTTCAGCCAGTGGATTATTTTTATGAGGTTTCTGGTGTTTAAAAGAGTTGGAAAAGGAGAGTTAAACTAAAAGCAATGTTTTTATGTGCTACAGAGGAAGTTGAAACAACAGAAAACCGAACCAGATGCAATTCTGCATCGAAGGATTAAAAGCAGTGTCAGAAAGGTTAGTATGTCAGCCAGTGAAACTGTAGAAGGGAAAAAGTATTGCAAGGAAAAAAAAAGATCCTTATTTGTTCAATTGAGTATCTTATATTCTATGGTCAATAACTAAGGAAAGATAGGAAAAATAATTATATTGTAGTACCTGATTCGAAACCTCATTTTAATATTCAAGAATTTGTACTACATCACTATTTTAGACAAATAAACACACAGATAAATGTTTTCTTGAAAAATACTGGGGAATATGGTACAAAATTCCTAGATTTTCATTTCAACATGCATGAACTACAAAGAGATTCATTCTTGATTTTTCTATTTTTTCCTGACATCTATAAAATTTTAGGAGCAGGAAGACTATTTTTCCAACTTTCAATCAATTTTACTCCTTAGGCATTTTACTAAGTCTTTTAGAATTTGCAAATTTTTTCTTACTTATATTTTATTTCCTGTGAAATAGGCATTACTTGCAATGAAACAGAGACCAACATTTTATAAGAGGATTATTTAACCTATCAAAGGGATTTTTAGCTTTCACATGAAGCTAATATTGATTTACTTTCTTATCCTGTTGGATTGAAATGTGGTAGTGTGATCCAGCAGGTATAGGCCTTGGGGATGAATAATACATTGAGACATGCAAACGAAAATTGGTGAAAATCATTTGCTTTTGTTCAACAACAATACTTGCACATGAGTGATGATTTAGCCCATTAGTTCTATAGTCATCCACCTATGTTCTTCCTCCTCACCTACTTGTTCCATGGCCTGTATCACCCCTATGGTTTGGGATTCCCATACAGTCTACAAGCATTAAATGAACTCTCTTCAAACAACCTGTGTAATCCACAAAGTTGTACTTATTTCATTATAAGTTATGTATTTAATATAGAGAAATGAACACAAATTACTATTCTGGTTCATGTGCTTATCAGAAAGCAGCGTAAGCATACAGTACAAGCCCCATTGCCCTGGCTGGTGCCCCTTCCCAGCACTGTAACTGCACAGATTGAGTAATAACCCCAATTCACTGAAGTCTTCAAGAATTTCATAATTTTGTTTCATTACTTAAAATTAGTCAACGGAACTATAAAGCTAATAGTCAGATGAAAGATAGAAACACTCCCAAGCCAAATAAAAGGGTCAAGTTCTCTTACAAACATACGAGTCATAAATTCTCAACAGATCTAAGACCTCAGTGTTTATCTCTTTCAAACTGCAAGGTTTGAATCTCAATTTCTTACACTTTTTTTTTACCTATCTTATGTAAATCTTCTCAGTGCTGTATTGTCTGAAATGCAAGCCAAAATATAACTTTCTCTCACAGAAGACAAAGGATATCTTTGGGGTCATAAAACTTTATTTCCTTACCATCTTTCACAAAAAAGCATCCCTAATTACCATCACATACATGTAAAACAGTTTATAAAATTAAAGCATATGTAGCAGTGTACAACCAATGATATTTATGCACTAATAAATTGGTTGCTGTCAGAGAACAGCAATGATTTGCAGTGGTTTTCTATGCAGTTGGAACCTTTAAATGAATCATAATTATAAACTTTTTAAAGGAGGAGGTTGAAACTAGTATGAACTCATTCAAATGCTAAAAATGTGAACACTAGGTAAAGGTAGGTAAGTCAGGAAAAGAGTGGAAATGTATTGAAAATACATAATGAATAAAGTCTTTGATTGAAGTCAATGGGAATTCACCATTCACTTCAATGGATTATACTTGTTATACTCTATGATGATATGCCTGTGGAGAATACAGTCAGTGTAACAGGATAGAGATACTTCAACCATGCTAATCTTCAAATTTTCTTCACCTAGATTCAGAATCTTGATAGAAGGGCAAAATAGTTAAGTAAGACACAAAACATTTAAATGCTCAGCTCCTCTTGTGAAGGCAGATTCACTAGGAAAAATACAGGTTGTTTTGATGTTGTGCCAAGCACCTGTAATTTTGTAAATTACAGAATGCAGTAACATTTTGAGACAACTTGCCTTGACAACAATATTGACAGAAGACAAACCATTGATTTTCTGTCATCTGCCTTTCTCCTTTTTCAGTTCTCTAATTCCAAACATTTCTGATCCACGTCTTCACAGACCTTAACCAAGACCATAGCTTTCTGCTGAGTTTGCAGGCAATAGATGAACTTGGGTGATGGAAGTCATTATTCCCAAGTTCATCAGCCTACATATCACTTGGAGGTTGCTCCCCTTGCACTGATGTGCTTTCTGGAGCTGCTTCATGTACAATTCAGTTGTTCTTGATTTGAGGACAGCAACCTCCTGGAGAAGCATCTCTTCCAGCAATCTGACTTCATCTATTCCATCCATCAATATATTATGTTGATTAAAAACTCAGGGTATATAAGAATGTAGGTTACTGAAAATTATGGGGTGCTGCATATAATATTGCATACAGATATACTTCCTTCAATGTGTCATTTGTCCTTTGTCGGCACAGATTAACTTACCTAAAGCTTAGATTTTATTTATGTTTATACTATCCTATTTATACATATATTTCAGACTTGCAAACACATGTAAATAATGATTTGAAAAGTTGATTCTTGTCCTATAAAACGCTGTAAATCTTGGGATCCACCTTTTCCAATTTTTCTAATGTAGAAGCAGTGGATAATTCTTGTAGGACACTGGAAAAGTAAACTCCAGTGACTTAAAGGCAGTGTATAACATTAGATGTATGAAATTACAAACATTCTTTGGGACTTATTATGTGTTCAGTATAAACTTTTGAGGACAAAAATGTGGTCCCGAATGGGAGGGAATAATAAATACGACAGTAACACACTGATCTGACAGTATGAATATTTCTGTTAACTACGATCAGAGTCGGTTTCTAGCACAGCAGTAATTACAAAGTTGTTGTGGCATCCAGTCACAGAACTACATTAAAATAGGACACAGCTACTAAGGTCCCCTAGATTTTGAAGGTTAGGGCTCTCCTTTAGAGCAATTTAGACTCCCTTTTTAGGGGCATCAAACAGGGCCTCAATTAATGCTCCCTGTTATTGCATCTGACCCACCCTCCTCCTACACACACTTTTGTTTTTTGAGCAAGACTCTTTCCCTGTAAACTCTCTAGATCCAGGCTGTAAAGCAGGTGCTTGGTGTCCCTCCTTTGCACTCTTAAAATATGCAATACCATTTCCAGATTCTTGCAGTGCCAAGCTTACATAAAGTGTAGCTGTCTTTGATTTCTATCTTTCATGCCCTTCTGTCTGAATGTCATTTTCAGAGTCACAAGGTGCGCTGAACACATGGAAGTATGTTTTTTCATCTGTTATCCAGCAGCAACTATTAGAAATCAAGGTCAAGCCAAGCTAGGGGATTGAATCCGTCTCCCAAAAGTCAATAAATACATATTAAAATAATAGCTAAATAAAAATTATTAAAATTAATTCTGTGCAATTGTCAGTTATAACTATACATTGTGTACTTCTACAGTTCAGGTCACATCTGAAACTCCAGTTTATTGTGTAGTGAAGAGAAAATACAGAATCAAAATTGTAGGAACTGCAGCTGTCATGCTTAAAGAATCCCAGCCACGTGCGCTGAAGTGCAATTGCTCTCTATCTAAGATATTTTTCTAAGGGATATTTTTCTGCAATGACTAAGATAATTCAGTACCAGGAAACAAACCAATCTCTAATAAGGGCAAACCTGACATAAATGGAAACTACTAAAGAACAAAAATGAGCAGAAAAGAGAGAAAAACAACAAGCACTGTGGAGAAGAGAAACATTTTTACGTATCCTGTATCTTTCCGGTGTGCTTAGCTTTTAATCCTAAAGGCAAAATGTCTCCATCATGAGATACATGACCCAGATTAAGGGCAAAAGCAAACATGTGGCCTGCACTAACACATAGAAGAAGATGTGCTCAACGCTCAGAGATTAACTCAGCTACACATTGAGGATCAAGAGAGATTTGATAGCCAATGCCTTGTTAAAACAGCAGCAGCATTGCAGACCCCTCTCACATACTGATACCCAGTTTCCTGATCATGACTGTGAAAATCACGTTGGTTTAATCAATCTGGTTGATCTCAACATGGACAATGATTTTTATTTCTGAAATCTCAATTTAGACTTCCCTGCCTAGACACATAAAACCTCTTTGGGTTGTGGCTCTGTATACTCACAGGTGCACAAACACATACAACCATGTATTTCTTACTCTTCTATAAACTGTCAGTATTTACAATTATAAACTTCAAGTGATCTTTACATATTCCAAAGAGAGGTCAATATATTAGGCATGGAGGAAAGTATTTATTCCTTTTTAAATTGGTTAGTCACCCTGTGGAAACACTGTTTTATGAAAGTCTCCTTGTTTTATCTTACGGTCACCTACACCATCCCATCCCTGGAATTTCAAGGTCAGAGGACAACAGTAGAATTTCTTACACAGTACAGGTTTAAAGAGGACTCTTTCAAAATTAAACTTTCTTTAAAAACATTTGACATTGAGTGAAAGAGCAATTCTTTAACACAAGATACTCCCATATTTTGTATGAAAAAATGTCTTTATCTGCGTCTTCTGTTTTCACTACTGTCTTGCTCAGACACAATGATAATTATCATATAAATATGGGTAGAGGTAACAAGCAATTACAATTATTATCTGAACTAGTATTAAGGAATAGAAATGGTACTGTATGAAACACTGACATTAGTGAAGACAGATGAAGATTGGGTTGGTATAAAAAATAGGAATTCTGGCTCAGGGACTTCCATTTTACTCGCAACGTGAAGCAAAACCAGTCAGTTTGTGTTTATTATTTTTTGGGACTGTAAAGTTACATGAAAGATTTTCCACTGTGACTGGGTGCAGAAGCACTAGAAATCTCCTGAGAAAGATCTTCTGCCTAAACATGAAAGGCCAAAAGACTTACCTGGCTGAACTTAGATACAGCACTATAAATAATGAGTGCATGTCCAAGAAGCAATGATTAATTCTGAGGTTTGTTGCATGTCATTCATCTCTACCCCACTAAAGATCCACAGGAGCAAAATGACTCATCTAGGATTTGCCAACATCCCTGTATCAGAACTTGTGCTCATGTACTGTACTTGAACTTTTTAGTTCCATTGCATACGATGAAACTCTTATATAGTTGGTGTTGTAGGAAGATAAAAATTTTTGTCGTAAATGGATAAAGGAGAGGAGAGGGGTTCTCCCAATATAGAGAAAAGAGGAATTCTGAAATTCCCCACAAGTTTGTAAAGGGAATGCTGTGATGTGTGCTAGCCTATGTCAATCCAGGCAGGTTCAGGCTGCCCACCATGGTTTTGCCCATGCTTTGTGCTGCTGCTGAATGAGCCAGCTTGACATGAGTATCACAGTAATGCATTCAGGTAGACAAGATCTATATGAAGCACCTGAAGTAGGACTTTATGACTTACTGTGGTAAGTCATAAAGCCATTTAGAACTTTGAATAGTACCACATAGCTACTTACAGAGTCACTGACTGTTTTTCTGAATGATGGTGCCAGCTCCAGCTCATCAGGAGCCATTGTGTTCCAGAGAGGCAAGATTCAGCTAGGGAATTGGTGGCTCATTTGAAGTTCTTGCAGACAATGCATTCATATTGTTGTAGGCAACTGCTTTCCAGAAAGAACAGTTGGACCCAGCAGTAACTACGCTCAGTGTGTACTAGTAATGGCAAAAGGCTTTAACAGATAATTTATTTTGTCTTTACTGTACTAAAATACTGATAAATAGTGTTAAACCAAAAAGTATATCCCATTAGCACTGCCAACAACATGAATCTGTTTGTTGTCTCAGAAAGAGTGTCACATATTTTACTTGTGCTTGCTCAGCACCTATCAATGTAAAATCCTGGTCCATGACTAATAGGCACAGACGTTCAACACCACTAATTCTTTTGCCATTGAACATTTTACTGAAAATGCCTATTAAGTAAAGCAGAGATGCTCATGAAAGTGTGCAAGGCACAGAGAAATTCCTTGCACATCAATGCAATGGAATTTTGAACTACTTTGATGGAGAGACACACTTCCCTTTGGCTGATGTCCTCAGTTCAGCTGAGGCACTTTAGTCAGGGCGACTGTAAGTTTATTCAGGACCACTGGAGAAAGTTACTGATTTATTAGATTTGTACAAGCATTACTGGGGAAAAGAGGAAGTATTTAAGCTTTTGCTAATATAACACTTGTTTTATAAATCTGAAATTCACCAAAGTGGGTATTGCTGTGGAAAAATAGATCAGGATGATGATAATTATTAAAGATACTCATGACAGTAATCAAGAGTAGTAGAGGTCATGCAAATGAACAACGTTTAGAGAACAGGATATGAGACACTGGCTTTTCTGGACAGAAGACAGGGAAAGAGATGGGAGAAAATATTAAAGGGTGTTTAAAGGAAGGAAATGTGAGACAGAGGGAAAAGACAGCAAGTCTGCGTAATTTACGTCAAAATTGTCTTAAACAAGAGCCGCCAGGAAGACGTTTCCAAATGTTTCCATTTCGGTAGCACTGAAATTTTTTATGTATGAAATTTGTATAGAATCATAGTTATTTGGTTTTAGAGTAAACCACAGATGTTTGAGATCAAACACATGGGACTTGATCATGGGTAAGATGACAAAATGGAAACTGACAGGAATGAAATAAATTGAAGAGATCTCATTTTGTTACTACAAATTCCTCTGATATACACATTATATCTCTCAGTCCTTCCAGGGACTCTGCGTCAGTCTGGCTCTAAATGAAGGTGCTCAGCAGTTAGAGGAATCTTCCTTGACATGCTCCAATGAAACCTTCCTTGATCTTCTCCCTAGTTTCAAAGACAGAATCCTTTTCCATTTCTTCCAAAAAAGCCTAAAGATCTCCTGAATCTTCTCAGCAGTTTCTGATCAGCAGAAAACAAGCTCAGTACAGTGCTGAATTGAATGTACTGAGGTTCTCAGATCAATGCATCCAACCGGAAATTCCCAGGGAGGCCAGTGGAGGTATCTACCTAGAAACCTCCAAAAGGAGTAGATATGTGTTTTGATAAATCGTGAAAACATTATTCACTACATTAATATATAGCAATGATTTGCTGCTGGCATATGTCTTAAAGAAACTTCCTTGAAGTTTTCTTTGTGGAATTCTGTTTCCTTCCCTGAGCTGCAAGAGCAAAATCAGAGGTGTGTGGGCAATGTCATGATTTAACAGGCAATTTCTCAAGCGTGAAACCACCAACATGATTTTTACTTCACTTAATTCATCTTAGTCTCAGAAAAATAAAAAATATTTAGTTTTCCAGTTAAAATTTTGTTAGGAGATATTTCTTCAGGCTGAATTTTACACTGTAAGTAAGGCTTAAACAACAGTTATTTTCTTTAATATTACACTGAAAAGATTTGATTGATTGATTCAGCCTCCCTCTTAGTTAAGTGACAAGTGAAGGAAATCAGTGTCATCCTTTAAAAAGAGCCAAAGGCTGTCACACTAACTGGTTTTGTTAGATGTAAAGCTAGAGACATTGAAATTACATGCAGGAGTTAGGCAAAGACTGTGTGTAGGAGTTATCATGATGTCCTAATAATCCCTCAGTGTAAAAGCATATCCTGGGGAACTACTGACTGAAAAATAGAAAGACTATGCATGCGCACAAAACCAGCCCTATCCTTACTGTCTTCAATGTGAGAACTAAAATCTCAGATAGAGGTAAATTTCTGTTTGTTTTCTTGTGGTAATGCCAATTCCTTTAATCTCTGTGCACCCTGAAATTTATTTGTATGTTACTTTTACCATTCTGCATACTAGTGCTTACTGCACTGCTTACCACATGTGCCTTTATTCTTGTAACTCAACAGAGGATTTTTGGAGAAAAGCTTAAGAAGGAAAAAAAAAGCAATGTACAAATTCAGCTCTGAATACAGTTCAGCTCTGAATCAGTTGAGAAAAGCTACTACTGCGCAATTGATCAATCATGTATATTATAAAGGTTTAATATTTCTCCTGAATTCTAGTTTGCATATCCATAAATACACATTAAAAAAACCCTGATGATAAAACATGTACAGAGATTTGTGTTCCAATGCTCTACTTCAATTGATTCACAAGATATATTATTCCCCTTAAAACACACAAAGTTAGTAATTTGTTAGTATTGTTTTCCACCACAGGAAACATTTGATTTGCTGTAATTAGGCAAGGCAGCAATATATGCCATCACTTAGCAAACTGAACAGCAATCGACTTTCATGATCATTTGCCAATCTTCAAGCATTAATAGGAAGCCAACATCATTCCTTTTGACGTAATCTTTGTACAGTAAATAGGGCACTTGTGCAAATTTGATGGGCTTCATTAAAGCTTGTGGAGCAAGAAAAAAGGAAAAGATGGTGCAATGTAATGGAGTGTAGCCTTGGGACATTCTATTCTGTGATGGGAGAGAGTTGCCAGGGGAAACTGCAAGATGCAGGTGCCAAACGTTTTGTAAAGGAAGAAACATAGATAGTGGAATGGTGTCCTCTCTTGCTCCCTTTTCTATGTGTGACTGCAAGCTCATATCAAGTGCTCACATTATACCTTCTGTACCGTTATGTCTTGGAAGACTTTCCAGATTTAAATCAAATGTTTCATGAATGCTTAGCAGAAGTTTGTCAGTACTAAGCTACTACTTGGTTTGCCCTACAGCAGCTTAATTTTCAACTGCGATGCACTCAACTTCATGGGTACTGTGCTTTACACTTGGCAGACTTTAGACCAAGGAAGAACAGTACAGACAACCAATCTTCCTTCCTGCTGGTTTTGGTTTTGTTTTTTGATTCCCCCCATCCCCAAATATCTGCTTAGATCAGCTGATTTTGTCCAAGAAATGCAATTAAATTTCTGAGATGGACTTGCAAATTAATATATACTTTAAACTCAATTTTTTTACTGTATACTACACTGTATTTTTACTTTATACTACTAGATATTTTCAATCTAACTAGAAACACTTCTAATTCCCTGTTATTTGTACCTGAATCAGGTACAGAAGTACATATCACGCATCAGGAATGCAACTGAAAGCTTTAAGTAAATCAATCAACAAAGATAATAAAAAACCACAACTTTTTTTGTCCCTTCCTTATGAGATGTCTGACTAGATTGAGTAATTGCACATGCAAAACAAATTCCTCCCCTCCACGGGGCCATCCTCCCACGCCCCTTATAAACCTTAAACCTGAGTCAGTCATTATGGCAGTTATTGATATTATCTGAGCAAGAAACCTGCTTTCTGTGAACATCCCAAGTAGTCATTTTCAGTGAAACAGGAAGACCATAGCTGAGAATTTAAATAACATTTTTTCAAATGTGGCAGCAGAAAATTTGCTGCCTTTGCATATAACACTGTCTCTGAAGACAATATCATATGTATCACTCACCAGGCAGGTGGACTGGTATTGCTTAACTGCTAGCCAACAGTTAAAATGCAAAATGGAGAAAAACACTTAGTAAAACCTCTGGGGAAAAAGAATCCCACACACTCCCTTCAAGGCAAAGTGAATAAATCCTTCCTTTTATATCTAATGCACTGGCTGCCCCAACACAGAGCAATCACCCTTGAATCACCACTAGAGTTTTTTACACAGGTGTTTTTAATTTAGAGTTGCATTTGTGAATATCCCCACAGCAACAAAGGAATCCTGCCTTGTAATTAGCAACTCAGAACATAGCTTGTAGAATACAGCTGCAAATCCTGTGATTTTATCCTGTCTGTAAGGAAAAGCACAAGGGAAATTTTTCCTTTCTTTATCTCACAGCCTCAGCCATCCAGTAAGCCTGTAATTCATCAGGTTATTGCTCCCAATGATGAGACATGCTCTTATGTAGAAATTAGATTTATCAGGTGCTGAACTGAGCTGATCTTTGCAATGAGAACTAGTTAACCCATTTTGATTATCTCAGGAAAGCTCCTAGTGAAAACCAACTACGATATTAGAGAGACAGCTACAAGAAGATGGATTCTTAATGTTAAAAGTGCTAGTTTTGACTTTTTTATAGAAGGAAAGCCAATTCAACCTGGAACTCATGGGTGTTCGTAGATAATTTCTAAACTTGAGATGTTCTGCAGTGTTTTGACTACCATAATCCTGTTTTAAATCCTTGTTGTTAAATATGTCTGTGCTCTCTTCCCTAACACACATTGTATCTAGGTTTTATATACTGCTTTTATTCCAAGCCATTCGGAGATGTTTATACCTAAATGCTATCTCTTTTATTGTCTTTTTGTTTTACAGATTTAGAAAAAGGCACAGTGCTACAGTGATTTATCTGAAACAGTGGACAAGGTGAGACATACGTGTGTTCTGTTCAGGAAATTATGTTGTTAGCCACACACAGGCACAAAGTGATACATTTCACAAACAAAGAATTACTGAAATCAGAAATCCATCTGTCTTTGAAATACTGCTACAAAGCCAAAACACATGTGAAAATGAACAACCCCCCCAAAACATCTGAGTACAAGGCCTGTTCCTAAATACAGTATAAATGCTTTGCTGAATTGGAATCTGTGGGGAGACTGGGGAAAAACTAGTTCAAATGAAGTAAATGAAAATGTATCAGCTTTCAACCGTTTCACCAGTAGTACTAGCAGATGAATAGGAATTCAAATTACTCGTAGTGATTGAAGTAGCATACATTGTTCGAAGCACTCTGATTTACTCAGATATTCTGATATCTCATTTAACCTCTTGGACTGGACCAAAGAGCAGGTTCAAGACCACCTAATGAAACCGAATAGGCACAAGTCTTCAAGGGGCTTTGAGCAAATTGGTCTAGCAGAAGATGTCACTGCCCATGGCAGAAGGTTGTGAACTAGATAGTCTTTAAGGTCCCTTCCAACCCAAACCATTCTATGATTGTCTTTTTATTGTGTATTTCCCAAAAGCTTTCAGCCTTTTACTGAAATGAAAGGCTCACAAATAGAAACGAATTCAGACTGATTATACAAGAATTATTTCAGGTCTCAAACTTATGGCTCAAAAAGCCCTGTCTTTCCTATATGAACTACCTAGGTTACAATGCAACTTGGAGAGAAAATTAAATTTAGTGATTATCTGTAATCATTTTCCCATCTAGAAATATAATAGATAGTTAACTAGGTACATAAAATGTTCTCTGTCATCTGGAGTCTTCAAATAGGTATAAGATAGGTTTTCTCAAACAAATACTATAGGTCAGAGAAAAGTGATGGACAAGTGCTGCTTAAACTTCTGTTGTCCTGACGTGCAGCAGCTTTTAGTAGATCATAAGCACAGTGCTAAAACCTAGCTCAGTGATTGAGAAACCATCTTTACATTCAACATGTAAAGACATTGGTTCGTGATTGAGGCCCCAGGCTAGTAGTGCGCTTGTCTTTTAAGCAAGGCCAACAGACTCAATTCTCTGCTGAAGGCAGCCATTGCAGCATCTGCTGACAACAGCTCTCTTCCACCTGCTTTGCCCTGTTAAATACCTGAACAAGGTAGGACATTTGCTTCACAGAAACATGTGATTCTATATTAGCCTGTATGGGACCAGCACCACACTGTAATTTCAGGAAGAAAACATTTATTGCCTTCTTTACAGTTTAAAATTTAACATCTATAGTAGCATGTTTTTCAGAAAAAAAAAGAGGCTCTGAATATGTAATACCTATGGACAAGACAAAAGAGAAAGCAACAGGGTTTGTACAGGTTTTGAAATGAATATGGCATTAACCTTTACTTCTTATTACAAGGTTAGTATTTGCTAGCCTTACATTAATCAACACTTCTTTATGTGGAACTTAAAACTGTGAGAACATCAGTGATGCTTCTCCTCCCAAACTCCAAATGACTCAAATTCCTACAGATGTGCTGGCTCACTGTCTGGATGTATTTTGTAATAGACATTTCTATGCCCCAGATAAATAAGACTTTGGGCAGAGAAAAACTTATCTTTTTCTTACACAAAAGAGCAATTAAAGTGGAGCTCATTGGGCAATGCCAGTGATCTCAAACATGGATGACCCATCCTTATTAATTGAAAAAGTAACAATGGAAAAGTTCTGGGGAAGAGGAACTAGCTAGACTTTGTTCTTAAAAATCAAAAACCCCAATCACAAAACAAAAACAAAGAAGAGGAAGAAGTCTTAGCTTCCTGTTGGTTTTTTAGATTATGAGAATTGTTAGTAGCCCTATACTGGCCCCCAACCATGCTGTGACACAAGGTCAGACAAAATGCATCCTGGCTGGTCACTTAGTAGGAGACTATTTCTGAATAATATTCTATCTGCACAGAAAAATAACCTTGATCAGTCAGAAAGTCCATCAATATTTAAGTGTTCTAGCTTGTAAGTTGACTTTGTTTTCAGCCAGCTATTATTTTCTGAAGAGACTGAAACATCAAGAGCTGTGTAACTGTTCTTTGTACCATCAGAATTCATTTTCTCCAGTGTTTCATAAATGGGCATATGTCCTGGGAAAATTTGCACTTGTTGATAATGCATGAAACTGTTAGCATTTATTAATGTACAATATTTAAAACAACAGCTTTATAAGTATCTAAGCAGTTTTAGATGAACACACTATTTGTTGAATATACATGAACGACCTTATATTTTTTTGGAGTAACTATATCACATTCAGCTGTGAGATGATCAAGTGAAAAAAGCAGTTTGAAAATCAACTTGTAAAAGACATCCAGTGAATAGTTACTTTTTGTAAAGCTTCCTAAAAAGTGTTCATAGAAAATAAAGCCACAGGGGAAGAAATACCCCCCCAAAAAAAAAGAAAACAAACAAAAAGAACCCAAACCAAAATCCATCAAGCAAAAAACTTAAGAAGATTTTTGCTTCTGAGTTCGTTATAGAGGAGCTTGGGTGAGCTCCCATGCTGCACGGTTCTTATATGGCAGGTACATCAGATTACCTGATGCAAAATGAAAACTCATTAAAGGAGATTACAGAACAAACTATTAATGTTTATTTTGTCAAATCAGAAGACCCAGCTGGTATTGCTTGAGAGTTTTAAAGGAAGAAACAGCTGAAACCCACTGTGACATGTAACCTCCTGCTTAGAATTGTTGGGTGCCTGATGACTAGAAGGTAACCAGCATGGCAGCCTTTTAATGAGGTAGTTTCAGGAGTGGTTTGGGGTGGGGTTTACAATCTTGTAAGTTTAAGACCGCTTTGGGCAAATTGGTAGATACGAGTTTAAAGTTTTAAGCAACTTGATACTTGAAGGAATATGATATATGTGCTACTAGGTATTGTTAATTCTTGTTTTCCTAACAAAAAGATTGTGACTGGGCAAGATGTGTACTACTGCTCAAGTAATGGAGAACTTTTGGGTCTCCTAATTTCAAAATGCTAATTTAGATGGATGGCCCTTTGGTCTAATCTAGAACAGTTGTTTCTAATCAAAAAGTTTTCCTTATATCTGCTATTTTCACATTAAATAAAACAAAATATATAATCTTAAAACTGTTTTTTTGCTTAACCTTGTGCAGTTTAGTATTTGTCAAGTATCTGGGAAATCACAATGCAAGTGGACTAGTGCTCTCAATTCTGACTTTAACCTAGGTGATTTGTATGTTAATTAACTAGATGGAACATAAATAGGCTATTTAGCACAGAGACTGAGAATAATCTGTTATCCGGGGAATAGTCAGAAAATAAAATTATTTATAGAAGTGGATATACAAGGAATTGTTGGACTGCTTTATATGGCTTAATGCAGCTTTAAATTATATTAATTTGCTGATCTGCCACAAACTATTTTTAAAAAAAAATTCCACAGGCTGATTTTTATGTCATGCTTTTGTGTGGCATAAGTTACAATTTGTGCAGTGTGAAGTTACTACTTATCTTGCTTAATTCCTTATTTTGAATATTTCTATTCAGATGTCAACACTCTAGACATGCAATCTCATAGGAGAAATGAAAAGGCTACTTTCTAACTATGTAGTACTATTTCTCCCCCTAAACCCTTTCCCGGTACTCCCGTTATATCATAATGCTAGACATCGTTATTTCTCAGGGGAAAACCAAATTCTACCATTATTGTTTCTTTTAGTAACTGTGTAAGTTCCAGAAACTTTTGGTCTTCAAGTGCTTGATAACCCCTTATCAACCAAAAAGCCCACCTTATTCCTCTGGTACCCTTTTACAGTCAAAATATATTTCTCCATTATTTACTGTAAACAAATTGCTATTGATAAAGGATATAATATTATGGTAATATGTATTATGCTAATTATTGTTCTGAAAGATATTCTATTAGCTCTAATATGATGTCCCATGCAGCGTATGTCACTTCAGCCACAGATTCAGATTTAAACAAAATTTATGTTTATATTTGAAATTTGGGTTATATGTTTACATTTGAAGAAGTTTTGCACTGAAGAATTAATTATTTTTTCCAAGCTGATTCCCTATTCATCGGTGCTTAAGACAGCAAACTCTCAGTAACAGTACAGTACTACCCTATTTTTGAAGCATTTTTCCTTTGCTTTGTGTTAGCTTCAAATGCATTCTGAGAAATATTTCAGAATAACTCTTAATTAGTTTCAAACACCACATCTTCAATATGAAGATCTTGATACCTTTTTATGGGTCAGTTTCACTAGGTAAGGTTTTCCATCATAAACAGCAACTGTATTCCAGTACTGGTTTCATCTTTCTGTTCAGTCTGGCAACTACGCTATAAATACTGTCAACAGTATTAAGTCTTTCTGAGGGGGAAATAAATTGATTTCAGAATTGAAAATTACTCTTGCTTATTTAGAAGCAGAACCAGCAATACTAATACAAACTAATAACTTGAGCAAATGTCTTTGATTACATCTGAGCATTCCTCCATTGCCCGTCTATCAGATGAAATCTTGATAAAGGTAACTTGACTGGGCATCAGAGCTCTGTATGAGCTCTGTTTTGCTTCCTAGAGGAAAGGTAAGGATTTACTTTGTCCCTCTTGGGTTTTCCAATTAAATACTTCCGGTGTGATCTGAGTGTATCCAACATAACTAATTTCTGAATATGCGGAGAGATTAAAAAAGAGACCTTAAGTTGAGGCGTGAACAGCCCCATTCATTGCAATACTATTACCTCATGTAAATAGTATTTTAAAATATCAGTACTCTTAACTATTTTGTTACAGAAAACATGTAAGAACAGATGGGGAGTACCATACAAAGATTGATACAATGCCCTCTGAGAATTGCTCATTTGAGAAAAATGTTTAACAACACACAATAAAAGAAGAATTTTTTTTTTAAACTCTTCTAAAGAAATAAGACACAACTTTCAAAATGTGCTAAGTGTTTGACTCTTGTCAAAGAGTGAGTTAAAGCAAGGATCTGGCTTGGCTCAATGATAAGGGATGAGAAAGGGAAGTTCAGACCACTGGAATAAACAGCACGTATAAAAAAAAAAAAGAAATGCGTAACGTGGTACGTAAAGTTACTGCAATTGCCAAGCTGTAATACCAGAACAATCTTATTGCTTCACAAACACAGACTTACTGCGAAGTCAGGCACCACGCAAAGCCTGGCTTAGAGCTGACATGATTTACCTTAGGCTTCATCCCCATCACTAAGTAACAGTATTTGCTGCATTCTGTGCTGTGTGATGCATGAATTTTTGGGGGCATTATGCTATGTAAGGCACAGTTGACTCAATCTCATGGTGGAATACCAAAACAGCTGCACTGATGCACTTGCACAGAGACATCTTGAAACTGATTTTACTTTTGTATTTCCTACTGTCTATTGTGAGCTGCATGATTTTAGATGTATGTTTTGGACACATCTGACATGTATCTGACTGGAAAGGTGCCTGTTGTTCTGTTTTAGATATATAATCAAAAGCAGAAGATACAGGCCACATATTTCTGGTGACTGACACAAGATCTTCTTGTTCTTTGAATTCATGCATGGTTTTTGAATCAGATTTTTTTTTAATTGGTGTATAAAAATATGGGTTTGCTGACTCCATTTTAACACACACCTATTAGTTTTAATGCACTTAACATATAATACATTAATTTTGTATCATCCTAAATTCATAGCAGAAAGTGCTATTCTGTATCAGGTCTTGATGTTTCACTGAAACCTAAGTGTACTTTCTACTGTTTTTCCCAGGATTGATGTTAGTCTGCTAGACCTATTATTGCCTGTTATGAATTAGCTTTTTCAATCCTTTAAATGCTAGCTGCATTTTTCTTTTTGCCCTGTTGAGGTTCTGTAGCATTCCAAGACAAGTTCTAGAGCCTCTTTGTTGGTGTATGCAAGGGCCTCTTGCAGCTTGTGATCAGCCTTGGGACACCAACAGATACAGCTGGAAATTACTGTCAACAACAGGGGTAAAAATTTGGACACTTCCAATCCATCAGCAATGAGCTGTGATATAAAAGGTTCAGACTCCCTTCCTCCCTGGTGAAAATAATGCTATCTTCCTTAACACTTCCTTGTCTTTTTCCTCTTCTGCCATCGATAGCAGCTTCCATAGCACAGAAATGAGTCACTGCTCCTTTCCCTACCTTTTTATTCTAAAACTGGAAACAGAAGTTGCTGTGGATATTCTAGGAACGGGGTATTGGTCCACACAATTCGAACATTTAGTCAACACTTCAGGGAAGAAAAGGCAGAGGCTGCTGTTCTTGGAAGTCAGAAAGTACTATGAAAGTGATATTTTGTCAGTGTAACATTCATTTATTTATCTCTGATGTAAAACCAGACAAAAATGCTTGTACTGGATAACTTCATTGTCTCTCTTCAGACTTGCTCTTGCAATGTCAATAATGATAATGGTACTTCAAAGACAAAGAAGAGATTAATCTAATGCTCTGCTCCTGTGAACTGTTCATCTTAGGTAGACCCTTGAGCCACATCCACCATATTGTCACTTTTTGAATGGGCTCAGATCCTGGAATGTCCTATTAACTCTGAGGACTGACTGCCAGAATATGTGTGAATCATGTACTATGAAGTGAGGCTTAATAAAACAAATAATAAAAGTAAATTACCTCAAATATTGGCGGAAGATATTGCAGTTCATTTTTGTTACAGCTGTTGTTTATTGTGATTCGAGAAGCACAAATTTTTGCGGTATTATATTTGAATTTTTGCTACTCCCTTATGTCTATAATGACCTTTTTTTTTGTGTGTGTGTGAATGTAGCTTGCTTGACTTTAATACTCTACCTTGTATTTGACTTGTTATTAAATGAATGCAATTCTGGCCTCAGAACAGTGGCCTAAGAATATGGAGCAAGGATTTTATCTTCACTATAATTGAAAATTACAAGGATACATTTCCAAGCCTATTAAAAGGCAGTAACGAAAAAAATTGCAAGTGTCATTTTGCAGGAAGAATGGCAACAGGCTGCACAATTACTAAGAGGTTGATATGACACTATGTTTATAGCATACACCAAATGAAGATAACAGTAATGATGAGGAGTGCATATAGAATCACACAGTTCCTGTAAAACTGGTTTATGAAGTATAAATGCTGCACTTTGTAAACAAAGTCACACTGATGAAGTATCAAGAGGTGAAAGGATTGTATTGCCATGAAATTCTAATTAGTTTTGACACAACACCAGATTAAACGAGCATATAATGGTGTAATCTGTACTGGAAGGACTGCAGAAGAGAAGTTAAATGTCAGAAAAATTTAGATTTTTCTATTCTATTTTTAAGGGCCAGAGAAGAAAGACACTTATGCCAATTATTTTAAAAATGACTGATTAATAATCTAATAAGATTGAAGGTTTCACACTAGAGCTGGTCTTGAAACAAGGCAAAATTATTATTAATTATATACTTTGGTTAGTCATGCTGGTATTATTTAGAATCTTACTCTTCCGCCTCATGATGTTTCTGCTTTTGTGAAATCATACTTCGCGTTTTTGATATCACTACTTGTGTCAGTTGTCAAGGTAAATTCATGTACAAGGACCAAATATTACTTGTTACTCTTTGGGATCCTGTTTAAAGTGGAGTAAGGATTCTATTCAAATTGACAAGATGGAGACCAACAGTAAATCACAGATGCATGCTTTTCTTACAAGATCAAGTAATAAATAAGATTTATCACAATATGCCACTTAATCAGGTGACAGAGGTTTTCAACAAGTGTGAGAAAGGATTAGACAAATTCATGGAAAACAGGTGTGGAAACAACATTAGAAAGAGGCAAAGTCCTGCCCTCTGATATTTCTAATACAACTGGGGTAATGGTGGAGTAGAAGGGGAGTGGATGACTGAAAGCCACCAGGCTTGGATGTTCTCCCTGAGCTTCATCTCCTACTGCCATTAGAGTATTTGGAGATGGATCATCAGTCTGAGTCAGTAGGGCAATTGCTATGTTCCTATTTGTTTAAACTCAAGTAAGGATGTTTGAAATGGATAAGGGACGTTAAAATAAGATTAGTATAAAAATAAGACAAAAGGTAATCTGGTAACACAGAAGATAAGACAAAAAAATTCTTACAGTGGACACTTAACCACTATGATTATTACAAGGACAGATGAATAATATATAGGGGAAGAGTAATTAGAAGTACATAAATGCAAAGAAGAAAATACAATAAAATTTAGAGAAGAAAAAAGCAACTTGCCACATATAGCAGAAAGAGAAATGTGAAATATAACTTTTGAGGATAGTAATCAACGGTATCTTAGAAATTAATATAGAAATGAACAAGGGCAGTACGACTTCAGATGTGCGCCACTATTAATCTCTTTACAGAGAGAATGATCAGATGTTGGAATGGGGTGCCCAGGGAGGAGGTGGAGTCACCATCCCTGAGGTATTTCAGAAGAGACTGGAGGTGACAGTGCCATGGTCTAGTTGACAGGGTGGTGTTGGATCATAGGTGGACTTGATGATCTCAGAGGTCTTTTCCAACCTGGTTTGTTCTGTAATTCTATGATTCTGTGATCTAGATGAATCAACAGATAAAGTGAAACTGATCTTATTAAAAATCTCCAGTTTGACTTTGCGTGCTAGGCACTGGGGTCAAAGATAAGATGAAGTATCTGAATCCAGTGCTCCAATAGAAAGAAGTGTTGAGTTATTTTCAATAACTTCAGTAGTATTGATACTCAAAATTCCTTTAAAATAATCACATGTGTAAAGTATAGAGATCTAACACACCAGGCTACTTAAACAGTGCTTGATTTTAATTATCTGAATAACTCTCACGTTTTAATTAATTCAGCTGTATTTAAAGTTAATAATATTCTACCTATTAATTTTAAGTATAGGTCTGGATACTTCAATAAGCACAGTGGTGAGAATTTGAAGAATAGTGATTATTTATGAGCTTGGAAGTTTGTTACAATGAAAGACTGAATGAGTTAGATACAGATCCAAGTTCTGTTCTGAGTTATTTTGCTGTAAATTCAGAACAATTCTACTGATGTTATTGGGCTCTGGCATGAGACAGACAGAAAAGCATGTGTTTCAATACAAAAAGCTAAAAGAAGACTTAGGCTAACACAGGATATAATTGGACAAAATCACTGAATGTTTTTGCTGTAAAAACCAAGCAAATACTTTTCTCTCCTTCCAAGTTTGCTGTAATACAAAAACACTAGTCAAATTATATATCCAGCCCGTGAATTTCCAAACAAGAAAATATGCATGCATGTGTCTACAGCCCATCTTCACCCTTTAGAAAGAAATCACATAGCTTTTACATAAAAAGGATGAATGCAAATGCCAATACCTCCCCAAAATTTAGTGGCACACATAACAGGATGAGAATGAAAGATGCACAGCACCTGATGCATCTCTTCAGTCCTATCAATCTTCCTGACAGTTGTGTGCATCATGTTAGCCTTGTCTTGGGTGAGAATTTAGACTACTCATAGTATTAGTGAAGTTATCTGGGATTTATATTGATAAAATCAAAAGCTTTCTACATGTTGAAAAGACTTTGAAGTCTGGTATGATGAGAACTTAGAAGCTATAGACAGAGACAGCAAAGAAGATTTAGGACTTAGGGCAGATAATAAGGCTGAGTGCAAACCCTTTGGGAGCATTATTTAATAAAAGCAATAGAAAGATATAGATTCCATCAGCAAGAGGAATTGTTCAGAGATAAAAGGAGAGAATGAAGCTTACATTTGAAAAAAGACAGGTGTCTACTGAACATCATGATAAACCTCTTTTATTTTAGTCTGGAGCACTTTCTATATCCTGTTCATGCTATATGATTGCATGATTTAGAAAAGTGGACTAGGCAAAGCACTGAAAGACATAAGTATTAAGGAATTCTGCAGTCCAAATGTAATAAACTGAGTTAACTAATAGAACACCAAAAGTTTAAATGATGTGCTTTCACAATTTAGAGCAAGCAGCATTTATGACATTTAATCACAACTCTTCCAGTCATATTCTTTGTCGTCTCCTTAGTCTATTAGTAACCTAGTAAGAGAAGCAGATCATATCCCTCAAAAGCAGTAATACTCTTTTCAAACTGCCTCATTAAAATGATCTCTTGCCAGACATTTTCCCCAATGAAAAATATTTATACCATCATCACTATTGCTAACAGTTCAGACTGATGAAAAAGGCATTCCAGACTTACAGGTTTGACCTGGATAGTGTGATCTTAAATGTTTTTTCAGGTACCTGGGGCAAAATGCAAGCTATACCATTAAAAACCTGTTATGCCCGACTCACAGCTTGTGCAGCTAAACTTGTGCATAGGCAAGATGCTTCACTCTGAATGTCACAGTGGCTCTCAAGGCACTTTTGGTTTGAACCAGGAAGGGAAAGTTTTTGAACTGCAAGTGTCATTTCTGCACCACAGCCATGGCAGGAGCCAGACTCTCTGTAGTGATGTTTACAGAGCTGAAGAGAAGAGGACTAGTGCTGCCCTTGCTTTGGTCTAGATTGATCTGATAGGTCTGTCTCAAATTGACTTAAGAAGATTTTAATTTCACATACTTGTCAGTATATTTCTCTCAAACTGAATTTTAGACAGTGAGTAAGCCATGCTGCAGTATTTTTGATCCACTGGGGAGGCTTTGCAAATGAAATTTTTTTCTGCTTCACTTTCTATGCCTAACGTGATTTAAAATAACTATTTTAACACTTAACTAATTACATTAATAAGCAATGACTAAATAACTTGTGACATCAGAGACTTTCCAAACATCTTTTAGGAATATTTGTTGGCTTTTGGAACTTCCTTCCTTATCTATTGCTATATTACACTAATAGGAAATCAACTTGCTTATTTGACTGTAATCAATGTCATACTGAAATGAAATTGCCTAAGGACTTTTTCAGTTATCTTCTCTTTTCCCCAAGCTTCTTACAGGAGTTATGTTTTCTAGACCTATTGTTGAGGCAACATATTGCAATCTTAGGGTGAGAACCTACTGTTGTGTTATAAATTAGACATTAGGGGCATATCTGACAGTGACTTGAGCTAAAATGCCATTTTAGGCATCTGAAGTCACAGAATCATTGAATATCGTGAGTTGGTAGGGACCCATAAGGATCACTGACTCCAATTCCCTACTCCATGCAGGACTACTTAAAACTAAACAGTTTGACTACGTGCATTATCTGGAGGAAGTTGGAAAAATGCCTTAGGTGTTGAGGAGACAGTTTTTCATCCTTGGCCTTGCAATGCTGGTAGGATGCCCTGGGATTTTGATTTAGCTTAAATTTTAGTAAAGGCCTAGCACTTTGGTAATTTGTCTTACATTGCTAAAAAAAGGGTTCTCACTTTGGTTTATGATTTTACAGCTCAAATGGGATGCAAATAGAAGAGAGTTTTTTCAGCTTTGATGATTATTGCTTAGCTCTGTTAATACTGTGTCTGCAATAATATATAACAAAGCAGCTGAGCATTCCTTATAGGATTCTACTGGGGTTTTGAAACAGTCTTGGGTTAGATCTTTCTTTACATTGAGATTTTGTCATTGTTGTTAATAAAAGACAACTAAGCAAGCAAAAAGGTCTACATAGCCAGAACTCCAGATTGCCTTTTAGATAATCCAGTCCTATATATTGTTAACAATTGAAATTTTTTGAAAAATAAAGTCTCTTAGCATATTCCTAATTTTCATTACAAGTAAGAATATTACAGCTAAAGTGATTGTGTTTGCCCTGATTTAGGAATCGTGTTCTCCAATTTAGTGCTCCCATGCTGCCACTTGCTCTCCCCTCTCTCCTGTGGGTGACTGGAGAGGAGAATTGGAGGCACAAAAGGTAAAGATTATGGGATGATATAAGAATAATTTACTGGACACAGCAATGAGACAAGAAAACCAACAGTAACAGCAACAAGACTAATGACAGAGGGTATAAGAAGAGAAACTATTCTCATAGAAAACCCCCCCACCAATAATAGACAGTATCAGATGGCTTTTTCTGCTACTTTTTCTCAACTGGAAGGAACTCTTTCTCCCCATAAGACAGTCCCTTTCCCTCACCCCCAGCAATGAGGTGGTATAGAATAATCTTTGGGTCCTAGCCATGCCCCCTCCCACCTACTGCAAAAATTAACCCTGTCCCAGCCAGAACCAGGACAGTGTTATACCATCAAACATTAAAAATCCAGTGAATCATGATGTCAATAAATTGGCAGAATGGTACAAAAAAATCCTGGTGAATATTTTATGAATAACATTAAAAGCCTGACCTCAGTGAAATCAGTGGGAGTTTTACTATTCAACATGACAAGGTTCCACTGAAACAGAATATTTTTTTGCCATTCAGTATTTATTTATTTATACTGTAGCTATTCAAAGGCTTGGTATTTGATTAATAGAAGAGTTGTGAGTCCCAAAACTAATTCAAAAGTTTACATAAATGAGCACTGGTTGCATTTTGTCTTGTTATTCATTATGTATTAAGGCTTTCTTGTAGCAATGTCATGTATTGACTCAGAGGACAAAAACAATAATGTGACTCAGTGAGTGATACCATATTTCATGTAAGTGAGCACAGAAAAAGCTATCTAAAAGCTGAAACTTATTTGCATAAATTATTTGGTGAATAATTATGACTAACAGGAACATTAAAACAAAATCTGAATCATAGCAGAAGATGGCAAAGAAAAAAGCAGCCAAGAACAAGATTAATTAGTCCGTGCAGAGCACTACAGTGCCACAGCTGAGCTGCCACTGGTCTTCATGGTACATCACATCAAGCTGGCTTGAGTACTTCTCCAAGTTTCTGCTGTCTTGTCTAAATAAACCATTTACAATAAATAATTCAAACAGTTCTAAATCTCAGAACACATCAGTTTTATGATAGACACTAACTCCAGTGGTTTCCAAATGTCTGTCATTCCTTACTATACACTTTAAAAATACTTTTAATTAACACATATAATCATAGTAACAACATAGAGACAAAAATGTTTTACAAATGTTTGAATACACAGAAAAAGAACAATTAAAAGGGAATATGTGAGTTATTTTTAATCTGTGGTACTCTTGTTTGAAACATGCAAAGTAAAATCAGGTATTAATTTGCTGCTAGCAATATCCCCAGTATTCTTTTCTCATTCTGCCTGGGTTTCCATATGGTTGAATGGCAGTAGTATAAACTAGCTTCAGAAGGAGCTACCACAATTTTGTGCTGTGTGATGTCCTGCTGGGTTTTCTATGTGAAGTTGCTGTTCAACCAAATAAATCAAATACAGTGTAATAAATCCAGATACATTATAAATTAATATGATTTCTGTATTATTAGAGAGAAACACTGCCATTTACTTCTTGTGACTGAAATTAATTTAAAAGAGGAAGCAACAACTGCAGAAAATGAAAGCTCTAGCTGGGTTCTACATAGAGCACCTCCCCACACACCCCGACACTCCATACCTCGATTTCTGCCGCTGGTTATCACCAGAAGTTTAAGAAAGCAAATGCAGAAAATAGAAATACTTATATTAATATCTAGAATAACATGAAGTAGAGATAGAAATTAAATTCAGTGGATGTTGTGTCCCTAAATGTAACACAAAACTTCTCTTTTATTACTTAACTTTTCCTTTCATGGAACATAAGCTTAACACAGCTTAGTGTCAGGATAAAAATATTAAAGACTACATCTTCTGTTGTGAGTCTGGTTACAGTTGAGAAGGCCTGTTTGCCAGGAACAAATGCCGACAATTTGATCTGCTTTGGGATCCACTCAAAACTCTGCTTTGCCCAGCTTTTGCTCTGAGTTTTGACATTATGAATGACCAGTTTGTACTATAGAAGTGGTGATTTATGTTTGAGCTATAGTTTTAAGCTGTGCCTTTTTTTTTAAAATTTTGTTTTGTTCTAATGCAAAATTATTTCAGCTTTTACCAAACAAGGTTTCAAATAAGAAAATTTTGTGTATTCCTGAAAAAGACACAATAAATTACCTTAAACAATGCAGTGTTTGACTTACTCCATCTGGGATTTAGTTGATGCTCAGTGAACTTGCTGATCTACCGCAAAATTGTAAAAATTCAGTAAGTAGCCTGGATCTACAATGCTTCTATTATCTTCTAATGAGATTATGAAAGTGTTTATCTCACATGGGCTTCATAAAAAACCAACACAACAAAGAATGGGGGTAATGTAAATTACAGTAAGGAGAAGATAGACAACAGCTTGGGCAAAAAGTCCAAGGAGAAGAACGGTATTTCTGTGATAGTGCCAAAGGGCCTCAGTAAATTATTCAGAAGTGGTTGAACTTAATTGTCTTGTTTGTTTTAAAAGCCTCACTGAGGATTTATATAGCTTGCAGTGCTTGTTGTCAATAGTTTCAAGTGGCCATATCCACCCAAACTGCAAGAAGATTTCAGTCATGCAAATATCCTTTTTTATTTTCACAATCTAAAACATAGTCTGTACCCCTATACATGTACTATTTCAAAAGGACAGAAAAGTGCATATGTACTTCAAGATTTTGTAAAAGTAAACTTTTGAAATGCTTAAATAATTATAAAATGTTTCTAGTATTTGTGTTTATTTTTTCACATGGCAGTGAGCGTCTGTATACAGTAAAGAAATATAATTGTATAAAGCAATAAAACAGGGGGAAAAAACCCTTAATCCAAATACGTTGAAAATTACACATTTTTCTATGGCAAGTCTGTTCAGCTGCTGTCAATAAGGTCATTATTTAACTGATTTCTAGATGCAGGCATTTTATCTTATAAAAATGTTTTATTTTGTTTTTTAAAGGACATAGTTCAACTTTGGCTTAGCTTTTACAGTGGAGTACAGCAAATCCTTTTTCTGCAAACAAAATGTTCTAATTTACTGCCCTCGATAAGATCCCTAGACTTGCTTAAATTGTTCAAAGTGTTAGAGGTGCAAACTATGCCAAAAACTATACTAGAATAAATATTGCATATATTTTCAATTTGTGGGTGAATGTAATGCAAAAATTTTGGTTGTTAGGCACATTGTAGGCAGGCTCTGCAGGTTTCCCACACACATTGCTACCGAAGGACTTCAATCCTGACAGTCAACACCATATGATATTCCACTCTTGAATTATGTTACGAGCAGCAACTGCAAACTCAGTCTGAGAGTTTTGGAATATTTGAACCCTATAGACCTGATGACTTGTTGTTTTTTTTCGTTTGTTTTCCTTAGCACAATGCTTTTCACATGCAAATTCTATGAACGTCTGCTCACTTAACTTCTGCATACTTAACTTTGCCTCTTGGAAAGCTGATTTCACTCAACCTACTTTCATTTAAAATTATGGGACACATTCTTTCTAAGTGAAACTACTGGATTTTTTTTCTTCAGCTTCTATTAATATAAGAAGCTTATGTTTACTGAAATTATGAATAAGTAAATTGTTCTTCAGTATCTTTCTACAATTTCTTAAACTTTAAGAAAATTATTAACTGTCTGTACTAATTGACTCACTTGACTATTACAAAAGATAGACAGTACTTTGAAATGGGAATGGCCCAAGAAGCGTCTCAGACAAAAAAAAAAATATTCTTCCTCCAGCAGTGCTGGAAAGAAAAAGCAGCATGTTGGGGAGGGAAAGGATAGTATTCCTGGTTTTGTGCATTAACTTAAAATTTATATTGGCTCATTCTGTATTACACACTAGACATTTTCCAGTTTTGTTCCACAGTGGTCAAATGAAGAAACCTTAGAGGATGGAGGAAACAGCCAAAGAGTGAGGGTAGGCTGTTTTGGAAAGACACTGAAGATCAATGAACACTTAATTTTATTCTACTTAGTCCTGTATCATTAGTCCTATGAGAGCTCAGCATCGCATGTGGCTTTGGAGCATTTGTCATAGCAACCAAACAAATTGGTACATGCCTAACAAGACAAAGTGTTGTCCAGTCATACTTCCTTCAGACTCTTGCTGTCAAAAATTATTTGTAATGAAGACAGTTATAGCTATAGTCTATGCACACAAAAAGAGAGAAACTTCAAAAAATCGCTATTAGCACATACGTGTAGAAATAATTAACTTGTTTTGGAAATGTAATCTGTAGGATTAGAGAAAGTCATTAAATTAATGGTGCCAGAAAGTCTACCTATCACCTACACACCAGTAAAATAAAAAATACAGAAAGCTGAAGCAGTGCAGATAATCCTAATATTATTCAACAGTCTTCAGTATTTTTTATGATCTTAGGACCATTTATATTGAACTGAGGGTTGAATCAAGATCACTAGGGATTCAGATGTTTTCAGAAACATATTCTGCTGCATGGTACCACCAAGAGCATGCTGACTTTTGGATGGGCATTCAAATAAATTTTAAGTTTATGATCTTCTTTAAAATGTTACAGCTATAGAACTCTATTTAGTTCATCTGCTACAGACGTAGCTTTTCCTGCATCCTTTGTTCAGTGTTGCTACAAGAACCTCTCTTCTCTTCAGCCTTATGCCTCTCCCAGAGCTGGAATTTTTTGGTTCTTGTACAGCTGAAAGTTAGACAGCAGCACCTGTCCACTACACTTAACTAGCATGCCTGCTGGGTTCTGCTCTTTCCATCTGATTTTGGGAAGTATGAAAGAGGTGAACACGGCAATTTGACAGTCTTATTGCTCAACATTGCTTGAATATTGCTAATTTCTAAAACTAAAAACGAAGTATTTACAGGAAGAAAATAAACTAATGGCATGCTGTTTTTATTCCATCTACAAACACTCTGCTCAAGTTTATTTGTTAAATGTCTCTGAGCATTTACTCAATGAGGGACATTATATTCACCCAGCCAAAGCTCCTCTGTTCTGGTTCATTCTCAGGTTTTGCCTCGGTTTGTCCAAACCCCTTCATCATGTTCACAAGGACACTGAGACCAACCTTTGCAGCCCAACAGTTACGTCATTATCAATAGCTGAGGTGGATTGGTCCTCAATACATCTTCCTTCCTTGTTTTTAAGTTTAACTAAAAAAGTTTATTTGTGAAATAGACATCTTATAAACCCAGTCTACTTTGCTGCTCTGTTGAGCCTCACCTCAGAGATAGTCCCATCTTTTCATCCCTTTGCTAACTAATGCCCACCCTGTCTTCATTTTTTTTTATATTTGGTCACTGTTTCAAAGGATATATTTTATTGCAAGAAATTCCTGCGTTCAGATGCACTTGGACGGACACTTACCCACCAGCATCATTCACCTGTGCTTCCTCTTTGGAATCAGCAGGAGAAACAAACTGAAATGACAAGATTCTCCTGTACTCTTTACAGGTCTGTGAAATGTCATCTTTATTCTATCTCATTCTTTTCCTTCCTTCAATCACAAATACTGATGGGAGACACAGAAAAATTGTGCCACTCACACATTCACCACAAGTAGATACAGTAAGATAAGAGCTCAATTATCCAGAAAAAATTATCCTCATGTACCATGTTAAAGGCACCAAAGGGAAGCAGCAGATATTTTAGCTGAGCAGACAGTGCTGCCTTAAATGGTCATCAGAAAAAGAAGAGAGGACCAGGAGAATATTGATTAAGTGGCAATTTAGGAGGCAGCAGGACTTATGTACTGTTCATGTTGACATAGTTCAACAATCTTTTCTACACTGTGACAGCCATGCTAATCCTCTGTGAGAGCCTGACAGGCTTATTCATGACAGCCTGGCTTCCCATGTAAAAACCTATGTAAAAAACCTGTGTGAAATAATGTTTTGTTACAACTTTGCTGTTTTGGGGGTGCATCACTCCTAGCCTAGGAAATCAAGGCAGTATTCAAATACAATAGCTTGCCAAAGGGAATAGAACAAAGTATTCCTGTGGCAATTCCCTTGTTAGGCTATCAAGATAAAACAGTGTATCTTGTGTATAAGAAAGACATTAAAAGTGCTGTTTGAGTGTAAGAATTTTGTTCATTCACCACTCAGGGAAAAGAGTTTTTACATAAGGGAAAAAAAAAAAAGAAAAGAGCTTTTCTGTACTGATCTGATTATATGTGGCAAAACAATCCTACCTGTTCTTGGCGTGAAGTGGAAAAGCAATGTAATTCAACTGCAGACAATAAATGAACAGGAGAAAGAGAGTTGAAAAAGAGAGTCATGCACTATTGGAATCCTGTTGTATTTACAGGGTAACTCCTTTACTCATTATTAAGCATTTTTATTTAGGAGAATGGAGAAAACACAATTTAACTGCATCAAGATTCAGTATATAAATTCCTTGGGGCAAAAATAATTTTTTTTTTTTTTGTATTTACACATATCTCAACCCCCACTGGAATTTCTGGGGACTAGTATAACTCAAATGTTATTGCTTCTAGTACTACTTTTATGGTAGTAAATGCTATGAAACCATTTAAAAGAAACAGAAAAAATGATAAAAATCCTCTGTAAAGAAAAAGAAATTAAAAATGGCTGTAAATGACTGAGATTACAGCACTTGGCAGTTCATGGTTCCTCTCTCCTTTGAACCATTGCTGAATTAAGCTTAGAATGGCAGGTAAGGGGAATGACATCGATTTTTGATCCCATTAATGTGAGAACTATATCATCTATTTTATTATGGAAAGAGGTTAAATAATGGCCAGTAGTGATCTGTTCAGCCCAGGCTAACATGCTACATCTGGCATAGATGGCATAACTGTCTCAGTTCCCAGTGCAACCCTGATGGCTACCCCCTTAGTCTTGCACACAGCATTGGGAATGTGACTGAAAAAGGTGCCTCAGATTTGGGATTGTATGGATCCCTGCTCTTCAGCATGACATCATTCTGCTCCTTGGGTTTTCAGCATCTCCAAGTGGCTCAGCATTGCGGCCTGCCATAGACTGCCACAGACTGCCACAAATGACACAACAAAGTTACAACCAGTTACAAAGTTCAGATAATTATTTGTCCCTCCAAAATTGACTTTTCATCATGCTGACAGTGTTCTCATCATTCAAAACAGACTGAATCCGGACACAAATGTCCATTTCTGTATTAGGGGACATTTCCTATTCCAGGTCTGGACTTACACTCTTTGTTGTGATAAACTTCCCTACCTAAGACCTCTTCTTCTAGACCAATTACCCCCTCCAAGTATCAAGTGACACCTTTTCTCCAGGCATTAGTTTCCCTCTGTGTTGCACCTGGTGTTTACCCCACTTCCACCGCTATCCTGGAAGGGGAAGGAATACTTTCCAACATGCACTATTCTCCCAAACTTTTTTATGGGTTAGTAATATGCCAAATTTCCCCTCCTCCAGTCTGTTTTTGTTTCCCTTTTCTTCCCTCTCCAATATGCAGCTACTTGAATATGCAAACTAGTATGCTGACAGGAAACTTGCATGTCATGCTGACAATGCTGTTAGCTTGTAGAGAAGAAATGAAACTACATCTTACTATCTAGAAATTAAAAAGCATATTTTCTTTCCTCCCCTCTCCATATTTCCTTGCCAGCTTCCAATTTGATTGCTAGCTTGGTTTTTAGTCCTTCTTGCACACAGCATTTTGCTGAAATATCCTGTGTACTTTTTTTCAGATGCAGAAAGCTGTGATGTTCCACCCACTGCATTGCAGTTGTGACTGAGAAGTAGTCTGCAAAATACATGGAACTCCCAGAAGATCTGATACACTGTTATAAATATATTTAATGTTAATGTCTATTATAATATTTATTTAGGAATAATATATGATGTTAAATAGTAGCATTATTTCTCCCCACAAGGACTGTACTTTCCTTCTTTATTTGAAGAGGTTCACTACGTTCTTATTTCATTTCAGTTTGATTTTCATGAAAACAGCTAGATGCTTATTCCTTAATAACCACTCTCTTACTGCTGAAGAAATTGTTCTGTAATAATATTCTTTTTGCCTGAAAGTCAAAGCTTGTCTTCAGACTGTGCCCAAGTGAGAGACATGCCTACCTTAGAATGGTCCTCTGCTTTCTTGACAAGTCTGGCTTGTGAGCCATCACTACATGTGGCATAGTGGAGCTCGTGAAAAACCTTCTCAGAAACAACTACCATAAAGCAATTCTTAAGGGGTATGAAGAGTAAAGCCCAAGCCATTACAAAAGGTCAGGAGGTAGATATAATACTGTAATGAATACAAAATCACATGCTCAGATTTTCTCCAAAATACAGGCTACAATCACAGGAAGCACCAAAGCAACTAACTTAACTGTGTTGCCAGCAGATGAAATTTTCACATTTCATACTTTCCATCTACTTCAAAATGATTTTTATAACAATATGAATATCACTCTAACAACTAATTGACCTAGCCATTATATGTTATTTTAAAGGAGATTTTCTTAGTAGTTTTGGAGGAGTTTAAAATGAGGGAGCCACAGTACACAGTGGAACAGTTTTAGACAAATGTCTTGCTGGAATGCGAGGGAAGGGAGAAGAAAAAGGAAGGAGATGAAGGAGGCAGAGGGAGGGATGGAAGGAGGGAGGAAACGAAACCTCCTCTCTTCATTTCTGTCTCTACCCACCCTCAATGAAGCAGAAAGTGATGTAATATTTTTCTTTCGAAAGACTAGCAATAGATTTTGCCCCCAAAAACTCTTAAACCTGGTACACAGGGGACTGTTATAACAACAGAATTCATGGCATACTCTCCTTTCTGTATTTTCTATTTGAAAAATTGATTGAAGAATGGCTTTCCAATTGCAACCCCTTTAGCAACATCGACCATAGATACTGTCATAAAACATGCATTAAAAAAAAATACATCAACCCTGAGCCTAAACAATCTTCAGCAAAATAAACTTACCACTCATTTTTCAATATCTGGTAACAAAAATAGACTATGAGACGGCATCAGAAAAACAATGAGTACAGTCAGATTTTAGTTTATCCTGTTTAATTATAAAATTGTCAGTGTATTCTGAGGTTTTGTTTAGATCCTTGATATATTGCAAGGTTCCAAAATTCCTCTTAATACAGAGGAAAAGAATGTCAGAGAGAAGACTTTGGTGCAGAATAAAAGACAGTTTTAAGCTAAATTCAGTATTTAATGCTAATAAATATGCCATATTAACTAGTATGTTAGGCTTTCACATGTAAAAAGCAGCAGAGCAGCTTTCCATGGCTACTGCTCCTTGCCTTTCACACCCGCCTTGTCTGCCAACTGGCTCTATCTTGAAGGAGAGACCTTAAATTCCTGCAAGCAGACTGTAAGGCACATGCAGTAGCAGCAGTGTATTGACATTTGCTAAGCACCAGCGTCCCTCAAGTGACTGGGAGCGAAGCCATTGACGTCACTGAACAATAGGCAAAATATTTCCTCCTCCTCCATAGTCCTGAACTGTAAACACCCAGCTTGCACACAGCAGGCTGAACATTTGGGGAGAGGCGGAGAAGGAGAATGCGAAAAACTCTCCACTGATGCTGCCGAAAACAAGCAGCTGTTCCTGCATAACCAGTCTCTCCTTATTCCCTCCATTTTGTTGTGAGGATTGCTGGTTCCCCCTTAGTGTAGGTCACATGTATAGAAGATAAAGCAAAAATAAACTATAAATAAAAATGTGTCTACTGAATTCATGAGGAATTTTTTGAAGTAAAATGCCTAATATTAATTACTAGGGGAAAAAAGCACACTCTTTTTCTCCCTCTTTTTGTCTGTTATGGATAACTACAGTATTGTAAGAGTCATCCATGTATTTTAGGTAAGGTGTGGTGGACTGAATGTAAGTGAATTTCCATCTCAGTCATCATACTCCATGGAGCTACATTATTGTGATCAAAAGAGAAAAAAATATCATTCAGAATTATAATTACAAAATCACATAGATCAATATATGCTCTAGATTCACTGTAAAGACTATTTTAACTCCTTGAGCTGGAGTGCTATGGTTACAGCATAGGCAGAAAACATAAAGACAGAGTTAATCCTGAAAATGGAAACTTAACTACAGTTTCTTAAGATTATATAAAAAAATACTGATGCACAAACTCATTAGGATTTATCAATTGTTTGACAGAATATCGTAGAGAGGTATGAACAGTTAAACAGTACTGGAAAAGAACAAATGCAGGGAACCTAGTTCAGCTCTTTTTTTTGCAGCCTCTTGGAAGCAGCTACAATCCTACAAGTACTCAATCTTCCCTTTTTCCAGAGCATCCCTTGAAAGATCTCTGGAGTGGAGGAAAAGAAATGGAATAGTGTAGTGCTGAAAAGAGCTCAGAAATGCTGTAACTCTGAAAAAGCTCAAGGAAACCATTGAATTAGGGAGCCCTGAAAGCTTCTATACGCCATCTTAGGGAATACACCAGCTTATCTGGTCCATCAATACAAGCTAGAGAAATGAATCTCACTAGGAGTGCTCAACCTTGGATTCAAAAGCCAGCATTGGAAGAAACCTTAAGAAAGAGCTCCATAAAGACATTTCTTTTGTTTTTAAAGCCTTGTCTGAAAACATCAGCTTGACATGTCTGTAGAGGATCTTGGAATGCCAAAGAAAATACCTGTGTCACCTGATTGTTAACTGAAGAGTCATCTCCATGGAAGTCAAAGTGATTCAGGCAACCATGTCTAACTTGCCTCATCTAGTTTTTGCTCACTTTGTCCAGAGAAGGTGGTGAATAAGCCCCCTTGCATTGTATTTGTTCTCAAACTAAAGACGAGGGAATCACGGCCATCACCACATTCTGCAAAGGGCAGCACGTGAGAGTCAGAGAGAGGCACTTTTTTCCCTGTCCAGTGCTGCTCTCTCTTGAATGAGGCTCTATGGGGCACATCGCATTTGCAGCATGTATTGATTTATGATTTCAAAGTGCTGAACAAACAACTCATTTTTTCTGAATAGACCACAAGTAATTACTCATTATCCCACATTTAATATGCAGAAGAAGTAGGTGTGCAAATAACCTAGTTTGCTGTACAATTACTCTAGTAGGCCGCAATGCTGCACTAATGATGCTGCTTCGTGTCCAGCTGCTCTGCTTGTACTGAATTGGCTCTACTGTTGAAAGTATCCAACTGAAGAAGAATGAACATCATCACCTCTCCAGAGCGTGCAGCAATAGCACACGATTGATTGCACTTCTGGGGCTTGACACCTACAGTTCCATATGTTTTGCTACATTTGTCAGTGGGCTGGCACTGAATATCTGCACTCTTGCTTGTGCTTTCTCCACAGCAAACAATGGCTTAAATGCAGATTCTCATCTTCCCAGTGAAAGGGCATGTGACAAAGTAACACTTTGCTAGCCTGCTTTCCATTTTTCACACTTTGCAATTTTTGTCTTTCCATGGGCGACTTTGTCTTTCTGCTGAGTAAGGTGGCAAAATAGAAATATGTATAAAAAAAATAGCTACATTAAATGAATAAACAGATGCCTGGCATGACTGTGTCAGACAGATATGTGTAATACTGGCATAAAATCCTATTTTTTTAATCTGATCAAATCTCACTCTTTCTTTACTTATACCTGAACAACCACCAACAATGTAAAGCAGTGCGCTTGCTTCATTCATTTACACCTTGCTGGGGTCTGGAAAAGCTTTGTACAGCTTTGGGAAGCCAAATATGCTGAGGTAAATTTGGAAACCTGTGTTTAGTGAGTGTAGCCTGTACTGCACAGCTGAGAAGGTCTGAGATCTTGGTGTATGCCCGAGTTGTACCCTGGTCCCAGGGGATCTTCAGCAAGTGTCTTTAGGAATATTGTTTTCTACAGGAGGAAAACTCAGGCATGTGGATTTGGATGAGGCCAAGACCCTAGGACAACCTGTAAAAATATTTGCCACTCAGTCTAATGTCTATCTTGGCATCTTCTTTGAGAAGTGCTATTGCTGGGAGCTAAGTGCAAACTAAGAGAGAGTTACATACTCAAGCACATTTACTTCAATTCATAGTAATACATTTTTTAACCATACCTTTAGGCAAACATTTAAGTTTTACTAGTACAAATATTCACAGAAAATCCATCTTATTTTGATTGCTTACCCACACGGATGTGAATGCCATTTGATACATTCTTAGACTTGGTAATTTCCAAGATTTTCCACCTTTTCGCTTTCACACAGCTGAAAACACATTTCTCAGTAAATATTGTATATAGGCCACACAAACATTCCAAGCTACTTGATGAACATGTATGTTGAAGAAATGAGGGTTAGGGGAAGGATTGAGAGAAAGAAAAATGAAGGAAAACTTCCCTCACTGAAGGAAATATGCCTTTTGCATTTTGATAGCTCCATATAGCTGAATGGATTCCACACAAATTTACCTTCAGGCAGAGCCTGAGAAAAGAAAATGCTGTGAGAGCACTGGAAAAGTGTGCACTGTAATGAAGTCTCCTACAATTTTAACTTCCGTGGATTTCCATAAAATTAAAAGTTAACAGAACATAGTATTTCCTCTTGTTCCCATCCAAGCTAAAATGAAAGTGTAATATATAGAAAAGAATATAAGCAGCATTTTCCCTTCCATTAATTGGATCTATGACAATCAATCAGAAAAAACAAAGGTAAAGCTAAGCCACGTGTGTAATTCAAAACATAAGCAGATTCTTTATGCACACAGTGTCAGGAAATACTTTGGTAAGTAACATCACTGTGCTTCCAGGAAACAACAGCAGAATCACTGCACATCTAAGTCTTCAGAGTCTAATTTATCTTTAAACAACAGTCTATAGAAATTGTTCTGTAGATCTTGCTTTGGGGTCTATCATGTTATAGCGTGCCAGTCACGTTGAATTATGATTTCTCTTTCTTTAATGAGTCCTTCAGCAGTCATAAAACAGAAATTTATTTAAAAACAGATTTTTATGTGTCCATAAGTTCTTGGCATGCATATTTAAGAATTTAAGGATTTGGAAATCTGAACTTGAGACTCATACTGAATTTTGGCAAGTATAGCTCAAGCAGAGGTTTAGGCTGAATGTTTGTGAAACAGGTATTGCTAACTAAAGTAACTGGAGAAAAAACAATCCTCTTCACAAGACAGAGTTTTGACATGGAAACCAAAGGGTTCTCTTGAACAGCTTCTTGAACTTCTCTGGAGATCACCTGAAATTCATATTGCTGTTGACACACAAGAATTTGAGGATTGGGCAGTATTTCCAGTCCTTATATAGCAGCTAGATATTTGTTCCCAGCAAAAGTACATATGTTGTAATCATAAAGTGGACACAGCAGGTAAAAAAGCCCCACTAATATAGTATAGAAGAGATGGAAACTAGATCAACAATGTTAAAAATTGAAGATAAAATAATGTTATATACTTCTTAGCTGTGGGTTTTCTAAATAATACTGCTATACTTGCCTCAAAATTTTGTGCTCTAGTTCAGAAAAACCTCAAGATATGTAACAAAAAAGCAGTGTGCTTTCTACTGCTTGGAATAATTGAGCCCAGTAGAGATACTGGGAGAAGCATCTTGGTGATGCTGGCCCACCTTTTTAGGAAGTGGATGCTACACCTTTTTAGGAAGGTGTAGTGGTGACGTAAGTGAATACATACCTAATAAGAGGTATTAAGAAAACCTTAGTGAACTGTAAAAGAAAAATTGAATTCAGTCTTTCACTGTGGACATAAGTTAGCTTTTATCCAGTAACCACTGAACTGCAGAAACTTGATTATACTTCTGTTGAAGTCAGTACAGCTTTGACACATTAAGGAAATTAAGCACAGGTAGGTCTATTGACTAATTGCAAGTTTAAAATTAGCCATTCATTAAAGAATACTTAACTGAAGTACAGAACTGCAGTGGAAAGAGAATTAGTTCCTGCAAAACTTCCATTATTCACAGCTCTGCTTATAAGCAAATCTTCTTTTCTGGCTCTTAGTCCTGTGTAGTAGGTTACAGGAGATAAACTTTCATAGTGAGGATAGAGGTTTTAGCCCAGAGAGGCTTACAATATGGCTGCAGTGGCTACCTTGTACCAGGGTAAATTGGTAAAATTTTCTTTCTTGTGAATAATAAAGAGTTAGAGTCAAACAAACCTTCTAGGAAATCTTATGCAGCCTGAAAATATTTTCTATATTTAAGATTCCCCTAATATGTAGCAAAAAAGAAATAAAATTAAATTAATGTAAAACCCAAGAAATTCCATGTTGTACACAAATCAAACACTAATAAAGGCTAAGATGCTGACATACAAGGTCATAGCAGCTGTGCTAAGACTTGGCTTAACCCCAAGGTTGCCCTGACATTCCTCATGTTATTTATAATTCTGGAAGTGAAGAGCAGAATTACTTATTTAATAGGAGGTTCAATCTTGCTCCAGAGCTACCTTTGTAGAAAGAGTGATATACATCAAAGGATGATGTTTATGGATAGCTTAAATTATAAGGCAATCAAAACAAAACAGACTGAAAGCTCAACAAGAGTTTTGAGGTGTACTGGTAAAGAATAACATACTTAGTTTTGCTGTAGATTCACTGTAGATTTAGATGAAGGACATGATTTCATACAACATTTTTGTGGTTAATTTGCAGGCAGGATGTTTATATAAAGTAAATAGCTGGAAATGGAAATTTGATTCTTTGCTTACCGGTAATACCTCAAACCTGAAGTACATTTCAGGAGTTTAGCTCAGAACCTAAGTTACACACAGTTGGAATTTTACATTCTCATCTAGAACTCACTACCTTTCTCTAAATCCTGATTATTAATTGTCACTCATCTCTTTCACACGAATTAAAACGAAATTAAAAAATATTAGAAAATACTATGAAAACGCAAAATGCATTCATCATGGCTAGGCTTTGTGAGCAAAACGAATTCACATACTTCTAAAAAAGTGCAGAAGACAACCATGTAAACCCACAAAAACCAGTATCATGTTGGTTAATTCTAGAAAAAATTACAGTATGAAATCTTGTCATAGCATATTTAAAAAGCAGTCTTTGGAATATTTAGTCTTTGGAGTTATTTGACTTCGGGGTGGACCAACACTGTGTCTGACCTACCAACTGATTGAACTGATTAGGATATGGAACACAGTTATTCTGCCTAGAGAAAAATATCATGCTAATACATCACTTTACTTCAGATTGAAGGTTCTTATTTTTTGCTCTTCCTTCTTCAGTTTCTCTTTTTTGGGGATAACTGCATTGACTACAAAATTTTATGCCAGGATTAAATTTAGTCAATAAAAAGTGATTAAGAAATGCAGACTCTGGGTTTAGAGAATAAATGGACATTAAATCAGGCACCTGCAATCCAGAAGAGAGACCAGAAAATGAGGATTCAGTCAGCTATTATATCTATTTTCCTTTCAAGCATTCTTGTGAAATACTGTTGTTAGTTGTGGCACTGCTTTACTTGAATACTGCTCTCAATTGCACTGATAATTCTGCTGTACTTTTGCTTTAAATGAGGGTAGCAACAAGAAGGAGCAGTTCCATTTACCAAACTTCTAGAGGAAGCTCTAAGAGAACAGAAGTTCAGCCTGCATGAGAGTAAGAAGCATGTTCATTTAACATTTGCCATATGCCACTGAAGCTGCTATGGTTCAGATGTCAAGCATGAAATCCTCAGAGGGGATATTCTACATGAAAATGTGGTGGGGGGGGGAAGGTAATTTGTAGCTATCAATAAAGGCTTTCAGTCATACTTATTCATAACCATGCAATTGCAGTCTCAAGATATATGATTTCCAACCTGCCACAGAGTCTTAACATTTTGGGAGCATTTTCATCTTTGTAGAGGTCAGAAATCTGAAAAGAACACCTTATCTCACAATAAATAGTTAAAAACACAGGTCCTTTATGTGTCTGCATAGTTTTTTATTGCAACCAATACTGTTGTGAAAATGTTTGATAGAAAATACTAATCTAATCTTTTCCTCAGAGAAAAAATACTTGTGAAAAACATGTACTTTAAATGGGACCACACCAAAATGAGACCTTTAGTAATTAAGACGTTCAGAGTACACTTTTTTCTAGTTCAGAAATTCACGTTTTATTAATTCTTAAGCATTAGAGTGTTTTTCATAATGGCATACCATTGTTAATTAAAAGGCCTCCTCGGTATTTCTTGGAATAAAGCCAAAGCAAAATCACATTATGCCTGAAGGGGAATACAAACAATCTCTCGTGCTTATTGTCTATTTTGTTTCAATTTTTTTTAATGACTATTTGAATTTTCTCTCCTAAATTACTTTAAAATAATATCTTATATACCTGCCGTTCCACTGCCCTCTGCTGGAAGGACTATACCCTATAGCCTACTTAGGAAAAGTAGGCAGTGTGGTTGAGTAGAGGCTCGCGTTTCTGGACCCAAAACCTGGGTATTCCTCTCCCGGTGAAGCCTGAAAGCAGTTGGCTGGTACATCCACTGTCAGATGTTTGATCCTTATCTGTCCCCAGCACAAATAGATATCCATTCAAAAAAGTAAAAGAAACAAGTTAAGAATGCATGAAGATTCCACAATTAATACCCAAAAGTTCGGAAATGCCAGAGCTAAAGTTTCACATGGAAATGTGTCTCTATTCCCATGTGCATGTGCATTTACAGAGCAGATTTTAGTTTTATGGAGCAAAACCTAATTATTTTTCTACATGGTTTGGCGGTGCTTTCAAATTCAGGTAGGTTTTTTAGTATGGTTAGCCATAGGTAAGGCTTTGTCTGAACCTATTGCCTATATTAACATCCCCAAAATAATGTCAGGTCCTTTTCTGCTTTTTGGTATTGAAACCAGCCCATTTGCACATAAGGTGCAAATTAAATTAATTCATAAACAGGTTGAACACACAAAGTCAATTTTAATTGTTTGAATACTCTGGTTAATACTGTAATTATTAAATTATTTTGCAGAATAATACATTAAGCTACCACATACTACTGAGTCAAATATATATTCATAACTAGTATTTTGCATAAGCAAAGGACAATTAAATCAGGACTTGTCTCACTCCATAACCACATAGCTGCCTGAAGTGAATGAAGAATGAGTTACAATCACTCATACAAACACAAAACATTAAATGAAAATGAGCAGCTCTCTCTATTGCACTATCATTGGCAAAAAAAAAAAAAAAATCAATAAGGCAACGCTAATTTAACATTTATCTTGCAGCATTTCAAAATTTCTCCATGTTTTTCACCGGTACAGCTTCTCATTGGAAACTACTTTCAGGTCAAAAGGCTAATAAAAGAGACTGAGAAACAAACAGTATACAGAAAGTCTTTCTGTATTTCTTACTTCTCTTTTTTATTTAGTTTGCAATGACAGATCTGGAAACCACTTCTCCTATTCTGAATTCATTCTGATTAACAGAGGGAAAAATGAGAATCAAAGATCTTACTTGTTTCAATTTGAGATACTCTCACAAATTAAGACTTATTTACAGATTAACAATGAAAAATTATATGTGTGCTTCTAGGCTGGAGGTACTAACATATCCTGTAAGTGACACAGATATAAAATCTACTTGTCACTTTATTTGCTTTTATTTCAGCTACAGTTTTGCTATACGACAACAAAAGCTAGATAAAAGAAATATTTTTGCTTAAAATAATACACAGCAATAGAATCCAGTCATTCAAGTTTTCATCAGAAACCAGTATTGTTTTCTTGCATCTGTTTTTTGTTAGACTAAATTTTATTTTTCAGAGCATTACAGTAATGTGAGTAAACCCCTCCTGGCAGGAGTTTTTTACAGACTAGAGAACTCCTTCTCTTGTATTACCTGGAGGCAGCACAATGTTCAGCAAGTCCCTTGGATCCAATTGGATGTGTGGGAAAATCTAATTAAATGGATTTTTTTTCTGGGGCTGATAGTTTCGTGCTGCTCTGGAGTAGAAAATTATGGCAGTGTTAGACCCAGCCATGTTGTGCTGCTGAGAAGTCAGAGCACAGAGAGTACAAATACAACATGCTCCCAAACCTCAGGCGGGAAGATGTGTAACCTTGTGTCACCAGCACAATTGGGCATTGTAACTTCTCTACTTGAAGTCCTCAGTCACAAACCTTTAAGCTTTTTCCCTATAATTTAAACCCCTGAAGGAAAACCAAAACCATCTTGACTTCCATTGCTGAGGGAAATTCATGATTTGTGTATGCCTGTTTGACAGACGCTTACCTGTTCTTCCAAGTCCCAGAGCTTTCCAGCAAATGAGCAACAAAGCTGTTCCCCACTTATTCAGGTAGGAAAATCTCCTGGTACAAGAACATATTTTTCTTTCCCTTTGGTTGAACCTTTGCCCATTTTCATGTAGTGGGCCTCACTTTAAGAGAGAAATTGTTCCCTGTGTGTTTAAGTACATTGGTAAAAGGAAGTTCTGTAGAAGTACAGAGTGACCTCATGGCTCTATCATTTTTCCCAGCAGCCTATTTTGGAGACAAAGACGGGATCCTGGGGCTTGCAGCTCAAAGCCGCTTGACCTACAAGACTGATGGTTTCTTGGGTTTCCTATCTTGGTTCTTAGCACAGGGTAAGTGATTCAAGAGGCCTGTGAATATTTTGGGTAACATAAAGTTTGAAAGTAAACGCATGTGATGTTGCCTTCCTTAGTGATTTCCTCGTCAATTTGTTGACATCGTGGAATGCTGTGGAGTGCAGTGAAACAATCTCAGTCTTAATGCTAAACAAAATTACTATTACTTTGTGTGTATACAGAACTAGCATGAAAATTAAGTTTAAAAACAAGACCAAAAAACCAAACAAACCCCCAGGTTAACCAGAAGGGACTGAGAGAGGAATGATTTCAAAGGAGATTTTCATTTCCAGAACTAATTTAAATCTTCAATGGCTAAATCCAGTCATGATAGTGTTAACCGCTAGTCTTGTAATAGCACCTCACAACAGGTTACACTGATGACAGGTGTAATAGTAAAATAAGATTTCTCACATTTCTGTCTTATAATACAAGAAAAATGCATTGGTTTCTAGAAGCTTTGGGAAAGACATTGTATTAGTCTTGTATACGTTCTTATATCCTTATGTGAATAAGTTATTAAAGGGAGCTATGCTAAAGAATTGAGATTCATTATTAAAATATTTTGTTCTATGGTTGTGAGACATGGGATGGGTGTGCAGGGAGAGGGAATAAATTACTCTGTCTTCTGCCATGAAAATTTTCTTTCCTCAGAAGCTCCTGTTAGTTCATTGCTTATATGTTTCAATGAATTATAGGTTTTGTGAGACTATATGCAGAAGAAGAATCTCCCTCACAGGTAGCTTGAACTGTTCTAAGGGAAGCTCTGAATCCTAACCCAAAACTCCTCCAGTTGACTTGGAAGCTCGTACACACAGCAGAACTCCAGGCTGGTGAGCTCTTTGCAGCCTCTGTTGCTAAGGAGACCAGGAACTGATTTTGGAAAGCAATGTAAGTACATTTATATAACAAGGACTTGCAGGTTTCAGTGCTACAAATGTACAGATTTCTCCAGTAATATGTATTGAACATATTTGAGAGGGCTTTTTTCCCCCACAAAAATATATACAGGAGGATAAGTGGAGAAATATTTGAGACAACTTTAAGGGCATTTGTTAAAAATTTACAGTTACTTATTCTTGCTGTCACATTATTTGAGCAATCAGTAGTATCAAAGCAGTCATAAGATTCTGAAGATAAGAACTGGCTTAATCGAAGCCAGCTCCATAAGAAATGTTGCCTGAAGGTTGTACACACTGCTCCAGACTCACTCATGTGGCCAACTGACAGGCAGCAGCCATCTGTCCAGGGAGGATTTGAGCCATGAAAATGCCTCCTTCCTCACCCAGCAAGTAAACTGAGGTAGGGCTGGCTGGGATAGAATAGTTTCAACCCAGCATTGACTAGTTTTCTCGCATATCCTTAATGTGCAGGTGCATTTGATGACTAGGGGTTTTCAAGGTGAAACATTTTTTCTTCTGAAGCATTCGTTCTCACCCTGCTTCAGTTTTATCCAGCTTTTTTCATTTCAGCTTTCCATTTTGACAGTGTATTGAGAATTCTATACTTCTCATTTGTAGTTGAAAGGAGATGTAGAGTTTTGTAGGTTATATTCACTGATTTCCTAATAAATATAAAACTCCTAGGATACTAATAACTGATATTCCGTCTAATAATATCAACACAAAGTAATAAGAGAATGACATTGAAACAGATTTTTCTAATTAGTTTAGCGCTTCAAATGAAAACACACAGACATGCTTGTGCATTGGGAAACATGTTTGTGTATTGGGAAAGTGCTCACTTTTACCACCAATGTTGTCTCATCAGTTTTGTAGATAAATTGAGACCTTCTAAAATACTTACTGACGTGAACTAAATTTGGAAAAATTAGTTTTGTATTTAGTTCTGAAAATTACTGGCATAGTGGGAATATGTTTTAGGAACTTTTGTGAGTACTTATTTCATATTGGAAATATGCTTCCCATGTCATTTGGGAGAAACAGACATTACTTTCTGCTCCCTAAAATCCAGATTTGCAAACAAAAGAAATCATAGTCCTTCTATCAAATTCTACATTTACAGAATAAGACACTTAAAACTGTATTAATTTTTGTTTTATTGTCTCGGTATTTAAATACCCTGATGAAGGCAGGAGCCAGATACTGTAGAAGCACATACAAAGTGACAGAATCTGAGTCAAAGAACTTACCAACTGGCAGAGAGTATAACAGACAAACACTGGAAGAACAATTTCCCCAGTAGGTTATTCACCCAATTGCAGGAGTAGGAATTCCTTTGACTTTGTAACCCCCAACTGATTTCAAATAATTAGAAATTATTCAGATGTATATTGCTAGCTTTGTGCTCAAGGAGTTGCCCAAATTGAAACAGGTTTAGCCAAACCCATGTAAAATAATCTCATAAGACTCATAGCACCTTGTTGAGGACCAGAAGTGCTGCAGGAAATCTAAATGGAAGAGCTTTTATTTTAAAATAATCTCTGTCCATTGTGAAACCCAAGAATAAAATATTTAGATATGAGAATAAGTGTCCTATGTGCTGAAAGGCACAAACCAATGTTTCCCAGAACAGGTGAAATAGTAGTGGACAAAACTATTTCTATATAGTACAATAAAGCCTTATTAAATCCAAGTTGTTACTAGAAAGTGTCTAATTTTGGAAACACTTTGCTTTTGTGGTTTACAAATGACATATTGTTTCAAGTTTATTGCATAAATTCAGTGTATATTTCCTGCCATATTATAGAGGTTGCATCGGTGGCAACCAAGAAGAAGGTTGTATATTTACCTCATTCTGGCTACTGTGTTCTGAGTCAAAATGAAACTTCTGGAAAGGAGAAGGAAGGGGGGAATTTGTTGTTTTCTAAAGGGCAATACTCCTGAGAGGACCAAGCTGCTTGCCTACAGCATGGTGCTGATTCAAAGCTGAGCTCTGGAGGAAACAGATGAGAGAACCATTCCTAAGAATGCAGAGCAGGCTTCAGTGTTTATTTCAGCCCACAAAGTCACTGCCAGCTGCTGACTTTGGGAGGACTTGGAGAAAGGACACTCCTCCTTCAAGAAAAATTGTTTGGGGCTGATTTTTTTCATGCTTCCTTTATCCAGTAGGTCTGATGGTCCCTACTTCCTGAGTCATCTTCTCCAACTGTGTTTGCTTTTCTGCTAATGTCACAAGTAAGACTAGAGTTTGGAGTCTTTTGTAGCTTACATAAAAGCAAGTGTGACAGGAAGACAGTGGAGTGGTCCTGCTTCAAGATTTTAGCAAATTCAACATTGAGACAAGAGAGAGGCATAAGCACAAAGTAACCCCAGGCTGAAACATCAGGACGCAGATATCCACTTTGTTCTGCTAACGCATTTGTTACTAAACTACTTTTAGGATTAGGATTAGAGGAATAGGAAATGATGACACTAAGTAGTTCAAAGGGCAGCTGCATCAAACAGCAGGTATCACAAACTCTACTGATACCTGCCTATCATCAAAAGGCTTGAAATCTGAAATACTTACAACTAACTCATCTGAACAGTGCTCAAAACCGTATTCAGTGTCACAAATAACAATGTTGTAGTGGTTGACTTGGTCTTGGAAAGAGTTCTTGAAAACAGAAAATTTTCCACTAGAATTTCTCAGCTGCCCAATATTTAATATCTGTGCATGATGAAGACATAAGTTTTGCAAACATTCCATTCCAATAGACCATTAGTCTAAATTTTAAAAGATGTCAAGCACTCGTTTCCTTGGAGAAAGAGGTAAAAGAGGAAAAGTTGATTGATTGTTATTAGCTCTTTTAAACTTTCGCCAATTACTCAATTTTTTTGTTCCAATCAGACCATAGGCAAAACTACTAAATTAAGGATTTTCGGTATGACTTGCTGAATTTAAATTAATCTACATGTGTCAGGCAAGAGAACAAAGTTCAACGTTATCAAGTGAATTAAAAAGTCTTGTGCAACAGACATAAATAAATATGCACGATATTTTTATAGATTTCTGAAGTAGTCTATAAGGAAAGAAATTTGAACCCTGCTCTTCAAGTTGACCTTTAATTTGGTGGTCATGGGAATCAGATCATTTGTGGCCTCAGTCTAGAAAAATGTTTCATCCTGATAAGAGTATAGGAACAAATCCTAATCAGAGTAGTAATGCATTCAAGGCAATATGTTAAATTCTGTCTTGAAGGACCATGGAATCTAAGAAAAATTAGAATTCACGATTCAGATATTTTGCCTTCCTGATGACAGATGATTTTAGGAATAGTGAGATAATACTGGAGTTGTGAAGAAAAACAAATAATTCAACAATTAGAAAACAAGACCAGAGCTTCTTACCAGGGCATTTTTCAGAAGATTGACTACATAATCTTTCTGGTAAATCATCAACATTGTCTGATTCTGAAGTTTGTTTCTATTTTCCAAAATCATGAGATTTACTCGGTTGTTTTTAAGAATTATTGATTAGGGGTGAAATTTTCAAAAACATATAACTTTAATTTAAAAAACTAGCACATTAATGATCTGAGGTGTACCTGTAGCTATATATGATCTTTCTGCCACTAAACCGTAATACTTGCGCATTGCACTTTCAAACTAATCCTTAGATGCTGGTAAAAGTCATATGTCAGATTCTTGCAGGGAGGAAGGCTGTTGCCTGCAGAAACAGTTTTACTGAATTAGTTACTCTCTAGAGAAGTTTGGTTTGGTTTTTCTTTGAATTTTTATCTAGAGTCAGGCTTTTCACCACACAAGCTTTGAAGCACAAACTAAAGTTTAATCAAGGAAATCCAGAGCTTAGGTTCTTGATTTCAAGACTGGAAACCTGCAAAAGTGAAGGAAACCAAAAAATGTAATTATAAATTGTACCTGGCAGTATTAGACTCTGAGGTATTATGTGAAACATTCTTACTCGAGAAACAGCTTCAGCTCATACCACTTCATTCCCATCCTTGCTGCTGCAATAATACAGGTTAGAACTAGTTTGAGGATCTGAACAGTTTCCATACTGCTAGAGTTTGTTAAAGACTTTTGTGAGTTATTTTCTCCCTTTACTCAGAACAGAACCATAACACTATTTCTCGTCTCTTCTCTGGCATTGTTATTGTGTAGGAATAGAGTTTCTGGATCTACACAATAATGACTGTTTTGACTCCAGTCCCCCCACCCTGTCTTTCAGAAGAAGCTATAACAGGAGTTTTACCTTTAGGTAATTAGCAAGTATAAGAAGTGCATGGGATCACCCACAGTGTTAATGCATATGGATGAGTGTTGAAGGCAAAGGAACGTAATTCCAATGACTGGGGTTTTTTTGCATTCTTCTTCAGCACTCTGTCCAAGCTTCTCCTGCCAGTGCAGCCGTGGTCAAAGGGAACTGCCTTCTTATCTACCTGGAAAACAAAAGGAGAGTGAAGATGCAAGAGTATTTTAAATGTCAGTTTAGAAGACTGACACCTGCAGAGCTGAGGTCATCGATCTCCTCCAGAACTGACAACAGAGATGGATTAGTAGTCAGCATGAGTGCCAAAGACTCGACTGCTTGAAAAACTCTTGACTATCTGGATTGAAAAGGAAGACAGTGTCTAGCCAAGAAATACTTATGCATATGCAAATCACAGTCTGCTTGTGCCCAGGAATTAAAAGAACAGCAACTTCAACATCTATTCAAAGCCTAAACATAGGTATCTATGGCAAAAATATGTTTGCTAAAAGATGGTGATGATGAAGGATGAAGGATGAAACTGGCAAGGTCATGATAGAAATGTGGTGGTAAAATATTAATTAACATGAATGGAAATTTCAAGGTACCACAAGGAAAAAAAGAACAAAAGGTACTATGGGGTCAGAGCTGAGTGAAACCTTCATATTGTTTTACAGAGCTGGAAAAATTAACAGGAAACAAAACAAAAGCACTCCCACCCAAAACCTGTGAATGAAATAATATGAAAAGCATTTTGTTTGGGGGAAAAAAAAGTATAGAAAGAGTTTTTTTTGGCAAAGATGTTTCATTTCACTGTTTAAGTGCTCTGAATCAGCTGAGTAGCTGAGATGATGTAAGGGACACGAACATGTAGAGGAAAACCACCGTCTTCCAGGCATATCTAAGGCAAAACAAGTCTGACTTAAGCATCTGCAGTATAAAAACACATCATAATATGAATACGCATGTAGACAACACTCAACAGAGAAGTGTCTCACTTTGCAGGTTTCAGCTAAGGAGGCTTATGGAACATTTCTGGTTTGACTTCCAAAATATGTCAATCTAAGCCTAGCTTTCAGTACAACTTAGACCTTTAAGTGCTAGTCTAAAAATGATATTTGGACTTTAAAAAGTTATTTCTTAATGTAAATGTTGTTGACTAAATTCTTGCTCCAAGAGGATTTAAAGCTTTACCAGTTCAGATTTCCATCAGCAAATACTTCCCACACAGCAGGCATTACCACATAACTAAATCCATTCTTCTTTTAAAAATTCAAAACAAGGAGAAGGTTGAGGGCAGCCATGGCACAGATCAAAAGCCACAAATTAAGTAACTGAATGAGAAAAAGAGGAAGCATTTGGCAAAATTTTTCTTTCACAAAAAACCACACAGAAACTTGATTTCATTTTTGCAGGAAACATTCAGAGTTTTTAAAAATCTAGGTTTTTTAAAACTATAAAGAAATCTTGAAACAGGTTTGTTCAATCATTCTGGGCCAATATTTAATAGGACAAGTGCTGAAAAGCAGAGCTGGAAGACTTCCAAGTTCCAGATAAGAGATAAAAGAGTAAAACAGATTTTGTCCATTCCAGTTGCCATTCACTGTATAGAAAATATAATTTTCTTTGATCATATACAATGGAAGCCCATAAATTTGCAAAAAAAAAAAAAAAAGTGGCTGTTGTTCTCTGGTCAGTTGCTGCTGACCTACTCTGTCAGGAAGAGCTGAGCTGGAGGTTGAGATTCTTTCAGTGTTTCATAGGTTTCATTTCTAACATATTTTTCTAGTATCTCAAGCTCATTAGAATTCTTATAAGGATTTCTTTATTCTCTTTGGCAAATTTATCACAAGCAAAATGCTTCATGCAAAGATAAGAATCCAATCCCTAAAAAAGAAAAATAAAATAGTTGCTCCTTTTCAGAAATCTTTTGAAGTTCTCTTGTTCTATTTTTCGCAGCCTTTGTACAAAAGCACAGAAACTGAAATAAGAAAATCCAAAGGAAATGGCCTGATATAAGAACATTTTTTATATCATTTATCTTCAGAGGAAATTCTGAATTTCACTCATTTCATTGTGGTTTGAAATGGAAAGTATTGAACTTGTGAAAATCTGCTAAAAATCTGATTTGTTACCAATTTACATAAAGCTAGCCTTTTAGCTGCATAATACATACATTTACCTTTGAACCTTAATAATGGAGTGTAGTTTAAGTATTTAATTTATTAATTCTCCCAAGTGAAGTAGTCTTTTTTTTTCCACATTCAAAATAATAGTAATCTTTTTTCATCTAAGAAAATCTTCACTGTATTTTTTAAATTTATTAGGAAAAACTGCCATTCCTACAAATGGCACTTTTCACTGTAGTCTTATCTCCACTTGCAAAAACAATCATGAAATAACTCACATACAATGAAGTAACGAAATCAGACCTGAGAAATATCAATGTGTGGGTTGTGACTAACTGTATATTCAAAATACAGAGTTTGTTATGGAGAAGAGGTAAAAATGCTTGTACTGTACAAAGTATGGGTGTTGAAAAGTGAACAAAGGATATGTATACTGATGCTTTATTTGATTTCTTTTTTTTTTCCATTTATACCCCCGTCCAAACACAAAACACATTCTATCTCAAAGAACTTAAAGTGATTTTTAAGTGTTAAAATTGGCATTATCTGGTTGAACTGCACACTCAGCTCACTAGCGTTTATTCACCAGAAACACGACCGCCTGTATCTATTCTACTGAATTCTTTCAAATATCAGGTTCTGCAGACTCAGATGTGTACATACAGCTACAGAAAAATATTTTCATACTACAGTTTGGTTTACCCAAAATGTAAGCTGTAACTCTGGACAAAACTTGTTCTAACAGTGTGAAATTCGGCAACAAAATAGCAAATTGCTAAAACTTTAATTTGTGGACTAAATCAACACAGATAAGTAATCCTGGGAAGATAGGGTCTTCAAGAGAATTCAGAGTCAATTTGGATAGGGTCTGGCCAAAAGAAAGGGACTAGCGCTTCTTTGAATAATTGCATTGACTGGCAACCCATCCAGTCTTTTTGTACTACCTGCCTGTGAAAATTGTCATAATGAGGTGTGAGCCCTGATCAAAATTCCAGCAGTACTGCAGTAACTCTAAGAATAAATATTTAATATATTACTGAATCATTTTGCAAAAAACTACAGCAGAAAGTAATTGCTCTCCTGATGTCTTCAAATATTATCTGAGTATCTTTTTAAGAACGTTTTACCATAGCACTAACTTGTTAGACGAGTTAGAGAATGAAATAGTATGTCTTACACAGGAAGTCAAACAAGATGACTTAGTGCCACTTAGCTGGTTTAAAAAATTTGTCAAATTCAAGTCAGAAGTGAAAGATACCTATGGGCTGCATTTTATCAGAAGGTAGTAATCACTGTGCTGGCTGCTAAAATGTGATGATATGAAAACCAGTCTTGGTTATTTCTCTCATATCTTGTAAGAGCCTTTTGATAAGCCAGTGATTGTATGTAAAACCTAAATTCAGCTGCTTCTAAAAATTTATATAGTTCTCCATCATCCTAACAAATTTAATTATAGACATATGGCTCTTTGTTTTGGAATGGTATAAATTTTGTCCTGGACTTAACACTGCTTTTTAGATGTGATTACCCATTCACTTGAAATCAGTGAGAACTGCTCAAACACAGCCAAAAAGAAAGTGAAGGCTTCAGAAACATGCATTAACATCAAATACTAGGAGATTCAGGAAGTCAACAGCAATATTCTCCGGAGAATGTTGATAATCTTGACTCAATCCCTCCTTCAGTCAAAATGGCTGCTGTGCCGATACCAAAGCATACACTGAGTGACAAAGGAAAGACAAGGGAAAACATGACTATCAGCTTGCTTTGAGCTCTAATGAGCTGGGGTGGGAATGAGCATTTGCATTCTAGCACAGCTGGTCTGCTGCAGACTCTGAATGGAGCACGGTCAGATAACATCAGTTTTGTACTCTGCTGCATTTCAGGGGTGTTAAACTCCTGAACCAAAGTTAAACCAAAATAAGTTTTTTAAAACTTATTAAACCAAAGTAAGTTTTCATTGTTTAGAGAGAATCAAAGTAATGAAGGATATAGTATGCATTGCTGAGACCACACAAGCATAGGGAGAACAGCAGGTGAAATAAAGAAGATGGGTCTGAGAAGATACGACTTTTCTGCCTAAGGAAATAAGTGTGTGTATTTGTTTTGGGAAACAAGATTTCACAGAATCAACTATCAAACTCAATCCAAATATCTTATTTCTGACCTTGCATTTGCTGATTTACTGCTGCTTATAACCAGAAACAGAGTCCTCATCTGCATCTTCTGGGTTTTCCTCTAAGAATTCTTGGTTAGAAAGCAATGAGACTTTTCAGCAAAATGTAGGTCCACATTTTTAAGCACCCCACTACAGTCGATCACCCCAAGAAACTCAGATAAATAACCTGACTAAAGGATTCTTTTGGGTAAATCACACAGCTCAAAGATAACCACAGGCTTAAATGAGAATCATGATTAACAGCATCCCAGTGTCATTTGGCACTGTCCTTGCCAAAATCCCATTATAGTTTCAGTGATTTATAGGATGTGTGTCTCTGTGATTACACAGTAAACTATAAAACACTTTCTTACATATCGCAGAATCATAAACATTGGAAGAGGCCTTCAAATCATCCAGTCACCACTATAATCACCCCTAAACCATATCTGCAAGTGCCATATCCAGGCACCTCTTGAACACTTCCAGAATCGGCGAAACCACTTCCCTAGGCAACTTATTCCAATGCCTAGCAACTGTTTCAGTGAATTTTTTTTAAAAATCTCTAATCTGAACCTCTCCTGGTAAATGTTTGGTTTTATTTTTTTATTCTGATCATTCATCAAATGTTTTTGAAGGCTCAAATAGGTTTTCTTGGACTGTTTTTTTCTGTCAAAACTAATGTCAGTTCAGATAGTGATGAAGGATGGTAAAAATTCATAACAATGGAATTGATGCCAGAAGAATGTGCTTGTGAAGTAGGAGTGGGTACCCAGCAGCACAGGCAATTCATACAAAGCAGTCAGGTGTCGTTTCAGTGAGACAGAAACCCTTATTATTGATATTTTCTTTCCAGCTCAGAGAAGTCTACCTTAGCTGGATTACATAAAAAGAAACAAAGGAAAAGTGAAGCAGGTTAGGCAGCTCAGCAAATACTGAAAAGATCCTGTGCGTGCACATACTGTTTGTGCACGTGTGTGAGCGGGCACGTGCATGCAAGTATATGGGTGAATGTCTTTTTTTCCACTGCATTCTGAAAGTGGAGTGAAAGGGCACTGCCCATGCTCCCCTCCCAAGACTTGACCCAGTGACAAGGGCCTTGCATTCCTCAGCTGAGAATTGCATCTGTTTGCTTGAGCTGAAGCAGATGAAAACACTACCAGGCTCTGGCTTTGCCTCAGGCCCTTGCTTTTGAAGGAACCAACACTGCTGTTTCTCTTTGGGACTCATTTCTGGTTTGAGAAGACTTGGCTAAAAGGAAAACCTTCCATTTTTCATTTTCATTAGCTTAGTAAGGTGGGAACATGTACTTTTCATTTGCAACTTCATTTATTTTAAATATAGCAATAGTTTGAATTTTATGCTTGAAAATCACAGGCAAATTCCCCAAGATAAACAGATGCTTTCATAAATTGGAATATGTTTTCAGTAAGACAGCTTCTTACATTTTCATTAATAAGTGAGAATAGGTTTTAGTCAACTGTTGGTCCAGTATTTCAGTAGCTGGGGTATCAGAGAGTGGCATTAGGCAGTTGTATTCCTGGTGGTATCACTGACCAGTAACTTGGGCAAGCCCTTTAGCTTCATTGTGCATCCACTTTCCAAGAATTATGCATTTATTTCAGAAGTTATACTGTGAGTTGGGCGGGGTGGGCACTTTCTCATACTTCTACATTTTGTACTATGTTCAGCGTGGTTATAGATAAAACATATCAATGCTTTTGGACTAAATGTTAATATAATTTCTCTGACGAGCCTATAACTGAAATATTGAACATACTAATATATTTCTTGATATTCACAGAATATTGTGAGTTGGAAGGGACCCATGAAGATCATCAAGTCCAACTCTTAGGTGAATGGTCCAAACGGAGATTGGACCCATGACCTTGGTATTGTTAGTACCATGCTCTAAACAACTGAGCCAACCCACTCCCCTCTGATCACAGTCTCATGAAGAAGCCCATTTAGTGAAAGCCAGATGTCAGGTATCATGCATGGGACATGAGACTCCCACAGCTGTCTCCCAGGAATACTCTCCCAACCAGACATACATGTTACCATTACGCTGTGCAGTACCATTACGCTGAAGTATCCCTGGAGTATTTTGATGCCCATCTGCTAGACACAGTTGTCAGCCCATAAACCAGATGCATTTAATATTTTACGTCATGACAGGAGGAAGCCAAGGGAGACTAATGCATTAAGATGTGCAGGCCTTCCCCTATTACTTTTTTTGGTACACTTGTTACATGATCTAATGATGCTTTGATGTACTTAATCTATTTTGATTCCCAAAGTGAAAATATTTCATTGAAACTATTTTCATAGACTCATAGATCATAGAATGGTTTGGGTTGGAAGGGATCTTAAAGATCATCTAGATCTAACTCCCCTGCCACAGGCTGGGATACCTTTCACCAGACCAGACTGATCAAAACCTCATCCAACCTGGCCTTGAACACTTCCAGGATGGAAGTTCCACAACTTCTCTGGGCAACCTGTTCCAATGCCTCACCACCCCCACAGTAAAGAATTTATTCCTAATATTTAATCTAAATCTCTCCTCTTTTAATTGAAAATTATTACCCTTTGGTCCTACCACTATATGCCCTTGTAAAAAGTCCCTCTCTAGTTTTCTTGTAGGTCCCTTTTAGGTACTGAAAGGCCACAATTAGGTATCTATATTTTTCACATTTTTGCACACAAGCAAAGTTTTTTCATTTAACTTGTATTTTACTCATCACAATCTCAGTTCATTCTAAAGTTAATCCACTGTTTCTGAGACCAGATGGATTTTTTTTAATTTTTTTTTTTTTTACGTTGGAAGAAACCAAGGCTGAGTCAAATGGTTTCAGTGGCTTTTTGTTCTTTTCTAGTGTTGTCTGGAAACAATTTTCTCAAGCTTTGTAATTTATTTGTCATCTTCCTCAAAATCCCCACACAAGAAAGAATGAGAGCCTTTCTTTGGAATTAAAAACAAACAGAAGAAACCTTGACATTAGATTTTCTACATATCTTCCATATCCTGAGTGTAATAAATAGATGTTTTTAGTACTGACAGCTGGGATGTTGAAGAAAAGAAGTTACAACTGAAATCTTGTATTCTGGAGAACAGAAGTGATAGTTGGTGCCTCCAGGGATTCAGTCACACATTACCTACTGAAATACAAGCAACTCCTTTTTTATTTTGTTGTAAAATCTAACATATAAAATCAGAGTAGGTATCTCAGTCTTTAACCTGATATTTAAAGGTGTTTCTAAACTCTCCTACCAACAAAGCAACTCTACAATAAAAATAAAGTCCAACAACATTTTCCTTTCTTACAAATGTCATTTTCTTCTGTTTTGTTTTTTTTCACAGTCTGAGTAAAGAGGTTAATGTTCTCATGTGCACACAAGAAAATTAAATTTTGGTACTATAAGCTATAAATGAGACAGAAAAAAACTAGATTCAAAGCTGAAGGTCCCTGATGAGAAAAACCCCTTATCTTTGCTTGTTCTTTGCCTTTCCTTTTCACTTATTCTTTTTTCTGTTTTCTTAATCCAGCTCAAATGCTTCTACTGAGCAGAGCTGTGGCAGAATGACAGAGAGTATAAAACTGCTTGTGAATCATGTAGGTTCCAGTTCATTCTTGCAAAACAATCCATATCTTCAGCTGCATCTGGAAACTCACATGGACATTTGTGAGAATTCAGTTTCGCCTGTATGCTGCCAAAATGCAGTGGTTAAGTGTCAGGTGTCACTTGTGTACCAGCTATGGTTTCTGGAATGATTTAAATTCAAAGCCTCGTAATATGTGCAAACAATCTGTCTCAAAATGGAAAAAGCCCTGGTCTGTGTTCAGAGTAGACCAGAGTCATCTGTAAACCAAAGATGGGAATAACTTTCCTCAGTATTATTGGAATGTGATGAAGCCTGGCATCAACACTGGAGTATTTGGTAAACATGTTATGAAAAACAGAAACATTCAATAAAAGGAACAGGTACAGTCTCTACATATATCCAACTACTTCCTATAGTTTACCAAGATTAGCTTGGACTGAATGCTAGTCAATTAGCAATATCCATGCATGAAGACAGATACGGTCACTCTCAAGTATTACAAACAAATAGTAGAATTGAACTATTTTCTTGTTACTTTATATCAAATTCCAGAAAAATTCAGAATACCAAGGGATAATAGTTTTTAATTAAATGAGGAAAGATTTAGCTTAAATACTAGGAAGAAATTCTTCACGGGCAGAGTGGTGAGGCACTGGAACAGGTGGCCCAGAGAAGTTATGGATGCCCCATTCCTGGAGGTGTTCAAGACCAGGTTGGGTGAGGCTTTGATCAATCTGGTCTAGTGAAAGGTGACTCTACCCATGACAGGGGGGTTGGAACTAGATGATCTTTAAGGTCTCTTCCAACCCAAACCATTAGTTTCTATGAAACTAATGAAAACTCCATTAAATAATGAAGTTCTATTCTATGAAAAGGCCAACAAAATCCCAAGATATATCCAGAGAGGTGTTTTCTAGAAAAGATTAAGTGTTCCATGAAAGCATTCATCAGAACATTGTATGCAGTTCTACTCACTTTTTCCCCCCATTAATACCATGTGCATTCTCGAATTTTCCTTTGTTATCCAAGCAAGTAAATTCTTATCTCTCATTAAAAAGTCATCTTTATGACCGAAACTTGAGTGGAATTATAATGTTAATTTTACATATCTGACAGCATAAAAGCGTATCAATCTCTTGCTGTTCCATGTTATATAGTCCTTTTTATGAAGGAATCAAAAAGTGTTTAGAATGTCTACCTACACTACTCCTACTGGGATCTTCTTTTAGAGTCTTGTACCTTTTGTGATTAGAAATACTATTCCAATGTCTCACCTAAGTTTTTTATGACAAGTTTAATAGTTATTATCTTTTTCTGGTAAAATGCACCACCTCAATGCATTTGTAGAGAACAACTGTTATTTTTTCTCAGTCTTCACTTAGTTAGGGTATAAACACCAAGCCTTTTTTTCTTATTTAGTGTAACAGTCCGTCCATCTCCTTGATTGCCATTGCAGGTCTCCTTTACATCTGTATTCTATTTGAACAAATACGCCAAAAAATAAGTGAGTAGAACTGCATGCAATTTTACAAATGAAGGCTTCCACAGACTCCCCAGTCTTTTCCAGAAGATAGCTCTCTGGATATGTACAGAGATATATGGATGATTTTTGTTTTTTTCTTCGCAGCCACAACAAATACAGAACTTGTGGTCCAATTAACTAACCTACACTGATTTTTTCCTCTCTTTTGTTATTACCAGATAGTGTATATCCGCCTCACAGAGGTTATTTTTATTATTAACAAGATTACTACTTTCTACTATTAAAATTTTTTCCATTTTAAACTAATCTAATTCTTTCTCAATGGTTCCTCAAAAAATCCTGCATTCATAAGTTTATAGATAGACAGAAGTAGAGATATTCAGTGACATCAAAGATAGCATTAAAACAGGATTCAGGATTTGAAACTTGGTGTTTATTTTACTTAAATAATATTATTTGTGTATTTTTCATATAATCACATTCACTGTGCCAAGGAAGGTTCAGGTTGAATATTAGGAAAAAATTCTTCACTGAAAGAGTGCTTAAATTGGAACAAGTTCCTATGACGAGTGTTGGAGTAGCCATACCTGGAAGTGTTCAAAAAACAAGCAGACGTGGCACTTCATTATATGGTTTAGTGGGTACGATGGTACCAGTCAAAGGTTGAACTTGATGATCTAGGAGGTCTTTTCTAACCTTAATGACTCTACGATTCTATGATTTTGAGATTAGTTGGGCTGACAGAGAACATTCTTTGTAAAAGTAGACATGAGGGAGAATTGTTTCTTCCTTTGTCTAGTTCCTGCATTAAAATGTGGAAGTCTCCACTACTTTTTCCTTCCTTTCTACTCTCACCTAAATATGTGTATAACCCTAACCCTATGGAAATGACAAAGTAGTAATGACTGAGAATTGCTGCATGAAGTACTAGGATATTACTTTCTAAAGAGTTACTGCACTTATGGTTGCATGACCTTAAAAGACCATTGATGAGCATGTTGGTATATCTTAGTTAGAATAACAATTCCAGGAATTAAACTGTGGATAAAAGGAACCTTTTTATTGTCACTATTTTTATCTTCTTTTTTTCTTTTCTACTTTTGTGTTTGCTAGATACAAATAATAAAAAGGCTTTTGTTCATAACGATGAACATGAAATATATAGCACAAACTACATTGGATAAGAAGTTTACACTGACATCTTGCACTGGTGACTGATGTTTTCTGGAAGTGAAGGAATTTTTGTCAGAAACAAAAATCATTTCTGCCTACAATTCATGATTCATTGGTGCTATTCTATAAAATAATCATGCTAAATACAACTTGATATCACATCTTGTCCTTTTTCTGGAAGTTCTATATTACTTTGTGAGTAGTTTTTCTATTGTTTAGACAAAGTGACAATGGAACCCAGTGGTTACATGTGGAAACCTCTACTCACTGTAGAACATTTAATGTCATGGCGTACTACACAATAACTGTCAGTGTTTACTATGCCATGTGTGAAAGCCCAATAATTTTTGTTTCACTAGAAGCCACTGTGCATGTTAGAATGTTTTCAGAGGAATGTGGCTAATGTCAAACACACATAGGATGTTTCTTTTCTCTAGCTTATGTTTTTAGTAAGAATAAATAACTCTATGTCTAATTTGTAAGAGGGTCACTTTTTCTTTGCCTCCAACAGAAGATGTCTTCTGATTATTGGTTCTGTGTGAGTGACAAATCAATCTTCTGCAATATTGCTATTTGAGACCTCTGGAAAGTATTTCCTGTCTCTATCATGGATTCTTAATTCTTAGAATTGCATGACAGCATTTAATGAAATTCCAGAAAGTACTAAGAACTTATAAAATTTGTTGCATTTTCCTGTGAAAACCCTTGGGACCAGAAAAAAAAAAAAGTTAAGTGATAGTAAGATTAAATATTTTATCCATATAAAGTTTTTTAGTTATACATAAATGTGCATTTTGTTTTTTTGTTATTTTTAAGACACGTTCCTGAATCTGGCTGGTAAATTTTAAAATACTCATCTCTCTGTATAAAAATTTCTCTTTTTGTGGATGGGGAAATTTTTTTACATTTTTTTTTAATTTTACAAAACTTGATAATTTTTATTCATGAAAAGTTCAGCATTTGCATCTCTTTCTCCTACACAAAAACAATTTTCCAGTGGAATGAATTTGACTCAGTAAAGTCTTCATGTAAATAAGTTATCTTAACCTAATAAAATCTGTATTTTGTCCTTGTTCTACTTAATCTACTGTAGTTTGCTATTTAACTGTATATTTAGTTCAAATAATTCCTTAATGGAGAACTGCTATATCTGTGTGTCTTAAGTTTTAACCATTTAACTTTTGCAACCTGTTGCTTTATTTTCCTTGATAAATCATTTCATGTACTATATTGGCTCATATTCCACTGCCAAGTTTAAAATTAATGATTTCTTGTTGTTTAGGCTGATAACATATTCATCTTCTGACTGAATGTTGATCATTGAACACTTGAAAATATGTGACTTCAATGAAGAGAGAAAGTAAGCAGCAATGAATAAGAAAGCAAGAAAGCTTGCAATAATAGCATGGCAATTTTGAAAAAGAAACACACTCATTTATATTCAGTGAAAAAATCACTTATGAGCAAACGTAAGTAAATTCTCTGTAATTTTTTTATTCATATAATGTTTTCTTGCACACAAGCGTTCAGGAATTACACAGAAGCTTCAGATAAAGAGCTGATTCTTTAAACAAGAAGCAATTGTGCTTCATTCTGTTCTTCTTTGACACTCTTCCTAATCTACTCCAGACCCGACCTGCTCCAGACCCTGAGTTTTAAACTTGACAAACACTTTAGTCTCAGGCTCTTCATGGGAGAAGAGAAATAATTACTTTTTCTAAAGTAAGTTCTCTTTTGTTTAATTTGTCTGTCATATGGAATCATCTCCTGGAATTAACCATGAAAGGAAAGAAAAATTTTCTATTAAGACAGAGTTTTTTCTGTTATGAATAGTCATACATTTATTAATGACTCCAAACATGAATCCTAGCAAAGATAAACACTCTGTAAGGTAAACATTGTAGTGCAAAGATTACGTGCAGATACAGTAGACAAAAATCAAGAGGTAACTGCTTCAATACGTAACTGTCTTTTCATGTGTAATATATAGTTTTTATATGAAAATACCTAAACTTGAGCCATTTTTCTGTGTTACAAAGTTCTTGGAAGGAGAAAATTCAACACACCACCTCTATTTTATCATATTCTACGACAAAAAATAATGCAGAATTAAACCAACACAGCTATCTGAAATCAGATCATAGTAGGAGTTCTTAAGCTTATAGCAGCTATCTAGCCTATAAGATTCTATAACCAGAAATTCTACATCTGGTTCTGCTCTGTCATGAAATTTAATTGTGTAACTGTGGCAAAAACACTTCTCACCCATTCAGCCAATCTTCTCACTCTAAACTGCATCCGCAGTAAACAAGATAGCGGTCATATAACATTGCTATGAAAGTATTCTGCTTTTGGTAGTGGCCCTTCCCATAACCATTTAAGGACTATACTAATTCTGAGTCATTTCAGAAGTCCAATTCTCCTCCAGGAGTCTACACTGTGGTACGTTGCCCTGGGATTTTTTTTTCAAGTTGCAGAAATCTTTCATAATTGAATCTTGTTAAAATGCCCATCAAGGTGCAAACAATTAATTTAATAAAATCTTTTGTCCAGATTATTTCCAACAACGATTATATACCAGGACACTATAGAGTACACTGTACGGTACTGACACAGTAAGTCTTCACACCAAATACAACGAACTGTGTCAACAAAGAATGAAAGTCCAGAAATTATCAACAAGGAGAGAAAAAATAAAATTAGTTTGAATAATCAGTTTCTGTGGGTCACACAGTCTCCCTCTAGAAAATTATTCAGATTTTTTAAGGGTGTTTAAAAAAAGCTAATCTCCTCAACACATTGAAATTATACTATTTTATTAGAATTCAACATCTGTATCTCTCCAGCATTTTTTATCTGTGTATCTCAAATGTAGAGACAACTGTTGATAGTTTGATTTTTCCATTTTAAAGATGGGAAAACAAAGACATGGAACATAAAAATTTTCTCCCCATATTCACAAAAGTCAGTGCCAAAAGTGGAGATACAGTCTGTTTTGGTGGTGATATAGGTGTTGAAGGTGAGATAAAGGTCCTATACTCCAGAACTCTGCCTTGTTACTGAATGTGTACAGTGATAAGGTTTTTCCAATACTATTTAAAAGACCTAGATAGACAAAGTTAGTATTGTAACAATAGCTCTAAAATGAATGGGGAAAAAATTGCTTGTCTAACACAAGCACATCTTTTGACCATCTTCAGGAAATGAATGTCATGGATATCAGAACTGACTAGGGATTTTTCTTGAAGATATTTTTGCTAGAATGTTGAAGTGACAAATAGTCTGCAAGGAGTAAAAATATAAACAATCTGGGGACAAAAACTGAAATCTTATAAGGAGAGCAGAAAGTAATTGCTGCAAGATTAACTGTAACAAGGTGGAAAGAAAAAAGTGAATTATTTTTAAGTTCTATGAATGTTGCACTACACTTCCCTTCAGATCTTTCTCAGGCAAGATCATATAGGGGACAAACTCTTCAAAACTGTCACCACCCGAGCTTGTAAGAATCCTCATTTACAACTGTAGCAATACCCCCAACCCTTTTTACTGCAGCATCAGAATAACATGAACAAAGAAAATGTAACATAATGGCTGCCAACCATACTGAACAGGGTAAAAGTCTTATGAAACTAGTGTATAGTTCAAAACCAACACACCTATAGAGTTTGCAAAGCTAAATCTATTACTGCACAGTTTATTTGTTCCTGTAGTCCCTCTGATTAAGTATCTTTCACGTGCTTGTTACAAGTGTCATTTAATTGCTTTACTGACTGATTAGCTTTGATTGGTGCAGTGACCCATTTATCAGTTTCATGAAGACTTTTATCCTGTTCAGTATGGTTGGCTCCCATTTTATTACATTTTCTTTATTCTACTGAATATGATAAATTTGGTAAATTTATTCAGTGTATTATGTTAGCTGAATTATATGTTTAGTATATTTCTTGGTGAGTTATATTCTTCTTGGAAAATGCACACAAAAGCTCAGTATTTTCCCACTTACTGCTTGTATAACTGGCAATGTGTTATGCAGCCCACACCATGTTAATCTGTAGCTTGCCACTTTCTTTCTCTGCTACGAATGCAATTTATGAGCTTTCCATCTAGAAGGGAACTAAATATCTTTTTGATGAACTAGTAAGTCATTGTGCATTTTTTAAACAACTGTGAAGTCTGAATTAAAAGTTTCTAATATTTTTTAAAATAAGAAATTTATTAATGTGACTAGTACCAGGACTGCCTTCTTTTGATATTATATTAACCAAAGGGTTACTTTCACTCTGAGGTCAGCAACTGCTCCATTGAGAGTGCTCAAGAGCTAAAAGTCTGAAACTTAGGTTTGTCTATCATACAGAATAAATTCCTTGCAATAATCTCAAAGATGCTAGTTTAATATTTACTGACTCTTTCTTGAAATATCTGTGCTTCCTGAATTTGCCTAGAAGATACCTTCAAGGAGGAAGATTACCAGATTAAACATTAATCTTGATTTTCCTCAGGTGGCTCAGATTACAGGACTGCTGCCTAAACAGAGAACATACTCTTTCCAGACAGCAGTATCTTATAGAAATTAGGTAAATCAAGATCTTGTATGTGAAATTACACAGAGGTTACTACCGCTGACAAACAGATCCACGGTAATTGCCTTTAGAGAGTTACTTTGTTGTCTTGCAATCAGAATCTTCTGGTTTTTTGATACATGGACTGACATTAACAAAGCACCAAATAATTTTCAAACTAAACCAGATCAAGTTGCTTATGAATTTATCCAGAATTGATGACTTTAATGATCTTATTCAAATTGATTTTCTTTTCCTTATTGCTTCAGTCTTGATCTTTTTTTCCCATTAAAAAAAAAAAAAGGAAAAAAATTTTGCTTTCCTTCAGTATGGTTAAAGAGATACAACTTTTCTTCTCTTACTAAATTCTTGCAAATGTTTCACTGATGAATTCTAGTGTCTCCAAACTTCAGAGCACAAACACAAAAATTTGCAGAAGAAAATAAATTAACCTGTTAGGGTTCCTCTTTGTGCTTTTGGGTATTGATGCTACCTTGGAGCCACTGCTGATATCCACTCCTCCCTGCTATGTGTGCCCATGGGAGACAATCTGCATTTCACGAGGGGACCCCATAATGCATAAAAAAATCAGAAGAGTCTTTATATGTATAATTTTTAATCAGACATACTGCAGCCCTTGCTGGTTAAATGAATGTGCAGTCTGAAAGCATGTGAAGGACTGGCTCGTGCTGCCCACGAGGTTTTGATATTGTTGGCCTGTGTAAAAGAGTGCCCTTGAGGAAGTACAGCATGTCCCAAACAGCTGTAGTCCAATCTGATGGGATAAACTAAGGTGTGCATATTGGCAAAGCACTTTATGAAAGTCAGTGCCTCTAGTATTCGGGTTTCTAAGAAAGGGAGAGTACAAATGTATTTTCATTTCTTTTAATGTTAGCAATTAATGTTGACACCCACAAACTGATGGTGATGGCCAGTCCAGTGCAGCAAGCCCTCCCACTGGGAGAGCACCCAGGGAATTCAGGGTCATGTACTTTGGGCTTGTAGAGCTTCTGACATGCTTTGAACAGGCCTTACAAAGGGAAAGCTCCACTAGCTGTATCAGCTCACAACAAATGGACATTTCATCCTCCAAAAAAGCCCTTGGACCATCATTAAAACCCCTAAATTTAACTTCATTATTTTACTGAATTCCCAGTGGATAGAACTTCAAGACATGTCACTCCCTGTAATTGGCACTGGCAAGGCCACATCTTAAATCCTGTGTTCAGTTCTGGGTCCCTGACTACAAGGATGTTGAGGTGCTGGAGCATGCCCTGAGAAGGGCAACGGAGTTGGTGATGGGTCTGGAACATAAATCTTATGAGAAGTGGCTGAGGGAGCTGGGGTTGATTAGCCTGGAGAAAAGGACACTCAGGGGGGACCTTATCACTCTCTACAACTACCTGAAAGGAGTCTGTAGCAAGGTGGGGTTAGTCTTTTCTCTCAGGTAACAAGAGACAGGACAGGAGGAAATGGCCTCAAGTTGTGTCAGGTGAGGTTTAGTTTGGATAGTAGGAGAAGTTTCTTCACTGAAAGGGTGGTCACACTTGTAATGCCCTTGGAGAGCCTATTTGGGATTAACTTCCTCTAGAGGAAAGGTACTGCCTTGCCTGGCTCCTGTAGGAACTAAAGAGCCACATCTGCCAGCATGAGCAAGCAAAAGTTAGTCAGCACCTTTTTGAAAGGTTTTTGTGATTTCCTAAAAAGACCTCTCAGACTGCAAGAGGTATTTACACACTTTGTCTGATTAGTGATCAGCATCTACTACCATCTCTAGGTTCCTCAGCTTCACATACAGCCCTGTCACTCCTGTTCTCCCAACCAGGTTTGCTGTCCCACAACTTCTCCCTTTTCTGGTTTACTTATTAGAACCTCTGCACATCTCAGCTCAACCACTTTAAGGACAACTGTAAAACACAGAGGGATTCTTTAAACTCCACAGCAGAGGGTCCTTCCTAAAACCAGCTCTGGAATTAGACAGAAATAATAGACTCCCTTTAAAGGTCACTATTGTTCCCTAAGCACTCACAGATTTATCAGAAAACTGAAGAGACTTCAGCCCCATTTGCATTTCTGGGTTGACAGCAGTGTGACCTACAGTAGGTCCCAAGGTCCCTGCCTGTGGGACTGTGCCTAGCCTGGGCACTCAGAAAGCAATCATACACCTATACCAGGCAAAGAAAAGAGCCTACTGGAGCTCTTACATAAATCTGTTCCTGCAGTAAATTTATAAAATCAGCTTATAAAATATACTTATAAAATAAATGTGTTTTTCAGGTCCTAATTTCTGAAAAGCACTTTCCAAAAGAGATATTTAATGAGTACTGAGCATAGACAATAACTTAGAGATGCCATTATTTCACCGTATTTGATCTCACTTTATGGAGTGTACAGCTTGTGCACAACTGCTCCACGATCAACTGTGACGTTCTCATTGACTATGACAGTTTGTGTAAATATACTCTCATTAAGCACTGGAAAAGTAAAATTCTGCATTTGATCCACAGATATGGGGAATTTTACAGACTTGAAAATTCATGAGATCTGAGAAAGAATACTCCAAAGGACTTAAATGAAATATCTTGTAGGAAAACAGATTACTATCTGAAAGTACATAGGAGACACTGACTGGGAAAATCTGCTCAATTCAGGTTAGGACCTGCTTTTCTAATTTGTCATCATTGTTGAAGCTTCTGGGAGAAAATAAGTTAGAGCAGGAAGAGTACAAATTCCAAATTCTGACAATCAAGGATGTTTTCACACAGAATATAGAGTGTAGTGGCATTTTTTGCTAAACTGATGGACAAAAGATTAAATAAAACAATCCATCAGGAAGACTGAATACTACAAAAAAGTCTGCAATAATTCACTAACACTGACTTGGCAATAATTTCCATTACAAGCTATATTCATGTTTGTGCCCCTTGTTTTTGATGCTTCCGTAGATATCAGAGTGAGGATGAAGGGATTTAAACTTTTGTTGAACACAAACTATTGCATTAAATGTGCTAGTGTTGACAGCTGTTGGGTTAACAATCACACAGTACAAAATTCTTCACAATAAATAATTTTTATACTTAACCTGTTTGAAAATGATGATGAATTCATATGACATCTGACATTAATAATGAAACAACACACTGAAATAAATACCAAACGCTCACATAAAATTTAGAGTTCAATTATATCATAGAATGTTTGAATATTTCCAAAAAGCAACTGAGAAAGAAAGGATATTTTTTGTTATCCCACAAGGAGAAAAAGATGTAACATTCAAATTATTCAAAATATGTTATTCTCTTGGGTTTAATTTTAAGGCAAGCAGCCTGGTCAATTTAGTAGACCTGAAGCCTTCAAGAAAATACTTTTAACATACTTTATAGCTCTATTCAAACTAATGGCATTTTTGATAAAATATATATATTTGCCCATATCATACTGCATGCACAAACTTTTCACAGGGTTTATCCAAGCAATCAGTGCTCAGAACAAATAGCAAATTTTGCTGAGAACATTTGTAGTGATGTCACATACTGTCCAGCAGCTGCTGTGCTAGTAATACCATAAAATAAATACCAACATCTTTTATAGTGATCTTCTTTCATGGATTTGGAAGCGTTCTGCGATGAAAGATAAGCATTGACTTCCACATTTGCTCCCTGCTCATGTGCATATGCACTTCAGTGGTGGCTTATCTTGTCATTGCAGGAGACAGAGCAAAGAGCAGGTGGAGGGAGCCAGTGCTGCAAGCAACCGGGCTCTCAAATTCTGTTTAGCAATTTCAGGCATCGATATGAACTGAATGCTTGAACCACCCTCACTCAGCTTGACTATTGGAGTACTGACTGGGAAAGGCATGTGAACTGTAAAGCTTTTCTGTTTCTCTCAGCTATGCAAGGAAATTAAGTGTCTCTTTGCATTAGCTTGGCCTCTCCCATATCCCTGCACCATCATGTCCTCTGCGCTGCTGGTACCATAACAGCTTTGAGTCTAATAATAAAGAACTCTAACTTTGCCTCTGGAGTTCTGCTAATGTAAAAATCTGGTGCAGTGGGTGTCAGTAATTTCAAAGTAAATTGGTCAGTGCTGAAGGTAGCAAAAGCAGCAAGTATTAAAGTCTAATTTGACTATCAGTTTGACTATCAGAGCTTCCTCTGAGACAGTTTTAGGGTAACTGTGATATTCTTATTAAATCTTAATCTTCATCCGATTTCCATATTAATTTTCAAAATAAGACAGTGTGTCTTTTTAAACATACCAGTTTGTGACTCTTTTATTCACCTGAAAAATATGTATTTCTCTTTCTTGAAAAGTTATTCACATCAACTTCTTGTACAGAAGGCAACCATCCCACAGGGCTGTTCCTCCTACTCAACCATAATGTCTCTCGTGCAGTGTGTTCCTGCATTTGTTTCCTTTGACTGATCAGGGCTAGCGTCTGATGTATCCTGTCCCCTTACTGAAGAAGGCCTTTTAATCTGCCCTTTCATCTTTCACTGCAGGCAGCTCTCCCTTTTCCATTCCCCTTCCCATCCCTGTGGTTTGTCTTTCCTGAAGGTTATAGCATTCTCCAGAGATTTAGTCAGACAGTGATAATGAAGACCAGTCTTAGGAAATTAGGTCAGATATCTGTACTTTTAGGATTAGCATAACAGATGCCATAAAGTGAGTTCATGCATAGGTACATAGCAGCTGATGATCTGCAAATCAGAATTAGGTTTCCTGATATTGATATTCTCTTCTTGTTCCCTAGTGTCCAAGGTATGCTGGTCCACATATAGCCCTTCTCTGAACCCCTGTCCCCATGAGCAACTTGATAACCAGGGAGATGGATAAGGATCATGTCCTCAGCAACTTCCTCAGGTTTCTTGGGGCGTAAGGGCTGGTGACCGCCTGTGAAGGAGTAGACTCATTCTGAAACTGCCCTGAATTCAAAGCTGATCACTCAAGGTGATGACACAATCAAGGTAGAAATTGCTAAAAGATAATGCGGTGAGTCCCACTAAGGAAGAAATATTGCATAGAAAGACCTCACAAAAGGGATGTATGAAGCTAGCTCATGGGAAGAACACATCCAGCTCAGGGACCAGCCAGACTTTTTCTGTATCTATCTTTCCAAACGGTGGGGTTTAAAGACATGGCTACTGTCAAACCCAATTTGCTGAGCAACCCACTCTTTGAATGCCTGCGACAGTCGTCCTGTTTATCTAACCCTTTTCACAGCCTTTTAAAAGGTTTTTCTTACTTCTTTTCTTACTTCTCCCAAATGGCCCTATCAATGTACTTTCATTAAACCTGCTGTTGTCCCAGGTACATGTCTCCTATTATCTAATCTAATTCCAGTCACTTTAAGTAAATAATTTTCCTGCTCTGTCTGCCTCGGCTCATTCGCTACCTTGCTGTTAAGGTAGTTGAGAAAGTTAAGAGCTGAATAAATGGAAGCCCTGTGGCTTTTAAGTAGATGAACGGGCCTTTATTCTCATTCCTAAATTAATCTCACTTTCAATTTGTGACCATGACTGAGCTGGAACTGCAGACTATAAAGAATGACTCCTCAGATGTCGAGGCTGTGGATTATGAATTTGCCAGGTAAGAATAACTGAAACATGTATTGAGATAGCAACTCAAGCTGTATACAGCACATATACAAGAAAGGTAACTTAAATAGATGTGTCACAAAAGTTTTTCTGTTTCAAATTCCTTATATATACAGAAGTTAGTTTTTTGGGGGTAGAGGAGCCAAAGGTAAGGAGCAAGACAAAAGAAGATGAATCTGTGAGATTTAGGCTTAGGTTCTAGGTATGTTTTTTTCTGATAATAAAGCTTTTTAAGCTTAACAGGTTATCTGCTGTTATTATCCCAGCCTGCTCATTCCTTCACCATCCCTGGAGGTATTGTGGCGCTAGGTGATTTGGGTTAGTGGTTTAGGGGTTACAGTGGCAGTGCTGGGTTGACGGTTGGTTTTGATGATCTTAAAGGTCTATTTCAAGCTTGATGATTACATGACTTTATGATTCCTTTGCACAGCAATCTGTAACTACTGATACACAAATTGTTTTGGTGTCAATTCATAAACTGCACCATGGAAATGATCAGGGTAAACAAAAAACAACTTCACCCACTTGTTGCCTCTGCTACTCTTAGCCATGTAGATCTTGCCTTTTACTTTAGGAGAGATGAACTTTTTGGCAAAGTTTTGCAGCTCCTGTCAGCCAGCACAGTTCCATTATCTGGTGTTAGACCGAAAAGACAGAATTTGGGAGTGATGACTATATTATACTGCATTTCTGCCTCTACTAAACTAGTCTGGCACTACTCTCATCAGTACTCTCCTTGTTAACAGGAAAGGAAGAAAGAAGTTTTCCTTCTATACGTGCTAACTGTACAGTCTCGGTAACAATCCAGTGCTGCACATATGATTCAGATAAAAAAATCATATGAAGCTGGCAAAATCAAAACGAAAAACACTGTATTAGTAATCCACATCCGGCCATTGTTATGATGTGCCAGCATCATAAATGCAAAGTACAGTGGACAGAGGTTTGTTAAATTAAGTAATCCTTAAACTATATGAACTGTGTATTCAGTTTGGCTAACCACAGGGAGATGAGGGCTTATTCCAAGAAAAGGCAGGAACGATGCTCAGCGTGTACTCAGCAAATAAATATTTTCCTAGAATATATAAACTGAGAGATTTTCTTGTCCTTTCGTATATAAAAAAAGAATTCCTACTGATACCATGCATATTTATAAAGTACAGACTAGACTAATTTTGTGCATTGGCTATATCAAGTCTTCCTTGCTTTTAATGATACCACATTATAAAAGAACCCTGAAAGTAACCTTAATCTCTAATTATTTTTTTAGTTCTTTAGCTAATATGCTTGTTATTATTTGTGAAAATAAAACTTCAAGTGAAGAAAAAAATCAGACTACCCTTTCTTCCTTCCTCTCCTTCCTCCAGATGAAATATCAAATACTGAATTACGCAGATGAAGGCTTTAGCCAACAATTTCAACATCACAAAAACAAGAGTCATCGCAGTTAGCATGGCTGTGAAGTATGCTATCCAAAATATCAAGGGTGGAACAAATAATCAACATTTTCCCCTTAGAAGGAACTTTTCTATTGTCAGATTTTGAATACTTGAAACAATGGATAGCCCCATGACTTCAAAAGGATCACATGAAAAACAGAATATCTGTCAAAAAAAGGACAACAGATTCTGACTCAATAGACCCTAAGTATGTCACTATGAAGCATTTTGATCTCTTGCTGCCCTTGAGGTATTCGTGCTGGGAGCAGACCTCTAGTGCTCTTGAGATCAAACCAGCATATTTCCTGAATGCTATACTAATACAAACATATTTTGAGGAAAAATAAATAATTGAAACAAAACAAATTATGCGAAATGTTGGTCTTATTGATATAACTCGAAAAATATCCAGTGGTTTGAACTAGTCTTCCATTCTCTTATTGTATATTTAGCCTAACATTTACCTCACCCTAAATTCACTCTCCTCCTTTTACTGTTCAAACCTCTACAGTATTATCCTAGTTTGGAGGGAGCCACCAACTATTAACATAGTTCTTAGTTGCTTTGAAGCCAATTTATCTGAGACTGAGATACAGCATCCCTTCTTTTCAAGCTTGGTTCTTTGCAAGAGCCTTTATTGAGCCGCTTTGATGTAATTGTCTGCATTTCGGTGATGAGTAATGCAAAACTGAAGGGCTGAAACTCAAGCAGCATTAATATTTTCTTTTACAGTATCCACAGCTTTAAAGATCACATCTAATACTTTAAATGGCCATTGCTGCCCCCAACATATACAATAAGAATCACACCCTTGGAACACTATCTTTTTTCTGATTAGAACACAATTGTCTTTAAATTTTGTAGTCACAGTACTACTGTCCTTCCCACCTGGACCTCAGGTTCCTAACCCAATATCTGAGGGACGAGCTCTCTTCTTCTACTTTCTTTCCTTCTCTCTCTTACACAGAGATGCTGATGCCAACTCTTCTCACTCCACGTGGAACCATGGTTTTCCAGACACACTGTCAGCCCAGCAGTCAGTCCTCAGTCTTGCAGATGGACATATGTCTTCACCTTCAGCTTTCTGATCACGTCTGCATCTCCCATTCCTTCTCTTTCTTTCTCTGAATCAAAGGTGACACACAAACTTAGTGCAAAAAAGATCCCACAAACTAAGACCTTGTAGAAGAAAAGGAAGCAGCCAAGAAATTTAAGGTGAGTAGTCTTGGGAGAGGATAACCTCTTCCAGGTTAGCACTTTCCACACCCAAGCCCCAGTGAAGGCAACCTCCAGGTCAACTCTAGAGGTATCTGGAGGCAACCTCCATTATGATTCACAGCCTGCTTTTGGATCCTGCTGCATAAAAGGAAGGATGGGCTTTGTACTGGTGTGAGCACAGGGGTCCCATCTCTGTCAGACATCTCATGTCTGAGGACCATTTATCTGGGATGCACTGGGTCAACACTGTGTGGCCTGCATTGTTTCCTGAATTGGTCCCTTCCTTGTCTCTCTAAAGACTAGAAACCCTTGATTGTATAGCCAGTCTCCTCTTATTGGTGTGAACTGAGGAAGGATACTCTGCACTGCCATAAGTGGATGTTAGGGTATAAAATACAGCAAATTAAATAAGACAGTATATGAAACACTGAAGCACTACCCTGGCTAACACTAATTAATGAAGATATGATGGCATTTTTAATACGTAGTTTTGAATGGAATTACAATCCAGATGAAAAATTGACAAAAAATAAGGGATACATACCACTCTTCTGCATTTTTGTGTGTGTATTATCCCATGTGTCATTAGCCACTGACAATGGTGGTGTAGTGTCTGAAAGATTTCTTTTTTTTTAAGGCTGACAAAAATGTGGACTATAACATGATATCCTAGATAATTTGCAAACATTGAAATAATACAGTCTTTATCCTGAAGTCCTTATGAAAAATGAAAACCAGAAAAAAGGAACATGACAAAATGTAAGAGAGAGTCAGATTCCTTGAGAAATTAAGGTTGTAGAGGTAGTTTGCTTTTGGAAGCATCTGTAACAGGAAAGCTAGAAATTCTTGTTTTCTCTTAGGAAGACTGCAAAGTGCCTTCTCAAGAGGGTTTTTTTTTCCTTTCTGCAGTTCAGAGGGGGTTTCAGAGAGGGCTGTGTTATCTCTCTCTCTCGCCTATGCTGGAGAGAAATAGCCCTAACAGACATGCACAGAGGCCTTGGGAAGGCAGGGGAGAAACAGAGAGGATAAAGAGGCCCTGAGAGGGAGGGAACTGGCCTTTTTCTCCCTCAGGTGGTGTGTAAACTGTTAGGTATTCTGTAAGTTTCTGGTGTTCTGGCCTTCCAAATAAACTTCCTGAATTCTTTTCACTGCCTTGGCATTTCTGGGGCTACCTATGCGTCTTACATTACACAGGTTAACTCAGCTGTCTCTGTCTTCACAAAATGTTTCAAATGGGCTTATTTTAGAGGGAGATAAGTTTGAAGAATATAAGAGAAGGGAGAGCCAGGGAAAGTGGGAGTTGTGGGTAATCGGGTATAGGACCTGGAACAAACAGTCAGGTATTAGAGAAGGCAGACACTCTCAGATGAGTAATCCAGAAATGAGTATTTTCTGCAGCTGCTTGGCCATACTGAGTTGCTGGTTGGTTCCAACTGCATTTAGAAGAAAAAAAAAGCATTATCGTAGAGCTGGCATATATAGCTAACTGCTTAACCTAAACTTTGCTTCCCAGTTGTCGTGTGGGGCATGGAATATGAATGAAACAATTACCCAGAACATGCAATCAGTCTGGGATTCATGCCATGAAGTATGATTTAGGTCAAGAGTCCTGCAGAACTCAGAAAAAGTCTTGGACGTGTGGGTAAGAAGAACATGCAAAATAAGCATTTCTAAAAGCCCACAGGAGTTTGTGGACGGAGTTAGGCTTCAAGGCAGAACAACATCTAACTAACATGGGTTAAGAAGAACATCTCTGTGGCCAGTTCATTCTGTAACATTTTCTGAAGCAGCTGATAGAGGTCCTAGCAGAAACAGTGTGCTGAACTAGCGGCTATTGGCATGACTGCATATGCCAGTCTCAGATTTCTTGCTGCAAAGGGGAGATCTGTTTTCAAATGTCCAAAAATCCAAAATAAACATTTCTGATGGCATTAAAGCTAAGAAAAGTGTTTCTAAAGGCTTACTTGGTGCATGTTTGTATTCCTTTTTGAAAAATGACTTTTATCTTTGTTTTCCTCTGCTATATCACATGAAAAAGAAATCCTAAAGTACATGAGATGTTTCCCATGTAAACAAATTCCTTCCCTCCAGAGGAATGTTATATGATGACAGGGTATGTGAAATGGTCTCAGTGATCATGTGGTAAGTGAGATCATGAGACACTGTCTGCATTAGGGTTGAATGTAGTCTACTCAAATGTTTTTGGGATCCCTGTGATAGAATATTGATGGAAAGCAAAACCACAAGCACTGGGCAAACAGGACCTCACCTACCTCCTGATGTTGTTAGGGCCTAAAGCTTTGGTATAAAAAGTGTATAAACTCCTTGTTGTTACTAAAACTGATTTAGTAGATAAATAAACAGGCTTTAAATGGTTTAAGAATGGCTTAATTTGGGTAGTATAATTCTTTTTCTGCAGTTCTGACAAATTATCTTGGGATGCAACTAAGTTCTGTTCAGCTGTCAGAAATCTTTGTCTCTACACAATTTAGGGACCATTTCTGTCCATCACTTTGTGTGAAGATGTGACACAGGAAATGTCAATACTGAGCAGCTGATTTTTCAACATTTTTTTGCAGTGACAGACAATGTTCCTTCAGAGTTTAGAAAATCTTTTACTTTGACCACTCTTGTTTTGTTAACAAAGTAAATGGACTAATGTTTAAAATTCAGTATCTTTGTTTTATTTCTCAAAAAGAGTAATGTAACCACAATATATTCAGATGGTTATTCTACAGAGAAAAATCAAAAAGGAAAAAACAAACAAAAATTAATCCTTTGCAGTACTAAGTAAACTAAGGCAAAACAAAATATGGTATAGATCCTGTCTTAAAGAAATGGACCCAATGTGAACATCCTGTGAACTCTGAAGGAAAAGTTCATTTACATGTGGATACTCTGGTTTAATTGTAATAGCATATGCTGTGGTTCCATGAGCAAATGGTACTTTACTATGTCCATGAGTTTCTCAAATAAAATAATAATAAAAAAATATTACTTAGACCTGAACCTGATTTTTTTTTTGTAAAAACAGGGAGGTTTATATTTTTTTTTTAAACTTTGGAAAGAACCATTCAAATGGTGTTCAAAGCCTGAAAAATCTGAAGTTGGGCAGCAATAGCTACAGAACTGTGCCTTTTAACATGGACAATAATAAGTTAAAACTCTGATTTAAATAACAATGATCAGTTCCACTGATCCTACCAGAATTTAACCCTTCATGCCATATCCTAGGCCAAAGGATGTCTGAAAAACCCATCTCCACAGATAGGAATCTGTTCAAGATCAGGAGCACATAGGATCTCTTTTTATTAAGTGACCTTCAGTGACAACAACAACGGGCAATTTTGGTTGCTCTACCTACACTTTTTACTTCTCCATCATCTGGCCAACTTAAAATGCTAACTAAGCATTTGAACAGTAAAAATTCAGCTCACCATGTACTTTCAAGACTTACATGGATCTTATGGATCATCAAAGCATAGGAATAGCGCTGGGCTTCTTACAGACAACCAGAAGACCAAAGCATAGGCACTGCATTAGCACCTATATTTAGCCACCATTACCTGTGATGGAGCTGCTGCCTAGGTTACTATATCTGCGGACAACTGTGAAGGAAAATGAATGCATTTGATTAACACTTTGGGAACTGTACCCTAGTGGTTTTAATACATACTTTAAACCCAAAGCTAAAAGTAAAATCTATTTGGATTCCCTGACACCTCCCATTTAATGGCTTTTTTTTTTTCAGGTATTTGTAACATTGCCAAGCTTCAATCATTTGGGATAAAATTTTCCATGTTAGGTGTCTCCATCTGACAAGTTTTAAATTTTTTGTTTGTTTGTTTTGGGTATATTACAGTAAAAATAATTTGGCTGCTTTCAAGGACAAGGCTATGGAAAAAGAAGTTTTGTCCATGTGAACTGACTCCAGTGACCTTAAACTGAGTGTTTCACATTTCAGATTAAAACCTAGGACAGAGGGAGGAGTGAGCACACTTCATATCAAGGATGTGCCTTTTGGCATCCCTCTGAAATCTGACCCTAGTTCATTAAATTTCATACTATTGGGGGGTGGAGAGGGGTGTGTGGAGAGGGAAGTTCACACATGTTCAATAGATCAAGATTTTAACAGTTTAATTCAGCAAAGTTGTCACCCCTAAGAGGCTGAACATGATGTTATCATGACTTGTGCTGCAAGTGCAAAGTCTGAGCGCCTAAACTAAGGTCAGCAAACACTTTGTTGGGTTTCCCAATGATACCCTTTGATTTAGGGAGTTAAAAGTACTGGAGAAAAGAACTTGTTCAGAGAGAAGGGAGTAAACTGTGATGGGAGTAAGTCACAGGATACTACTGAGTAGGATGGAAATAAGAGATAAGATAGGCTACGAAAACAGTATACAGGGCAAAGATAAAGATTGTCGATATAATCGTAACTGATGAAGTAAAGACAGGCTTGGATAAGAAGGTTGAGAGATTTGATATAAGACCAACTACCATCTTAACTTTGAACATTTCATAGCCTCATCTCATAGTATTAATTTTTAAAATATATCTTCATTGTAATTGCTTGTAGAGATGAAACAATTATATTACATATAGCTCTTCACTCTCTTTCAAACTGATGCCTTAAGCCCATAATGATTTTTTATTTTTTTACCTTATAAGTTTTATAGGTAATAGAAGTAGATTTTAGAAACCCTTTCTCCCTCCTCCCTGTAGTACCCCTTAGTTTATACATTCCTTAATCCTCCCACCCCATTCCATACCCCCATATCAACCCTATTCCCATATCCAGTAGAAGATGTTTAGTCTCTTAGTCAAGGCAAGCCTGTCTTGTTTGGAGAACGCCTGTATCTTGGCCTAAACCGCAGGACAGAGTCAAGGAACTGTGTGACTCTGCTCTCTGTACCCCGAAGATGATGAAGAATGATGAAGAGGGGGTCCCAAAAAGCCCCCCGACCCAATTCCAGGAGGCGGGCCAGGGGGTGGACCAGGCCAAAAGTTATAGGGTGGACACACTTGGGATTGGCCAGATATTGTTATAAATGTAACATCCCGGGCACAGCCCAGCGCGCGCGTCGTGTAACATCTCTATTGCCTTGGCTAATTAAACCCTTTCTTATCTCACCCCAGCTTACGGCTCCTAAATTTTTTTCGTAGCACCAGCTGAGCAGGCATCAAAACTAAACCTCAACTTATTTATCTGCTGAAGCAAGAAAATTTGATGAGAAAATATGAATTGCTTCCAGTTAACTTCCAAGATAAACATCTCTTTCTCTCAGAAATTACAAGAAATGTTACTTTACAAACAAATGTCCAAACACTCAGAATTATTGTAAATTACTTTATTTCAATTACAGAAAATGGGGACCCCTGGTGGCCTAGTGGTTAGCATGCGGGACTCTCACCGCTGTGACCCAGGTTCGAATCCCACTCCCCCGGGCAGATGGAGCTCATTAGCCCTGTGAGGCCATCCATCTATGAGAAGGTCACTCTAAACAAACCTACGTCCTGAGGACCTCACTGCCACTGTACAAGCTCGCTTGGCCCCGGCAGATGAACCTTAGGATTAAAGGGTGGGCTCAGTTCAGCGCATGCTGTGTCTCACCTAAAAAAAATCCATTGCGCAGGCTGGAAAGGTAAAAGACCTTTCCCCAAATCTTCGTTCGCGAAGACTGGCCATCATAACGGAAAATGTTATTTTCAGTACTCTAAATGATATAAATTACTTTTAAAGCTGAGCATTTCAGGTTTAAAGGACAGAAACACTTCAATGTCTTGCAAATCATTTTAGAACAAGAAGTGTAGGGCGGCATAATTCAAATAGATTCAAGTTCAGGCACTGACCTCACCAAGAAATACCCCATACTTAAGTAAAAAGAAAGTGCTTGGCTCTGGTTTAAAATCTCCATTGCTGTTTGATACTCAGTTATTCATGACGGAGTACTGTGCCAAAACTGATTCAAGTGTTCAAACTGGCACCAGCGTGAGGATAAAGGTACCTTTCAGTCAGCCCAGCGTTAATCATCCTTTTTGTTCTGAGACAGCTTTAAATCCTGTATTTCTAATAATTTCTCTTTTCTGATCTTGACCTCAGCAAGATAATTTTTTGTACTCTGAGTGAGATCTGACAAGCAACTTGGCCATGATTATACCTCCCCACACACAGCTTCAAAAAATGCTATTGGACATGTTCAGTGTTTGTCTCATTAAATGATGGGCAGTATCATTTCAATCTTTCACAAGACTGAGACCAAGAAAGCACAATACCACTGAGTATTTTGATGCTATTAAATGTTGTTAATAAAGTAGTTGCTAGAATTCCAGAACCATGCAGATGCCATCCTTCTCTTATTAACATTCCTGACCTCCTAAATATTACGTGGAGATCTAGAACATGTCCTTGAAGCACATCATACCATGATGCAAAGTGAAAAGTCAAGTGATATTGGACCATGTCTTGCACTTCAAGTCCTCCCTAAGGTATAGCAATTATATGGTATCTTATACCTTTAAAATATTGCTCATTATTGCCTAGGCCCTGTTGGTAGATGCTTCTAGGTTTTCTTTTCTATTAAGTCACCCTGCTCCCTGTCTTTGCAGAAATACAGAAGGTTGCTGCTAGAATCCATATTTCTTCCCCATTGTTTATGTCTTGTATCGTTAAATACAGCAGTGAAAAAATCTGTGTCACATAACTTTCCTCCCCACCGTGTCCTCTCCCAAACTCTCTCCTATTACTACATTCATTGTCCTAGCAGATGAACTGCTGCTGTGTTGAGGGCTGAAAAACTGGAGAAAAAGGATCAGGCATACTGAAAAAAGATATTTTCTGCTGGAACTAGATTATTGTGTCTTGAGTAGAGCCTGTAAAACTATATTATATCTTCTAAAGGCAATTCTGACAAAACTTGTGACAGAATTTCAAATACTGAAATATTTCAAATGAAAACCAGACTTATTTTAATTTCAAAATTATTCTTAATGCAAGCTGAAGTTTACATGCCTCATGACTTGATTTTTCTGGGATGGACTCAGATGGAAGTTTTGGGCCAGACAATTATCCCATCATATCTTGCTGTCCTCTTCTAGAGATGTCAAAGAATCAGATGTTTAAAAAAAAATTCTTTGCAAATAAAAGTACTGATACTCTAGTTCAATAAACTGATTTTTTTTTTATTGAATGTAGATTTATTTTTCTTCCCAATATGTATCACATAAGACAACTGGAGAAAAAGGAAAAGTAAATAACCTTGCTTTTCCATATTTTTTAATTGAAACTCAGCAGTGCTTGAAGAAAATATAAAAGAACTGAATAACTGTGAACTAGTTACACAATCTTGTGACAGCTCTCTTCCCTCCTTGCTATGTCTGTAAAACCATGGTTAGCACAAATCAGAGACACCATGCCTGACATCACTGCTAGCTACCAGGTGAATGGTCCTAACTGCCATTTGCAAAGCAGGATCATGGCCTGGGGGGGAGTGGATGTGGCATCTAGAGCAGTGGCAGCAGATAAAATAAACACTATATTCAGATAAACTGTTTCTAATGGCTATGATAGTGTTTGTGTGATCTAGATTTTAAGATACTGACAGCAATGGTTCAATCTGTGACCTTTTTTTTTATAAGAAAGAGAATAAGAACACTAAACACCAAAATTTGTAGTTTAAAAGCTATTCATAGTACCATCTCATCTATTTCTTTTTACTGGTAAAAGGAAAAAAGAGCTCCCTAATACAACTGCAAGATAACTTGGCATTGGTAGAGTATTCTGTATGCTTTGTTGATTGTACTGCTGAGAAGAATAACAATGAAATCAAAGATAATGGGGAAAAATTATCTTCAAACACAAAAAAGCATGATAAGGCTATAGAAAAAAACCCAAACAAAACCAAATCCCTAGCTTTCAAAAGAAATGAACTGACATTAACAAGAAATGCAGAGAAGTAAAGCAAATTACCTACCTTAAGACTGACACAAATCAGTCTACTTCAACTGCTCTTTAATAATATGTAAGTCAAGATATAATTAAAAAAAAAATCTCAAGTTTATGGTTTTCCAGAAAGCCATGCTACCAGTCTCTCATAAATTCTGTAGTGCAGTATTAACAAAGTCCATAAAATTGGGGCTAACACAGAAAACATAAACTAAACAATGGAACAGCAGATACATTTATCATTTACACTAGAGAAAAATTCACATTTTGTAACCTGAACTCCTTAAGAAAATTTGCATTTAAAGCTCTTGCTATCAATGTAGTGTTGGTGGGGTTTCTTTAAATTTTATATTCAGATCTGCCTCCATTAATAATGAGCATCTTCACATGGAAATTTTTTATATAAACAATAATATTTTCACAGATAGTGAAAATATTTGACACAGATAGTGGTGCAAGGCTGTCAAACTCATAAGAAAATGAAAGTACTTTAGTACATGTCCCACAGTTAGAGAGAGAAGCACTGCACAGCTGGTAGCAGTTCTTCTGATGCAAGATGTAGACCAGCACAACACTAGTATGGATGTGAACATGTGGATCTGGATTGATATGGCTCTTTGCTCACTGAAAACCTGTCTTCTGACAATATAAAGTGTCTGAGGAAGTATTCAAGCAGTAGAAATAGATCTTATTGAATGCACCACCTCCAAGGTAGTTTAAGCAGGTTTGCTGTTTCTGTACTCAATACAGAGAGACATTCCACATACCTACAAATTCCACATACCTTTTTATGGACAAAAGCCCTATGTCCTGCAAGCCAGCGCAGTATAAATTAATTTTACAATATTATGGTGATTTACACCAACAAGTCTAGGGTTCAAGACCAGTCAGAAAAGACCAGATTTAAGATGAAGAAAACAGGTTTCAAGCAGTGTCTGAAGGCACTGCAAAGAATTTAGAGAAGAGGAAGGCTTTAAGGCTATCAACTTGTCTAGCCCTTTTCATAAGCATTAAATTATCTTAAACAATCAGTAAAAGTCTTTATTTCTGAGGTGATGAGTGATACAACCCTGACTGATCCAAGTCTAGAAATGTATCATTTATGAAAGAAAAAGGAAACAAGAATCAAGAATCTCTAAACCTTTAAACCTGCTAATCCTCTTTGTTGCAAGGCTGTGGTACGGTGTTAGTCAGACATCTAATTATACACAGGAACAATGATTGCCTTCCAGCAGGATGACACAAAGCTTCGCTCTGAGAGGTCATCAAATCCTGTCTCACTTTGTACATTTGCTTTTATTGGCCGCCTCGCTCTCCATACCACCTCCAGCACCAGGAAGCAGATGGGACTTCCTTTCCATCCGGCCGCCAAGCAGGAAATGTTTGACTCTTCGACAGCCACAAACAGACAGCCAAGAGCTGTGGTGGAAGAGCACAAGAGGAACTGACAGCTTCTCAGACAGTGCAGTGACTTCTGACTGGTGGACTATGAAGATGGCATATGCACTCTCCCATCCTACCCAAAACTGAGTGTTCTGGAAAGATTAGAAATGTTTGCCTCAGGTACAAATAGTGGAAATGGGACTAATTAGTCTGGAAATCAATCTTGAGAAAAATCACTTGCTCACGTCATCCAGATACTAGCAATGACAAGACCATACTTGCTCTAGACTATGTGTTTCCGGTGTCCTTCATTCTACAGCATTTTTTGATGCCAGTCCATACTGCATTTTCATTGTACAGCCCTCCCTAGTTACATCTGAAACTTAATTTTGCTTTCTTGCTACATCAATACAAGGGAGAGGTTTCTCATCTAAGTACAAAAAACCCCCCAAACTGGGCCTCATTAATGAATAAACCTGTAAAGTATTCAAATTCAGAACAACCTACTGTGAGTACTGCAATATGGGGTACTTTTGGAGTATAACACGAATTTGAATTATCTTTGTTTTCTACCTTTCTTGCAATTAATTCTAAACAGATCTATAATACAAATACAACTCTCCCATAATATTAATACTATTATCAACTCAACATAGAAGGCACCTCTGGAGACCAAACCTCCTATTCAAGGCAAGGACAACTAGACCAGGTTGCTCAGAGGCATGTCCAGATGGGTTTTGAACAGTCTCTCTGGGTAACCTTTTCAATCTTTGATCACCCTCAGTGTAAAAAAGGTTTTTCTCATGAGTAAATGGAATTTCTTGTGCTTCAGTTTGTGCCTACTGCCATTTGTGTGTTCACTGGATACCACCGAAATAACAATAATAAATACACATAGTGCTAACACAAAACCACGAAATATTAAGATAAAAAGGGATAAAGAAACAAACTATGAGTCAAAAAAAATTGATAATAAGATTAAAGACAGAAGAGATTATTAGACCAGTTCATGTGATCCTAGAAATCACAGACTAAGAAGTTTTATCAGGGCATTCCTTTAGTGAGAATTAATTTTATGTTGTTGAAAAGGGCATTTGATCTTGATAACAGAGAAAGCAAAAATTGTTGCATATTAAATTAAGTAGGATTAAAAAAAAACCTTTGTTTTGCACTCTAAATTTCCTCCTCTTTATATTGATGGCAACAAGTCCACCAGGTTTAGGTACTTAGTCTATTTATACATGCATTTATTTGCTGTTATATGTTCTTAGTTTTGGTTGTGTGTTTTGTTTTTCTTAATTCCCAGGCCCTGCATTGCGTATCTCAAATGAGAGAAAAGTCCTGCATGAGCATCCAGCTTAGCCAGTTCTTTGTCAGGGTGGTTGGAAGTCTGAGCACTGTAGAGAGATCTTGCTGAAATTCTGTTTTCAAACTTGACAGAATTTTCCATGTCTGACTCTGTGAACTCTTTTTGCATTCACACTGTCTGTCTTCTTTACACTTCTTTTTGATGAGTTCTTCCTAAGTTTTAGCCTTCTTGACTACTGGTGAGATCATACATAATGTTTTGCCTCTGAGTAGCTGGTCTCTTAGCTTTGTGTAGACCAAGAAACAAGTGGCTGTCTGTTCTCCCCCAGTATGGGTAGATATAATTTGGGTGTATATTGAAGCAGCCTCTGTAAATGCAGCATTTCATTTTCTCTACAGGCAGAATAAGGGTTTTTTCAGCATCCCTGGAAGCAATTCTGTTAGCTGAAGCCTGTATGTGATTTAAGCTAACTGGATCTCACCATGTGTCTTCTAGGAAGACTATGATTACTTTTGCCTCTGCATGATTTCTGCTGTATTTCCAGACCATTGATTTACACTTCTGCATTATGTAGCTTAGTGGCAACACCGATTTTATGATAAATTTTATGGTCTGAAAAGTGTTCTGAGAACATCAAAATCAGCTATGCTGTACCACGATCTTATCTCTTTGCAAGCACATTTTAATAGCTGAAAAATAATTTTCCACAGACATAACTAGCAGAAGAGACTCCTCAGTATAATGCAAGCGACAGCAGAATACAAAAATGAGCTTTAGAGCAGTTTTTCTCCTTGATTTAAAAAAATACTATGAATCAACTTACTGACCAGGTAAGAGTTGAAATAAAAGTACAGGGAAATAATAGCCTCTATTTAGCCATATTACAACTATTTTCACCTCTTCATGTTGCTAAAATGTTCCCGACAGAACTGACAGCCCTTAACAAAAACAGAACAATCAGAGATTAGTGTCAATTACATTCCTTGGCATTTGGTAAAAATTAAATCATATCATGACTACTAAGGAGGCGAGTAGTTACATCTGACATTCAGTTCTATCATTGTATGAAGCACTCAGAAGTTATGTCAGTTTTCAAAAATATATTTACATGTATTTTTAAGGTGACATACTAACAACGATCTGCCCTGAAGGGCTGACAAGCGGTAACTATTAATTTAATGTGATTTATTATCTCCTTATAAATCTCAGATAAATATCTGAAATATTTCAAGCTGTCCAGTACTAGGGAGGTGAATAATGAGAAATTAATTACCTATTCATATTCCAATTTCCCTTTTTATTACATAAACAAAGATATTTGCCAAAGAAATGTCTGAACCATGTGTGACACCAACTTTGTCTTTGTGACTATTTCCAAAGAATGGGTAAAAGATTCTAACACTGTCCAGAAATATAACAATTCAGAGCTCATATGGTTTTGGTTTTGCCATGTGTGTCTTGCATTAACCATGATGGTATTTTGTAATGTGGACTCATACCTAGTAATTATTCACTTGAAGAAAGGTGTTAGATCTGATTGCATACCATCACTAGGTTACTTCCAGTATTATTTGGAAGAAATCTTAGAGAGCTGATGATGGAAACCAGCAGGTAGAGTTATCAGTTTACATATGTAAAATTTGTGATACTGACTGGATCAGATTCTGGCAAGTCGAGATGAAAAAATTTTCTCAATGCAGTCATAGAAAAAAACAATTAATTCAAGTATATTCCATCAAATTACAGTGATAAGGATTACATCTAAGATATTTTTATCTAAATCTAATATGATAGTGGAAGATTAGGAGCACTTAAAATATCTCTGCTGCAAGTACGTAAATTAGAAAGTATACTACTCAACTCTTTGAAACTCTACATTGAGCTGAATTCTTAATTTCTAGTTTTGTAAGATTCAGTCACATGAAATACAAATTGTAACTTCACCAGTCACTTACTGTCAACATTTTAATGTATGAGGCAGATGTGCTTTACAGAAACAGAACATTAAGAAGCCTTCAGCTTTTCAGTGAAAAATGCTTCAGGAAACTGCTGCATGTTAGTTCTCTCTCAAATATGAATATGAAGACAAGTGCCCAAATTTACAGCCTAATCACACCTGACAAAAAGTGAAAATTTTACAGATCATTGGTGAGCTGAGGAAGAACAATGTTAAGTCTTAAAAGGGCTAATTCTAGGAAGGAAGGGATACACAACACTTTAAATGGCCTACAGTTTCAAAGCCCAGTCTTCCTAAGGAAGATGCAAAATACATAGAAGAATTGCTAAGGTATGGTCATATTTTCTCCACATAGGAGATAGGACTTAAAGCTGCTTGGTGCTGTATGATGTAAGGTTAAGAAAAATAACAATTTCCTGAAAGAACTTTTCTGAAACTCATCATTACTTACAATTTTATTGTTTAGGTGAGAATCCCTTCTGTTTCCGTTGTCAAGACAATCTGATTGTTGATTATGAACAATTCCTATTCCATTATATTCTAATGGAAGTACATGTGACATTAGGAGATTAAAAAATAGACTTCAGGTCACTTAAGTGTCTTTTAGTATTCACTTCAATGCAGATTTAATTTTACATGGGTTAGTCCAGAATGCTGTAACAGTTATCATGGGTCTCTATCTCTTCTCTTTTGTAAAGACATTCAATATTTCAGCATTTTGTACCTGGGATATTAACCATGACTTCATAAAGTTCTTTCTGGGCATTTTTTTCTATGTGTGGGTAAGCATAAAAATAGGATAAGATACTGAGAAGTTTACATCACAAGACATCTTCCCTTCTGCTTCTTGCCACAAAACCCCCATATTTAAGGAAATGTGAAGCAATTTGTTCCAAGTATGTAACCATCTGAATGTAAAAACTTGAGTAGTACTTATAGATGGTGTGCACATTGAAAAGAAAAACCAGACTAGAAGATTTCAGAACTACTGCTTTAGTGTCCAAATACTATTTTGGGCAGCACATAAAAACCAAGCCAGACAACTGGAAATAGCAAAAGTGGGACATGGCTCCTGTTTGTTTGATTCACTGCACCCGTATCCAATCTGAACTTGCAGATGAGAAAGCTTGAATGGGTTACTTTGAGCCTCTCCATTCTTCATAAGGTCACTAAATTAAAAACATGTCTTACTTTCATGTGTTTCAGCATTATTCATTGTGATGTTAAAGCCTCAGCCTCAGACAGATTCCAAATCAGATAAAAGCCCAAGCCTCAAGATTACTGATCTCATGATCAGCTGTGAATTCTACCACTAAAGCATATGATTTTTGGGCATCTTACCTAGCCAATTGATAGGATATGTAAGTGTGCAGTTACAGTTCACAGGAAATATTTAATTAGTTTTTCAGCATTTAGACCTACAAAAACATCTTCAAAATTTTCATGACATGAAAGGTCTTTTATACATATTGATTAGCACAGAAGTACAAAGAAAATCACATAATATTTCCATAGATAGCAATAGATCCATTTCTCTCTTAAATCTTCCCTTTTTTATATTATGTGATGAACATACAGCTTCTGTGAAAGTGTAAAATAATGATTTTCATGTAACTGATTTTTAATAAACAGGGCAGTATCTTTGAGTTCATCTTCGACATTCTTTAGAATGAGTTTTTGTGATCATTGGCCAAATTATGTATAATAAGTGATTATTAAAATAAAAGACCAATTTCTTTTATTGCTGCAAATTGCAGTGTTGGATATATAACTGCTGTGAATTATTCCTCATCCCAGTCTTGTCATACTTCTATGAACAATCCTGATGACAGCTAAGAGAGATAAAAATCGATTTAACAGGAACCTAATTTAAAAAAGTTTAACTATTCCCTGTGATCAAAATGAAGCAGCCCATTCAGCAATCTTTATTTCAAAGTGATTCCGTGAGTAGCGATAACTTTCTTTGCTATTTTGGAAGTACTTTTCATTCCAGTACTATTTTCTTAAGTACTAAACAAGAATATATGTCAGTCTGTGAGGCTTTCTGGACTGGCACCCTGAATGCCTTAAAGTAAATTCCTTTGGGAAGTCAAGGGGACCTTTCAAGGTAGTACATTTGAGTACCAGGCATAATCCATCTGCAGGTCAAATTAAGATCATTTATGTAAAAACACAGCTGTCTTGATAAAGGAAACCATACAGTTTTGTCAGACTACAATATTTAGCAGTATGCTTGAGATCTCTCATCCTGTTGCTTCAACCCTATCACCCCAGGAAAGAAAAAGAAAACAAATACAAAAGAATGGAGCCCAACATCAGCAAAGTAAACAAACACCTCTTGCAAAGTAATGCTGTTACCAGAGTTGCCAAGCTACATACTATACGTAGATACATACTGTTTCTCCCCAAAACTATTCTTAAATAGATAAACCACTGAAACACCTATTAAAATGTTTTCATCTTCAAGACAGCATATGCTTAGGTGTTCTCCAGAGTAAGGTTTACTAAACTGAGGCCCAAAATAAGTATTATTGGTTCCTATATAAAATCTATATATGCATGTGAACTGTACTGACATTCCAGACAGCTAAAATCCTTATAACTGGCATTAAATGCTGCCGTATCAAAATTGTCAGCATCCAGAGGAGTGTTTCTATATTCATAGTAGCAATTTTCTCTTGCAATACACTGTGGCCAATAATGAAATATCAAAATTACTACTTAAAATAGGTGCTTTGTTGTTTTAGATATGAAAATCTTACTGAACATTGTCCCTTGGTTATTCTCTGTCAACCACTTGTAACATGCTTAATTCATGATGTACAAGTATATACTCCAAAAGTCCAAATTTAAGGCTATTCTTTAAAAAGCTAGTTAGAGCCAGAAGCTATGGTAGCTTTCTGTTAACCTAGCAGCTGCATGACTGCTGGTAGCACCTATCTATATTTTGGTAACAGCAATTTACATCTATCAATCAGACCTAAAAACTGGAAAACAATAATGTTTTGGAATTACTGTGGTGGGACACGACACAGATATGCAGATCATCAGTTTTATATAAAGCATTTTATACTTAAATATGTATATATGAATGCTGGTTTCATTGACAGTATTTAAAACACAAACATGGTTCAAAAGCATCCTGCTTAAGGTTCTAAAAAGTAACTTCCCTTCAATTTCCTGAAGTGATACCAAGGCCTCATATGACCTGTATTCCAGTCACAGTATTGTGGCAGAGATTTCTCCAAAGGTGGGCATTCTAACATTACGATGTATCTACGTATAGTAATGGCAAATCAAATTTAAGAAGACCGTAGGAGCAACACTAATCACAAGTATGAAGAATATGAAAATTGTGCAAGAACAATAGTCACTGTTTCCAGAAAAAAAAAAAAGGTAGAAATCTAAGATTAAATCTGAAAGAAATAATTACTGTAATAGATATGCAAATAAAACAAAAGGTTATCCACGAGAACATCACAGCCTGACAGAACTGCAGCAAAATAGCTAAAAATTGCCCAAGTCTTTTTGAAGGACTCAATTCCCAGGTATACTATATCTCAAACTGAATAAACTGACTGACCCAGAACATCATCTGCCTTCAATACTATTTCCTAACTTAAGGAAATTCTGGAATATATACAAAAAATATATATATACAATCGGAGTAGTAGTTAATGAATACAATGACTGTATTCATTATTCAATGAATAGTAGTAAACAAATATAACAGGAACAGTTAAGGACTTGAAAAAATGCTTCCTGTCTAGAGCAACAAACCTCCAAGATGACTTGTCATCCTGTGAAACAAGGCAAAGCCCAAATAGTGTAAACAAAAGCACTAAAGAGATATGGCTCTTACATGTGTACAAGTGAAGAATATTAGAGATCTGTTAAACATAATATTTTCCAATGTCATCAAAAAGTACCGTCAAATAGAAGTGGGTGGGAAAATAATTCTTCATCTCATTTCAGTCGACAGATAAGAATTTTAGAAATCTGCAGTGGAAAAATAACACTATTGCTGCTGTTGTCTGTGACTACTAATTTAGCGATGTCAGTGCCAACTAGTGTGGCTACTTATTTCTGACAGTAAGCCACATTCTAATAGGATTTTCAGATACACCTCTCACTTTCTGGTATATGAACACAAAAATCTCACTTCTGCCATAAAGAGGCAAGGAAATTAATCTTAAAAAAAAAAAGTAAGCTATGGTATGATACTTGCAGGCCTCCTCACAGAGAACAACAAACTAAAGACAAATGTATTTTAGCATAGGTACAGATCTACAGGTACCAACTAATGAAGAGAGTATAAGAATTTTTAAACTCCCAGGGTCTTTCAGATATAAAAACCAATATGCAATGATATTTGCATATCTTAAATGCTTAAGCATTATGCTTGAGGAAAAAGCCATCATTAGGGATTCATGACCACTGAGATTACTGAGAGCCAGACACCAGAACGCTGAAGCACTCTGATCTTATTACCAAAATTACACAAATACAGTTTAGGCAAATCATATGTGCATAGCTGCATTTTAAGCAAAGGTAGTCTTTGAGCATGAAACTATGGCAGATTAATGTGACCCTCAACTCATTTTGAAGCAACAGCAAAGTTAGTTACTAACCCATTTTAACAAAAGAACTGGGAAGAACTGCAAAGCAATTATATACTGACAGAAATCGATAGCTGCATGGCCTCTGTTGAGATGGTCAAAAATTCGTGGAGGCATTGCACAGGTCTCACTAGAATGACGGAATTACAAAGATGAGATAAATAAATGCACCACCAGAAGCAAAAAGACTGAAGACCCAGGGCATTGAGAACAAAATAATCTCTGAAGTAGAAGCCTGGACTCAGAATATAAGTGATAAACTGCCCCAAAAATTATCACTGAGATCTCCAAGTAGGTGAACAACTGTTATGTGTGTGCAGACATAAGAGAATGAAAATTTGCTGCATTTTTTTAACAAATCTTTCAGGAAACTAGGGATGGACTTCTCACCAAACCTACAAACCCAATTACAATTTCACCTCAGAACATCGTTCACACTTACGGACGCTAGCTAAAGTATAAAATACTGTAGCAGTGCACAGAATAGCAAAAACAATGAAATATTTAAATAAACACAAACAGTATCTGATATCAGCTGACAGAATCCAAGAGGAGACCATTTTCTGTCTGCTATCTTGCCACAGAACATATCACTACTGAACACAGATAAATTGGTTATTCGGGTGCAAGGTAATTTTTTTCTGGCTTTGACTCAATTATTTTTATTTTATTATTCAATTTATTATATTATACTCAAAATGGAGTCAGAATTGATCCATTCCTGCAAAGAAGTGTAATCATAATTAATTAGTGTTTATAATGAAACAAAGTCTAGTCAAAGTATATTCAAACGGTTCTGAAAAGTATCTCTTGTGTATACATTTTGCCTTATAAATACATTTTCCTCTAATGGCAGTGGTAATAACACAGAGAAAAGAAGACACAGGAAGGTTAAAGCCTATTCTGGCAGGCAAGCTAATGACTGCGCAGACATTGGTTGTGTCAAGCTAGACGCAACCAGAGCATTTCCTGAGCATAAACTGAATGCCTGCCATCAGGTTTTATAACTGTAGTGGGTTGACCCTGGCTGGATGCCAGGTACTCACTATAGCCAGTCTCCCACTCCTCTCTGCAATTGGACAGAGGAGAGAAAGAAAAAACAGCTCAGGATTCATGAGTTAAGAGCCTTGGGAGAGGTCACTTACTGAACACCATCACGGGCAAAACAGACTCTAAGTGGAGATATTAACTGAATTTATTACTAACAGAATCAGAGAAAAGAGTGAGAAGTAAAATAGTCTTAAAACTACCTTCCTCCCCACCCCTCCTTCCTTCCATGTTATCCCTCCTCCCCCCCAGTGGTGCAGGGGGACGGGGAATGGGGGTTACAGTCAGTTGTTGTTTCTGCCACTGCTCAGGGAGAGGAGTCCTTCCCCTGCTCCTGTGGGGTGCCTCCCACTGGAGACAGTCCTTGATGGACCCCATTGGCATGAGTCCATCCTGCAGGCAACACTTCGTGAAACTGTTGTCCCGGGGGTCACTCCTCCATGGGGTGCAGTCCTTCACAAATGAGCTGTACCGATGTGGGTCCCCCATGCGGGCCACAAGTCCTATCCGGGAAAAACCTGCTCCAGTGTGGGCTCCTCTCTCCACAAGCTGCAGGTCCTCGGCAGGACCCTGCTCCATCTTGGGCCTCCCACGGAGTCACAGCCTCCTTTGGATATCCACCTGATCCAACATGGGCTTCTCCATGGGCTGCAGGTGGGTCTCTGCATGCCAGTGGTCCTCCATGGGCTGCAGGGGCACAGCTGCTCCACCATGGTCTTCACCATGGACTGCAGAGGCCTCAGCTTTGGTGCCAGGAGTACCTTCTCCCACTCATTCTGCACTGACCTTGGTTCACACGTTGTTCACATGTTCTCACTCTGCTCTTCCCTGGCTGGAATTCTTTCCACGGAATACCTTTCTATTCTTAAATATGTTATCAGAGAGGCATTACTATCACTCTTGAGTGGCTCGGCCTTGGTTGGGGGCAGGAAGCCTGTCCTGGCCAGCTGGCATTGGCTCCACCGGACAGGGGAAGCTTCTAGCAGCTTTTAACAGAAGTCATTCCTGTAGTGCCCCCCACTACCAAACCTAGCCACAGAAACCCACTACAATAACTCCTGGTGGTAAGTATTGAATTTGAGCTAGTTCCCAAAAAGAGAAGCTTGTCTTTATTCATATATTTTGATGGCACTGAGTGATTTGGGCCCTTACCGTATCCTACAATAATATCTGAAGTAACAGTACCTTTAATGATTATATTGTAGCCATCCAAAGGGGGATGCATGGTGTGACATGGCACTGGAATGTGATCCTCATGTCTCAGATATTGGATGAGGATAAGCATGAAATAAAGTGCAGGAGAGATGGTCATTCAGATGGAGTTGTCAATACTGAACTACTATGCCATTAGGCAATGACTGATTATCATCAGCATGTTTGGAGTGTGATACACTGCGTTAGCAAAGCCCATGATGACTGCTCAGAACAATCAAGATTCAGTAAGACTGAGCCCACTGACAACACACTCCAAAACCTCTAGCCGTTGCCTGAGTCTCAGAGGGCTGTGAGGATTGGATCTCCTATAAACTATCAGATGGTGTCCAGTTGTCCTTGCAAAGAAATTTAAAGTCTTCCCCTCCAGAGGGGCAGGTTAGTCTTTCATATGTCTTGCTCTACCTCTAGCCCTTCCTGGCACTCACTAAACCTAATGTGTTACAACATACTCCTTTGCAGTACTGGCACACATAGAATTTTCCTACAGATGGTGATAAAGCTAAAAGAAGCAGATTTGTTGATTCTTTCAAAAGGAACTACCCAGAAATAGGTTTGAAATCAATTTGGAAACAGGCAATATTCTATGTGTGAATCTTTCTGCAGAGAGAAGAGTAGCTTCAAGCGGTATTGCTGTTTAAATTCATTTACCTGGTTTAGCTTCTAGATAAGAAAGAATTCAGGGAAACCATCATGAGCAGCTGTACTAAAAAGGTCTAAGAAAAAGGGAAAAAGGGTATTTCAGCAGCAAATATGCAAAGAAGGAGGCTTCATGGAAGACTAAATACAGAGAGATTTATAGTTTAAAGAACTATCACATTAATGAAGTTGTCAACCATAAGGAGTCATAAAAGGCTAAGAACAGACTCTTAAGACATGGAAATTTTCCATTTTGAAGACTCTGAAATAAAGAAGTTACTTAGAAATCCTGGCCTTCACTTCTCCACACACCCTTCAGCATCAAGTATTCCCTATGAGCCCCTCAAAACACAAACACGAGTTAGAGAACTGTGTTTTGATTGAAGTACCTGCTTTAGAAGGATAAGTTAAAAATGTAAAGAGTCAGAAAGCTTCTGGCAATTTGAAAAAGAGGTGATGTGCTTCTGAAGGTGCAGAAAAGATGTGCCCTATGATACTGATAAAACATGGATTCCCCTTTCTTTCACTAGGGCTTTTTGGTCCTCATAACTAAGATATGGATATAACATGGATAAACACATCTCACAAGATCAAGATTATACAAGACTGCAAGCTAAAGGAGATAAATAATTGCTTGTTTTTTCCTTCAGACTCTTGCTTAACTGAAAGAAGCAACCTTTTTAAGTCAATGGTGCGTATAAAATCAAAGTGGTAGGAATGACTAATGCTAGAGCAACAAAGCGATTCTCAAACTACTAATTCACTCATTAGATACAACTTTATAAAGATTTTAACAAAAACTATTGCCTAATAAATTAAAAGCACTTAGCCCTCCTAGCAATTTGCAGTAGAAAGAATGGACAGTTTTCACTGAACCCTTTCATATTGAATTGCTAAATTTGATATGTCCAGTGGGACTAACAAGTTAGAAAAGTGAGAAAGTCTAGGGGAGATTCCATAAAAAAGGTGACACTAAAACCTAGTGTATTACCTGAAGGATCAGAACAGAGAGTTGAAAAAAATTCACATTACAGAAAATGTGTAGCTTTCTAAAAACATTTGCACATTTATGTGTTTCTATTCTTATTTTCCTTGCTCTAGTAATCTATTCTTCAGTATAGAGCTATGCATGTGGCACCTTACAAAGATAATATGAATATCATTAAGGTTGGAAAAGACCTACAAGATCATCAAGTCCAAAGAACTATCTAAGCTCTCTTGCATTATCCCAAAAGAATGTTCAAATACAGCAGCAGTGCTAGTAATCTTTGCATAACTAGCAGTGAGCATCCTCATTCAAAAGTGTATATTATTCTGGTGCTAGCTTTGAGAGGTGTGACGTAGAATTAGTATCCTTGTGTCAGATGTTGCCAAAGAAATAAAAGGACATGATTTTGGCCTTATGTTTCAATAGTGGCAGCTAGTTGACACAATACTGATGATGCCCCTACAGAGACTCTGATACAGTACTTGAAAAAGAATAACTGTTAAGATATTACCAATCAAGATATTATCATTATCAATAACTCATAAGATATATATCAATCACAATTTCTAGATTGTGTGGCAAACTATATACCAGAGATTTATAAGGAAAAGATTATTCTGAACATAATATGACCTAAGGATATATCATTTCAGTTGCAAGAATTATCATTTCACCGGGCGAAGAGGAAAATATTTTAGTCACTTTGTTTCAATGAATAATGTTATGGGACATTTTTCTTCAAGCAACAAAGTGAAATGTCAAAGAAAACATCTCAAAAAGTCCCTTCAAAAATTATCCAGGCTGGTCTAGTAGCTATTGATTTGTTGTAGAAACAAATATAGAAATAAAGTGTAAATCAAAACATTACTTATACCTCCAGATGACTGTTAATAATTGTATGCCAAGAACCTACTGATATTTTTATTTCTGCTGTAATCATATGCAGCATTAAAAATTGCTTAAATTACTCTACAAATTAAAGAATTTCCACAACTTCACCTTACCTGCAGATCAGAAGAACAAGCTGACTCAGAGATACTATGGGTAAGGCAAGATGCTTCACCATGTTTTAGGCTTGTATATTTTCTTTCCAGTTCTAAGGAAAATAAGCAGATCCTAGCATACAAGAAAAAGTAAATTCCAAAGAAGGAATTTCCACATCACCATAATTGTATCTGTTACAATACATATTTTTTTGTTTCTAAAATATAAGAAAGAAAGCATTCACAGATCTAAAGATGCAATCAATTGCTGAAAATATCTCAGAATCCTCTCTAAATAGTTGAGACACTCAAATGTGGTCTAATCAGCCTTATTGCCCTTAGTCACTTGTAAATGATAATCCCTTTCAGTCCATTGTCAGCCTATAAAACTTTCCAATCAACTTCCCTGAGAAACACCATACCAAGAGGACTTTGCAAAAAAGTCAGTAGCACTGAGTGACCTTAAAATAGGAGCACATCAGCTGCTGGCCAGATTAATATGCTGGTAACAGCCCAACACCTGTTAGGGTTTGTTACAATCCACTGGCCAAATACATGTTTCTATTAACCCTGCCTTTTTTCCTGCTGCCTCCCAGAGATGATACCACACAACACTCAGCACTTTTTCCTCCAGCAGGGAGGACATTTGATGGTCAATACACTATGATATAAAGCAAAAGAAGATTTACTGATACTACCAGATGAATTGTTTGGCTGACCTTCAGGATTCCTTTCAGTTGATGTGTACTTCCCCAACAGTAAAAATGTCATTACCATTAACTGTAGAAGTGACAACCACATGGAATACAAATAAAATCCAGCTTTTAAAAGGAAATATTGTATAGCCTAAAAATTATTGCTCTAGCTCAGCAGGTATCTAATTAACAGGACTGACTAATCACTGTTAATGCTAAAGTTTCTCAATGAAGACCAGGCACTTTTAACATAATTTTTAAAATTTAAATTATTACTTAAAGTAGTGTTTGCTATCATCCTATCAGCCAGTAACTGCAGCCATACAGTTTAATGTTTAAATGATTGCTCTGTGCAAGGGAGTTTTGGTCAAAGTCCCAGGCAACCTCAAGAGAGATGTCAGATGCCTTTTAGGTTGAAAGCGGCAACACAGTAAAATTTGCATGTTACATAAGGTTTGCTCAGTGACATAGCAATTGCAAAAGGATTAAAAGTGTACCTCTACCATGTGATAGAGCTCTGTCAATGCTGATGCTAACCTGATCTAAATCATCCACATGACATAGAGTCAGGCAGAGCTAAGGTCCTGAAACAATCTGGTAGTGGTAAACTAAGTTCCAGAAATAGGGCATTCATGAGTAAGTAGAAGCATCTCTGCTATGCTCCACTATGCTGTATAGATACCTTCCTAAATCTGACAAGCCCTCAGAATTAAACTGTCTTACTGTTATTCTTAATATTCACCATGGATGAAATTCAACTGCTAACAAAAGTCAAAGTCACATTCATCTTTATAATGATCTATTTGAGGCCTATGCCCCCAAGATTATTTGCTCTTAATTTGCAAAGAAAAATGCTCTCTGTTAGCAAAAGAATCTCTGAATCCTACACTACAAACTCAGAAATAAGTTCTGCAGGTAGTCCTAGAATTCAATAGATCAAACCTCAATTAGATAAACCTGAAGATGACAGTGATAAGTAAATTGCTGATATGAAGACAGTGAATTTAGAAAGCCCTTCTGTTAAATTAAAGTACATGTAAGTACATCCATTTATCATAATTACTAACTTCTACTATGGGAAACGACGTTCTCTGAAGCTGAGAGAAGCTGAACTGTTTAAACTTTTTTGGGCAAAAGTATTTGAAATACTGATATATCAGAAAAGCTAGAAGTTAATGCTAACAGGAGAAGAGATTTAAAATAATCTCTTAAGTAAAGGAAAACATGGCCTTCAAAGTGAAAGCACAATTGTTAAGTGAATCTATCCTTAAGTTGTGGTAATCTGTTATTTACTGTAGAGGGAATGAAGTCATATGCTCTCCATTTATGCAGTTGCTATTGATAAAGCAACATGTATTTTCTGCAAGCCAACCATCACACTCTATGTCAATAAAATTTCTGCTTCATCTTCAGATGTAATGTAAACCTTATTACAATGAAAGTGAGGATCATGGCACGTGGGGAAAAGCCTATGCCTAAAACAATGTATGGACACTTCCTTATGAACAGACTACAAAAAACAACAATAAAAGGTATGAATAAAATGGTTAATCACTACTTGCAGCCTGGTTACTTGAAAACAGGAGAAAGTCCAAGATGACTTCTTAGTTGCAAACAACATCATGGGCATAGATAATAAACTCCATTTCATCTCTGGGTACCAACACAAATCGTGCTCATGGGATGTTGACTTTTGTCACATTTATGGAAATTGATATAATATAAGGAATAGTGAGATACAGCTCCTATAGCTAATACATATCAGATATTCCCTCCATCAAACCATCATAGTGTTAACAGATGCTACTGTCAACTCCAGCTAATGTAAATATTTAAATAACAAGGCACTTTTTTCTGTTTCGTTCAAGATGCACAAAGCCGCAGGGTCTCTATGTAGGAACACATATCACAGATGTGATCTCTTTTGTTAGAGACTCTAAAAATGAAATCCTGGGTTAAAACTTGGTCTGTATTAACAAATTTAATACATGCTAATCTCAGATATGGTGTTATTCCTAATGAAGAGTATTAATGACAAAAAGCTAAGGTTACTAAATACAATCAAAGCATTTATTTGTAAAACCATTTAAAGAAAATAACAAACTAAAAAAGCAAGACCAAAATTATTTACTCATTTCCAGAGAGACTACTCATTAAAATGCTGTTTTGCTGCTTAAATGTTACTCTGATGAGTGTTTAGGAGAAGGCCCACATCTAAAACTCCTTGTGCTTGTTAATTCTTCCCACATAAAAAGTGATTTTATGTTGCATGACTTAAAGTACTTCTAGGAAAGGGATTATGTTCCTCTTGGTTTTATATAAGCATGGCTATAGATGTTAAAAGCAATTAGCAAGAAGGCAGTGAGACTTCCTGGGTAATACAAAGGTTTATTGCTTCAGAGGTTAAGATCCTGTTCTTTTCTCTTCCCCTGACTTCTTTTGAAATGCTGACTCCAAGACTCTTTTTCCATAGTCAGTAATTAATCTTCCAAAGATATCCCACTCTCATCCTCTCACACTCTTCCTGAGGTTCTTTGCTGCAAGAGGATTGGGGAACATATTTGGGACCCCTGCTCAAATTCCCCAATGGGCCCAGCATCAGATTCTCCCTAATAAATAAGCCAACCTCTTGGAATCGCTTCTAAAAAGGTTTTCAAAAGTTCATTATGTAAGTTATCGTCTGTCTCATGCTACTCTAACCTCGTGATACAAATGTCAGCATGCTGTTGAATAGGTCATGTCCAATCTTTTCCTTCATCATATGGCTGGACAAGAAGGGACTTACACAATCATGCACTGTAAACATTTCTGCTACAGCTGAAGCAACCAGAAGACTAACTTGTCTACTCTATTTATAGTATTTCTAATTATGTGTGTATTAAATAGCAGTGGCACTTAATATGTGCTTTAGAATAACTTCCTTTTCCACTGACAGTGTTTTTTTCCAAGCTGACTCCAATTATCTCAAGAAGCTGGGCTTGACATACTAACATACCACTCACACATATGCTTACGACAGTCTTGGGATAGCAACGTCACTCTGCCTAGAGACGGGCAACTTTAGAAGAGATTTTCAGATACCAGTCCAGGTAACCTAGAGAAGTCATGATCATATGCAATATAAATTCAATGAATATGTTTCTTCTCTTTTTTTCTAGTTATACCAGTGTAGGAGAGCTACAGGGCTTTGCTCACTATCACTACTGTTGTTAGTAGTCTTTCAATCTTTCAAAATACAATTTTGACATTCACTGATATGATTCCATTCTGCCTGTCACAAAATTCAGTGGATCACTAGAGTTCTTGTTTTTTTAAATATCATCTTACAGACTAATGTGAAAGATCATTAAAATCCAAACTGAGTTTTGGTAAGAGAGCAGGGGAACCTGGGAAAAAAAGCTATTTCAAAATGATGGCAGCAGGAGATTAAAACAAAAATCTCCTTTGTAGAGATAATAGTTACAAGGCTTGATGTACTACTTTTTATTTAAATTTACTATCAGAAATTAAATAGCCAGAATAAACTAGTAATTGCTCAAAGTGTGTTAAATTCTGTCATGTTATGTAATAACTATACCAATTAATTTAAATGGGATTATGTAATACCATCGATTGACAACTGAAGATTTAATCATCCAAATCCAGTATTCTTTCATTCATTTTTTTAAAAACTTTCAGTATCAATAGTGGTACATTTTACCTCTTCCAGAAAGAAATCATTAGAAGGTAATTTTGCTCTGAAAAACTGGGGTGTAAAGGAAAGAAAGAAGAGAAGAAAGGTGCAACCTTCCACTTCATAGTCAGACATAGCAAAAATAATTTAGTTCATATTTAACTACTTGGCAACTGTACCTTTAAACATTACAGTCACCTTGTTTGAACAGAAGATTCCTTTCATAGCACTGAAGTGGAAAAATGTGTATTTACATTTTGAATCCTAAGGAATAGTCTCAGTGTTTTCCTAAGGAAACACTTTTTGATGGCATCATTCTTCATGTTGTTTCCTTATTTCAGAGAGACTTGCTCCCAGTGTACAAAAGACTCATCAGCATCTGGTAAAGTTATTTTCCTATTTTTGTGGAAACAGGCCAAAATCTGCAGTAACAGTTACTAATTCTGTAATAATGAAGTAACTATTTCCTGGAAATTTAGAAGTTTAAAATTATTTTAAAGTAAATATCTAAAAAGCAATATTACAATATAGAAAACAGAATTTGTTGCATTACTACTTTAAAAGAAAAGATCAGAAATGTGTGTACAGAAGGAAACATTATTATGTAGCATATTATTATTTAGTAGATAGAAAGTCATACTACATACTTGGCCCCTTTTTCTAGTCTTTATGGCTACATCTAAACTGCACTACAAGTGAAGGTCTGGGTCCATGATCAGTTACAGGCCCACCCGGCACATTTTTTTAGCGTGAACAGCACATTTTTTTAGCGTGAACATTTTTTTAGCGTGAGGGTTATTTCAGAGATCACCCCAAAAGTGGAAAGATCAGGTTTATGCCACCCTGGCTTACAATTTGCGATGTGGATTAGGCAGACTTGCCACTCCAAGCCTTGCCCCGCTGCCTCTCTGGATTTCTGCTGGGACACGGAGATATCATGTTGTTGTAAGGTCCCTTCTACAAGGTTTATAAGGTTTTCTATTGTGAGGGGCAAAAGGAACTCCTGGGTAGCCCAAAGCAAGGCTGCTTCTGGGGTTGCACACATCCCTGCAGCTGCACAAGGGTCAGTATAGCACACATGCTTGCTGGCCACTGTAACAGCAGTGTGGGTATGGTTTATATCAGTATAGACGGTAGACAAGATATCAAGGAGATGTGACAAGAGCGTAAGCAGGGAAAGTGGGAATATGGGAAAATGTTTTACTTCTCCGTCATTATTGTCCGCCAAAAGCTAATGAGAGGGACAGCAACAGAAACCAGATCTCCTATATTTCTGCCCCATGCTAGACCTATCCTCTGCTTTTCTCTCTCTTGTATTTTTTATCTTGTTGAGGGTGGATTTGTTGATTTAGAAATATCTTCAGCCCTATTGCAGATAAGCTGAGGCTCACAGACTACACCGAAGTATTTTGCTTGAACTCTAGACCTCACTGGGGCACATCTTCCTTTTATTGTATTACTGTCTCCTCTCTTACCATAAAAAAGAATGAAAATGTACACTAACCATTTTAATTGGTTTACAGGGCTCATGATGACTTTGACAACTGATGTATGTTTGATAACTACATGGCAGTCATTTATTAATGTTTTGGTCAACATTTCTCCACATTTCATTCCAGGAAATCCTTCTATTCAAACCCAGTCTCCAGAGGTGGATGAGCTGGGTGTGGGTACAGCTTGCTGATCTTACCAAGGTTTTGCTTATGCTGCAAACTGATGATCTGGGAGAAAACTCTTCTAAGAATACTAAAAATATCACTTGTCTTGGGATTTTTAGCTTCTTGATGTTCTTGCTTCTCTCTCTTTTTTTGGTATTTTTCTCTTATCCTCTCTCTACACATACACATAACTGAAAAAACACCACTACACCCACTTGGAGCATTCCCTCATCTCATCTCATCTCATCTCATCTCATCTCATCTCATCTCATCTCATCTCATCTCATCTCATCTCATCTCATCTCAGTCTCCTTACTTCTCCCTTCAACAATCCTGTATTTTACTCCAGCCATAATATTCGACTTCACTCTGCCCGCATCCTAAGATTAGTACCTACCTGGTATTATCTCCCATGAAGGCCAATCTCTCTCTCTCTGGATGTGAACATAGAGGGGTGAAGAGCTGGCAGGATGTAAAAAGCAAACTCTTGTGTACATAGATTTTAAGGATAGCTGATGCAGTCTAGACAGATGTTGCAACCCATCTCAACACTGCCAGCCCAATATTCAGATGGAAGAACACCGGGAAGTCATTTCAGGGGATCATTGTGAGATTTCTTCTCATAAAACCCATGGTAAGAAACACTAGAAATGAAGAAATAATCTATTTATAAATATATCTCAGTGTATATAACTCTCAAATACATACTCTCTCTAGACTAGAATTTTTGCTTAGCCGTAAGAAGACTTTAAGGCAAAAAAAGATCTTGTAAAAATTTTCACCTTGAATTTAACATGTAGAGTATTTTACAAATTTCAAGCCAAAAAAAGGGGAAGTGATATTGTTTATTTTTCTGAATTGTTTTGCTTTGCTTTTTTTAAATCCATCTGCACTCACAGTTCTAGGAACAGAAAACATATGATCAGAAACAATAAATAAAATAGGAAGCTTTAATTTTCCCATAAGTTCTGGCATATATTTTCATCACAGAGGATTATCATTTATCTCCCATTTCAGGAAATCACTGATTTACAAACATTCACCATGGGACTGGTGGGAACACAGAGCACATGGAGTTATCATCATGGCTAGGCTTCGCGAACGAAGATTTGGGAAGGGCTCTACCCATTTTTCATGCAAGCGCGTTGGTGGCTAAAAAGGCCAATACGAGAAAGGCAAGTCCGGTTGCAAAAGACACAGCAGAAAGACTCCTTAGAGGGTATATTCTGCAAGGTTCGATTCTTTCTGCGTTGTCTTTTCTCCTCAAGAGTGATCCTGCGCGCCTTCTCAAAAGCATCAGCAGCGTTATAAATGGTCTGTCTCCAGGCCTCCCGATTAGAGGCCAGAGTGGACCAGTTATGGTGATCAATATGCCCGAGGCTGAGTTGTTGCTTCAGGGAGTCCTTGTATCTTTTCTTTGGAGCTCCTCTCTTGCGGCAGCCAGTGGCAAGTTCACCATAGAGCAGGATCTTAGGGAGGCGGTGGTCCTTCATCCTAGAGATGTGCCCTGCCCAACGCAGTTGCGTTCTCAGGAGCATGGCCTCAATACTTGTGATTGCTGCCTGTTCGAGAACAGATGTATTGGTCACATAGTCTGACCAATGGATGTTAAGGATTGTACGGAGGCAGCGTTGATGGAAGCGTTCTAGGAGACGCAGGTGGTGGCGGTAGATGACCCATGATTCGGAACCATATAAAAGAGTAGACAGCACTATGGCTCTGTAAACACTGATCTTGGTGCTTTTCTTCAAGTGTTTATTACGCCAAACTCGTTTATGGAGTTTTCCAAAAGCACTGTATGCCTTCGCTAACCTATTGTCTATCTCCCCATCAATCTTACCATCTGAGGAGATGAGGCTGCCTAGGTAATTAAACTGTTGGACTGAATTGAGTTCTGTCTGGCCGATGGTGATGTGGGGACGGTGGGGGACTTCCTGAGGTGCAGGCTGATGGAGAACTTCTGTCTTCTTTAAGCTGACCTCCAGCCCAAAGAGCTCAGCAGCCTCTGCAAAGCAGGATGTTAAACGCTGCAGAGCTGCTTCTGTGTGGGCAACAAGGGCGGCGTCATCAGCATAGAGCAGCTCCCGGACAAGATGGTTTAGGGTCTTAGTATGGGCCTTCAGTCGCCTTAGGTTGAATAGGCTTCCATCAGTACGATATCGAATGTAGATACCGTCCTGATCATCGAGGTCTGCCGAGGCCCTTTGAAGCATCATACTGAAAAAGACTGTGAATAGGGTAGGAGCGAGAACGCAGCCTTGTTTCACACCATTCTTTATTAGAAAGGGCTCAGAAAGTGTGTTGCCATATCTGACTTGGCCGTGCTGATCCTCATGAAGTGAGATGATCATTTTAAGGAACTTGGGGGGACAACCTAAACGTTCCAAAATCTGCCAAAGACCTTTTCTGCTCACAGTATCGAAAGCCTTGGTGAGGTCGACAAAGGTTACATAGAGACCTTTGTTCTGTTCCCTACACTTCTCTTGCAGTTGTCTGAGAACAAATATCATGTCTGTGGTGCTCCTGTTGGCTCTGAAGCCACACTGACTTTCAGGTAGAATTTCTTCTGCTATAGCGGGTATTAGTCTGTTCAGGAGTATTCTTGCCAAGATTTTGCCAGCAATGGAGAGCAGAGTAATACCACGGTAATTTGAACAGTCTGATTTAGTACCTTTCTTCTTATACAAGGTGATGATGACTGCATCACGAAGGTCTGAAGGTAGTTCGCCTAGTTCCCAACAGCGCACCACAAGCTCATGAAATTTAGCATGGAGTGCAAGGCCCCCATGTTTCCAGACTTCAGGTGGAATTCCATCAACCCCAGCTGCCTTGCCGATTTTCACCTGCTGTATGGCCTTGAGGGTTTCTCCTAGAGTGGGGGCAGTATCCAATTCGTATTTCACTGGTTGTTGTGTGATGGACTGAATTGCTGAGTCTTGTACTACACGGTTGGTACTGAAAAGAGTCTGAAAGTGTTCAGACCATCTATTCAGAATGGAGGTTTGATCTGTCAGAAGCGTTTGACCATCTGCACTGAGTAGTGGGCTTTGGACTTGGTATGTAGGCCCGTATGCTGTTTTCAGGGCCTCATAGAATCCTTTGTGATCCCCTGTATCTGCACATAGTTGAGTTTTTGCAGCTAGATCGGTCCACCATTTGTTCTGGATGTCACGGAGTTTCTGTTGGAGCTTGCTGCAAGCAAGAAGAAAGGCTGTTTTTCTAGCGTGACAGGAAGGCAGTGCAAGATGTGCTTGGTGGGCGGTTCTCTTCTTCCTCAACAATTCCTGGATTTCTTGATTATTTTCATCAAACCAGTCCTTGTTCTTCTTGAGGGAGAACCCTAAGGATTCTTCAGAGGATTGCAGGATGCTACTTTTAATATGCTGCCAAATTGTTTCGGGAGAGGAAACTGCAGAATCTGTGGAATGGTTATCAAGCTTAGTTTGAAGGTTTGCCTGGAATCTTTCTCTTACTGTGGCTGATTGGAGATCGTTAACTTGGAGTCTTCTCCTTGGGATACTGCCCCTCTTGGGTTTGAATTTGAGATAAAGGTTGAGTTTACAGCGCACAAGCCGATGGTCTGTTTGACATTCTGCGCTGGGCATCACGCGGGTATGGAGGACATCGCGGACATCTCTCTGTCGCACCAAGACATAATCAATGAGGTGCCAATGCTTAGACCTGGGGTGCATCCAGGTTGTCTTCAGACTATTTTTCTGCTGAAAGATAGTATTGGTGATGGTGAACTGTTGCTCCGCACAGAATTCTAGCAGAAGTCGACCATTATCGTTGCAGTTTCCAACACCATGCTTGCCTAATACTCCTTTCCAGGCTTCAAAATTCTTACCTACTCTGGCGTTGAAATCACCAAGGATAATGATCTTATCATCTGCGGGCACCTTTTGGGTAAGACAGCGCAGGTCAGTGTAAAATTTATCTTTTTCAGCAGGGTCAGCTTGGAGAGTTGGGGCATATATACTGAAGATGACAACGTGTTGCTTGTTGTTTAGTGGAAGGCGTAGGGAGATAATGCGGTCAGAGTGACCTGTCGGCAGATTTTCGAGTTTAGGGACAATGGAGTTTTTGATCATGAAGCCGACACCTGAGAGATGTTTTTCGGTTCTGGGCTTACCTGACCAGAAGAGTGTGTAACCGGCACCATGTTCTCTGAGGCTGCCTTCCTCGTGAAGGCGAACTTCACTGAGAGCAGCAATGTCGATGTTGAGACGACCCAGTTCATGGGCAATTAGGGCAGAACGTCGCTCAGGACGACCACTATTGGCAGAATCGAGCATGGTTCTGATGTTCCAACATGCTAGATTTAATTTGAGTACACCTTTGGAGGCAGGTGCATGCCTTTGACTTTTGCTCTTTGTGCGACCGCATTGGAAGAAGATGCCCGTCGGTCTGCGGTTAACCAACCGGGTGAAGGTGGAGATGAGCTTTGTTTAGGCCACCTTTTCTAGGCCCCTCTCCGAGTGGAGCAAGCAGTGCTGTCCTTGAAAAGGCTGCTTGGTCGTTCAGGGTGCTGCCCCAAGAGACTCTCATCTCCGTCAGTCTCAAATGACCAATATCCTGAACCGCCTGTATGCAGGGTTGAGTCTGCGGCTCCCAGTGCATCTTTCACCTACCGTTTCGACCCTCGCCCGTCGCTACAGGACTTTTTGCATGTGGGTAAAGCCTTCAAGCCTGCGCAATGGATTTTTTAGGTGAGATGCAGTATGCGCGGAACTGAACCCACCCTTTAATCCTGAGGTTCATCTGCCAGGGCCGAGCAAGCTTGGACGGTGGCAGCGAGGTCCTCAGGACGTAGGTTTGATTAGAGTGACCTTCTCTGAGATGGATGGCCTTCCAGGGCTAAGCGAGCTCCATCTGCCCGGGTTTGGGATGAGAGTTGTCCTTCTCCTAGGATGACTGCCAGAAGGCTAATGAGCTCATCCTGCCCAGGGATGTAGTTTATCTGGTCCTATGGTTTTGACCTGTCTGGCATGGGCGACCCTACCGAAGGCATGAACCCTCGCCAGCATAGCTCGCAACCACACAGGGGTACATAGGCTACGTTCCTGTTAGAACGATTTGGGCAAGTCTTTTATTTCCAGTAACAACCCTTTGTCCTGCCCACTCTTTCAGGTTGTAACAGAGCAAAACAAATATATCCAGAACATGCCAAACCTGGGCAGTAGCCGCAGGAGAGCCAAAACGAAAGAAATAAATAGACAAACAAACAAACAAACAAACAAACAAACAAACTGACCAACCGTTCTGGCCCCCGTACCTGTCCAGGGCTGAGGTACCTTACAAGGCCCCAGCCTGGCCGGGACCCCCATCAATCAAAAGAACCCTCTGTCCACCCAGACCTTATCCTTCCCCCACTGTGTTACCACAAATTCCAGGTGCACTGCTCACATGTGATGTGATGTTTCATACGGGACAGCCCTGCTCTCCCACCCGCCAGTCGAAGGACCCCCATGGCCAGCTCAACACCCATCCCTCTGCTCCGTCCCCCTCCCCCTCTCCCTCCCTCCCCAAACCTGGAACGGCAAACCTCTGTGTGCTCCGAAGCTGTGCTCTCATCTTCCACGGGGGTGCAGTGCTCGCTGGCAAGGCTCCCCCTTTCTCTCCTTTCTCCTGCCGCGGCCTTGCCTGGGGTCCAAAACCGCGCGCGTGGAGCGCGCGCGGCGCGAAGCCCCCGGGCCGGCGCGGCGTCCTGCACAGCGCCTGCAGC
>NW_020897691.1:23487632-23568355 GCF_003984885.1 Neopelma chrysocephalum
GGCCACCGGCCAGGCGCGGAGCTCCGTGCGCACAGCGCGGAAGTTTCTTGCCCGCGCCACATGGAGTTATACTTCCATGTAAAAAGCAGACCCCTTTTTTGGACTATATACTAAGTAAGCAGTGTCCTGATGACACAGCAAAACAAACAAACTACCTAACCTCCTGCCATACTCTGCACTGGCTAAAAGTCTCTTTCAAGGCTCATGTCAGTATAACTCTTAGAGCTGTTTAAAAATACTGTGGTTTTTTGGATGTTTTGTGGGGGGTTTGGGGTTTGTTTGGTTTTTTCTGATAAAAATTTTTGTAACTCATAAGTATTAAAAGTTCTTTGTGTTGCCAGACAGTTGCCAGGCACAAAATCTTTAATACTGCTGAAAATTTCATGTAGCAAAGTCTTGAGAGTCATGCGTAATTGAGAACAAAGAAAATTTTCTGCAAAGGCAGATATTTGCAATTTTAATTTTCATTGACAGACTTTGAATAAAGAAATGGCAATCTAAGAGCTTAAGAAAAAGAACCTGCGTATAATGTAATGGTTAATACAGGTTGTCCTTGCATATGGCCTACCTGTTGCATCTTCTTTCTGTGTCCCAATTGATACACTTTGCTAAAAGAGATTATATTGTGCCATTTAAAGAAGATACCAAAGGCAACATTACAGAGTTTAGAGCTAAAAATCTACAAAGGATTACCAGGTAAACAGCGATATATTATCTGTATTAGAGCACCTGGATTCACATGAGAAAATTTACGGAGAAGTCTAAATTTTAGTTTGATTAGATATCTGGTTATGATTTCATATGGCTCAAACATGCTGGAAATTCCCCCTCCAAAATGTTCACATTCCTGTAGTATTGCAGCAAATGAACCATCTTAAAATCAGTAAGAGTGAAAGTGCTGTTCAGCAGTACACTCATGATATGTTGATATAGCAATTTAAACTGCAGCACATATATTCTAACTAATAAATTTGAAATGAAGTCAAATCCATACCCTAAATACCACTTGAGAACACTGTTGTATTTTACTAAATAATTCTTCCATGTAAAACACAACTATGATACTTAGAACAGACATTAGAGACCATGAGTTTTTGCTCCTAGAGAAATGCTAGTAAACTACTAACGATTCCCAATTCCCCATAGCTTTTCTTCTTGACTCAACAATTCTTGAATTTTTCCCACACACTTTCATTAAATGCAATGAAAAATATTCTCCTTTTCTTTCCTCTAGTCTCTGATTAGGATTTTTTTACAGGTTGTGAAAGTAATCAGTATAAAAACCTTTAAGCAGATAAAATCACTGACCAAAACCTCGTACTTCCTGTAAAAGTGCTCTAAGCAGTAACGTATAGTATGAAAGATGGGTACCACCAGCTGGGCCTCTGGCCATATATAAAACACAAGCCCTACCTAGGTGTTTTCTAAGGCAAGACTTTAGAGATCTGCTCTGAGATTCCACCTCCACAGAATTAAGAAATCCTTTTGAAAGCCCAGAGCAGATTATGTCTGGGCTCCAGAAAAGGGAAACATTCAAGAAGGGTGTCTACTTCTAGCAGTTCCTTTTCTAGCATTTCTACCACTTTGTTGGTCTTAGGCAGGGCCTGTTGATTTTAGGCAATCACATTCCTAAAGTATTGCAAGTTTTGAATTTTGTTTTGATGGACTCCATTCCCGGAAACACTGCAGAAGGAGACATGATGCTAATTCAGTGTTCTGAATCACCAAGAGAAAGGAACTGAAAAAAGATCAGGTTGCAGACAGGTCTAACCTGGGCCTGTGCAGATTCTGTATTCACCAGAGAAGGAGCTTAAAGCATGGGTGGGCCCACCTCCAGATAGTGAAGTACCTTCATCTTCCCTAGATTCACTAATCATTTCCTCTGATTACTGCACTGAAGTATCTGCAAGACAAAGAAGTTTCACCATTGTGGCAACTAGGAGTAGCTTTCCTCAGTATGGAAAACTTTTGCTATCTGACAACTGAATTGTGATTAAGAACGATCTGTTTCACCCAAATTTGAAAATCTCAGTAACAATTGTAAATGGAAAAGTTTTTTTCCAAACTTATAAAACTAGTGAAAAACAAAATTAAAAATTTGAGGACATGTATATATGACTTATGTTTTCTTTAAGAAAAGATCTTGAGTGGAGTTTCTAAAGTGTCTCAAATTAGCAGCAGCAGTACAATTTTGCTTCTGTTACTGATTTATTCACAGGAAATGGCTTTACAGCATAACAACACACCACAGATAGGATAATTAGGTACTGTGTTTTGGGCTCTCACAGTAGGTTTTCCTCTAATATACTAAAAGAGGAATATTTTAAACAAAACATTTCAGAAGCCTTCAACATCTCTTAACATCCGGAATAATAAACCGTCTTGCTACCTTTGCACAATCTGTAAATCCCCAGTATCTGCAGGAAATCCACAAGAAAAACCTCACTTACGCACATATTCACCACAGCAAAATCACATGGTCGGCAAGGTGAAAATAATAACTGAAGTCTGATGCAGCTGAAATAAATATGAAATATAAAAAGACAAGACAACCTACTCCTCAGCATTATTTTTCCTAAAGAAAGTTATATTATATTATGAATATAATCTACACACACAAACATATCATTACAATAAACAAATTTTACAATTATTTTAATGTGAATTTTTAAAATTGTTGTAATGTAAAATATGTATGGACTGGAAGGACACAAGCGCACATTTAGTCACTCTGTGATACTATAGTCCTTTATGTCAATAGAAATCTTCTGTGCTTGTTCAAACTTGTCTACTCTGAAATTGATGCTTGGCCTTTTATGTTTAAAATCTACACATAAATCAATTTCTATTCAGAACTGCATATTTTACAAAGAAATGACTAGATCTCTATCAAGAAAATCAGACACCTTATTTTAATTTAATGCATACCTCACTGATATGTTTAGACAAATATTTTTAGTCAAAAAAGGAAGTTCAGTTTGTTGAGTGCCACTGTACAATACCTATTTCTTTACAGTGTAAAATACTTATGTCAGAGCTTTTTAGCCAACATATGTAGAAAAAGCATGTAGTTAACCTCAGAAACATTAACTTCGGGCACATTAGTCCTTAATTCTGAACAAAAATATATCACAAAACTAGGGAGGGGTGAACCACTGCTGTCCAAACAAAAGCCAAATAGGAACATTTTTGGGGCTTTGCAAAGGTTACTAAATTTGCTTGTTTGTTTTCTTTCAGTTTTATGCACTGTAGCACTTCCTAGATTCAGGCTCAAATATCATACAATGCTAAGAGAAAAGCTCTTCCTCTGCTACTGTATTTCTGGTCTGATGAGAAACAGGAAATACCAGCAGTCTCATGAGAGTGCCTGTTCTCTGCAGATCCCCAGCTCAAATGGGGATCATTACACAAGCCCATCTGAGTCTGAAAACTTTTGAAATTGGTCTATTTCTAAGTAGGACACAAAATATCCTGGCAGAACTTAGTAGTTTCATCCTTTGAAAACACACATAAATATGAAGTGAAACAATACTGTTTATCTCATGGCTACAACAAAAATTAAGTCTTAATAAACATTAAATGGAAATATTTCCAACTCTATATACAGATATTCAAAACATGCTTTAACAAACAAATAAAAACAAGCCTCTTAAAACAGGGGTTCATGTCTTTACTTTGCAATAGCTTTAAGGGACTAGGTTTTCACAGGCTGTAGTGTCACCTTTTCTGATAAGCAGAATCCTTCAAATTTTACCATTAAGTATACAAAAGCCCCTCAGCCCCTCCAAACTACAGTTTTCAAATCCTTGATTAAAAGTTTCAAAACGCAAAAGGTATTCAATTTCAGTTAACAACAAGAAAATTAATGAGCAGAGTGGCTACACAGTGGTCCCAAAAGTAGTGCTGACAACAGCCAACAGCAGTTGCTTGGAATAATATAACAATAATAATGGCCCATCTTCGCGAACGAAGATTTGGGGAAAGGTCTTTTTACCTTTCCAGCCTGCGCAATGGATTTTTTAGGTGAGACACAGCCTGCGCTGAACTGAGCCCACCCTTTAATCCTAAGGTTCATCTGCCGGGGCCAAGCAAGCTTGGACAATGGCAGTGAGGTCCTCAGGACGTAGGTTTGTTTAGAGTGTCCTTCTCATAGATGGATGGCCACACAGGGCTAACGACCTCCATCAGGCCAGGAGACCGGGGACTCGAACCCGTGGTCGCAGCAGTGAAAGTCCTGCACGCTAACCACTAGGCCACCTTGGAGTATAAAACAGACAAACACAGTGATCCTTTTTCTAGGAAGGATTTTAGCAATCTAGTAAGGGACCTTCTGAGACAGAAGGTGTATTTGGGGCATTATGTTTACTGACAATATAAATCTTAAATTTCATTTTGAAAACAATCATATTTTTGGCCTCAAGATCTTGGGGCTACAAGTCCAACAACTTAACTATGCATTGTGTGAAAGAGTGCTTCCTTTGTTTTCTTGTGAGAGTTCCTGTGTTACAAAGTATATAATGGTTCCTTACATGCCTTCTCCATTATTATGCTTTTTCCTCTCAACTCACCTCTTGTCTTTTTCCACACCAGAGTATTTCTCCTAGCCTATTAACTCCCTGTGTTCCATACTCCTTACCATCATTTTTTTACTTGGTTATCTTAATATTTACTTTTTGGAATGAGGTAACTGGGACTGCACATAATGTTCAAGACATGAGCATATCCTGGATTTATTTAGTGGTGTAATGACTCTGTTTATTTTACTCTCTGTTCCTTTCCTCATTCTTTTCTTGGATTTGGCTGTAATATCCAAGCTGATGTTTCAGAGGCCTACCCAAAGAGTCCATGACATTTTTCCTTCAAAGGATGCTCATTCAAAATTGATTGCTTTGCAGACGTAGTTAAGGTTTCCCTTCAACCTGGTACATTACTGATATTAAGACTCATGCATCATCTTTTTACCCATTTCTAAGGATTACAAAGTCCTTTGGCAACTAGCCCTAGTTTTGGCCATCCTGAACAATTTTTGATTGTTGGAAAATTTCTTCATATCCTTCTCCTACTGCTTTTTTTAGTCTCTTTATGAATAGCTGAACACTTTTCCTAGCACATATTCTTGTATGTGGAAATCCTGCAACACCATGAGAACTTATTCATATTTTGACCATTAATTTGTCCTTGAAAGAATATATTTTTCTTTTCTCCTGCAGCAGTTTAGCCTCTTCAAAAACCATTGTAAAGGACTTGATGAAACCTTTTTTTGTAAATACAAGCACGCTTAACTCATCACCACGCTGTTAACTCTTTCTAAGAAGCATAATACATGGGCAAGAGTGGCTTCTCTCTACAAAAGCCATCTGGGTTTTGGCATTGTTTATTAGTATTGAGTATTAGTCCTATTCATTATTATAATTTATAAAGATTTGGCTGGTAATAAAGCCAGACAGAGCCTGTCAGTTGCCAGAGCACTCACGGTCTTCTAAAATTTGCTATCACATTTTCCTCCTTAACGTCCTCAGATACAGTACCTGCTACAAATAGCAGTTACACACATTTCTTATTTAACTATTTTAATAGCTGAGCACTTTTAAAACTCCAGAGTGGCTCCAGTAAGCTCATTATTCTCATCCATCATTTTACAAAACATTTCAATTTCTTTTAAACGCAGTGACAAATTGGCATAAAAAAATGAAGGAATATACCCTGCAGGTTTCCTATCTAATCCTATAGATACCTGTACTATTCTTATACAGAGCTGCATCTTCCCATGTTTTCTTGATGGCACCCACACTAGAGACTAGATTTGGTATGGATTGCTTAGTAAAACTGTTTCTTATGACTGCCAAACATGAAGATGAAAACTCTCAAAAAAGCAGCTAGCCAAGGTCTTAAGAGAACTATGTATCTTTAAGAAAAAGACCAAGCTGCTCTTGAATCACTGAAGAAAGAAACAAGGGCCATGGAGAGCTGCAGTGAAGCAGCAAGTACAGACAAAGGCTTCTATCCCGTCCACATCCTACTGAAAGTGGAAGAATCGCTGAAGGTAGACAGCAGTACCAGATAAATACAGTTATAAAGGCAGCTCCTTACAATTCTTAAGAGCTTTGTAATTGCGGCTGATGTTCAAATAATTTGATGCAATTTTTTTCAGTCATAAAGAGGTTTTGGAGGAAGAAATTAGAACATATAAAGCTCTTCACCAGATCAGAAAAGGTGATCAGACTAGAAGCTGTGATTACTATCCTTCTTGCAGTAGTGCTCAGCTGATCTGCTGCAGATTCAAAGTGCAAAAATTTTACCTCTTCTTACTTTTCTAAATCTCATCTAAGTTTGTTTTTTTTCATATTGTCAGTTTATACTGTCTTGAATCCTCATTCACTTTAGACTATTCTACCTGGTGGAAATCCATTCTATAGAGTAAATTTCACCTCTGTGATTATTTTTTATCTATTTTAAATACACTACCTTAAAATGCCATTAGTATACCATGACAGAAGATATACAAAAATATAACAATCTCACTTATTGATTTTATCTAAAATGTCTTAAATCTAATAAGTTTACATGTTAAATTTCAGTCCATCATTATATATTTCATATTATTTTAACTTCACTCCAGTTTTTTTTTCAGTTCTGGTCGGAACAAGACATATCAATACAGCATGTTCTACAGCAATTTTTATTCCCCAGAAATACTAATGAATATAAATAAGTATAGATTACAAAAAAGCCTCTGAGCATTTCTACCTCAGGGTTTTATAGGGTCCACTGTTTCAATATTTTTTATGAGATTTAGAAAAAAATGGAATCTGGATGATTTTTTTTAAATTAGACCTTTGAAATGTTCACCTCTCTGTTTCTATGCACCACCTTTCCCTACTCTCTACTCTCTTACTGATCCATTTCTTCCATTTTTCTCCTATTCATGTTCATGTTTGACATTGTTTCCACTCCGCAAACACGCATTTAGCTTTTCACAGTGTAGTTTTTTCTGTCACCTTATACAAGTCTTACACAAAAATGCAACTCGAAAGACCTTTTTAAAACGCTGCTACAGACTGCCATTTTAACAGCATCATCTGTCATCCTAATAATGTCCCTGGTGAAAGACAGCGGCAGTACATATCCCACCCTGTAACAAATCCTGTCAGGCAGTCCTGATAAGGTCCTTTCAGCTGTAGACTATTCAGACTGCATTAGATACAGTCACATTAGGCCTGCATACTGTCAGTATTCCCCTGACCCCTGTAGGCTGTGGAACTGCAGGGAGGCTTCCCCTGCCTGCTCTAGAATATTTCCTGTACATAGTTTTTCCATATGTCCCCCAGGCCAGACTTCCTAGACCTTCCAGGCAAGGGCTGACAGTATACACATCCTCCCTTCAGCCTCTGGGGATGCTGGTGTTACAATTCATCCTTCAAGAACATGTGAGATTGACCCATTATCTGCATGTGCCTCCTTGTTGTATATGATTTTTAAATTAATTTTGGGCATTCTTTCAGGTGAGATCATAGGACTCTCAGGAGACAAGAAATCCAGTCCAAACCCATCCTGAATACTGCCAAGAGTTTCTCCTCCATGTCATGGGATATGTCTTCCATGCAGCACACTTTCCTCTTTCCTGGCTGGCTACACAATGAGTGCCTATTATAATAAAAATATTATCTCAGGTTTTTTTGCCTTTCCTAAGCTTCCTGTCTGAATGCTTCACTGCATAAGTCAACACAGGGTGTGACAGGCTTCTGCAATTATGGCTCTGAAAAGGCACCCTCTGCAGCCCATCCACCTACTTACACAGCTGCTTGGCTAGTCCAGTTCATACAGAGAGGTAGCTAACATCCTGCTGTACCTCTGCTGCCTGGAGTATTGCATTTGAAGGCCTGCTGTCCTTAATGACCAAACACGCTGGGCTGAGGGCAACTGTCAAAAGACAGTGTAGATAAAACTTTTTAGCTGCCCCTCCACCCATCCACTGGAGCTTGCCAGCAGTTTGGTTTTTAAGCTTCTGCATTAGATTGTCATTTCTTTGTCCTCCTTTCTGGGAGATTTCCACATTCAAACCACCATCCCCAGCAGAGCTTTTGGAGAAGACTGACTTCATGAAGGATGTGACTATCTCATTGTTGTAAGTCTGGACAATTCAAGCTTTTTCATTGCTGTAGGCAAAACTGAATATAGAGGAGGCAGAGCAACTGCCCTATGCTCCATACCCCACCCCATCACCACTCTGCTAGTCCACTGGCAACACAATCTCTCCTTTCATTTGCAAGGAGTGGAGATGAGGACCATGCAGAACAGAAGTGAGCGTGCATGTTACAGGGCTACCAGCACCCATGAATGTGGATTTTGCTTCAGCTGCTCAGTGAGAACCTTGTCGACGAGAACTGCTCTGCTGCTGTTATTGCCACTTTGAAGTAACACCATTTCAGAATTGAACTGCAACTGCAGACCAAGAAGAGGAGAATTCCTCTCATTCGTTTATTTAAGGATATGATTTGGCCACTCCTCTTAGTCTGTCTCTGCAGACATAAACTCTAGTTTGACCGTGCTTATACTCAGCCAGAGTTTCAGTGTCCTCCCATCTACATCTGAGGGACTGGAGCTTGAGAGTTCTGCGCTGTCTACATCTGACATAAGAGCCCGACAGCATCTGGCTGAGTCCATGCACATGAAAAAGTTCCATTACATAGTGATTCATGAGCAGCAGTTCTTCAAATTGCAACAGCACTTCTTACAACAGATAAAATGTAAAATCCAGTGCTAAAAGCAACAACACAGGGAGGATAATATTATTATTTTATTCAGTACATAGACAGTACTATGCTGTGTATTACTAATACTGCAATGAACTGAGCAGTAGGCAGAACACATGCTTAGGTAGAAAAGAGTAGATTTTTGAATTTAAATACATAACCTGTAAATTTGAATTTTAATCCCTGGAACCCTTTCCCAAAGCTGAACAGAGCTAATCACAGCGGCTTCAAGTTTTGGTTTCTTGTAGTTTTGTTTATTGGGGATCTTTTTTGATGGTAAAACCATGAAAATTGGATGGCAGAGAAAAAACATGAGTCTCAGTCTACAGACCTTCTCAACACTCCATGTTTGCCTCTAAAGGTACCTATTTATCATCATCATATGTATTACATTGAGATCAAGGGATGATAATGACAGATGACTAGAAAAATGTGGGCAATATTATCTGTAATATATTTGGTGGATAAAAGATCATAAGAAAAAAGACATATGAGGTGCTGCTTCCTTATCTTTTGTATATCAACCCACTTTCCGTCAGAAGGTTAAATTTTGCGAGAAGTGCGTTAAAAGCAATTTCGCAAAACCAGCTAGCATTTCTTAACTAAGCTTGGGGACTCTTCAGTAAATTATAATAGCCAGTAGAGGACACCTTTCTATTAATGGATATAAAAAATCTATTTTTCCTAACATGTCTGTGCACATATGGAAGCAATTTCCTGTTACAGCACTATCTTTTACATTGTATTTATTATCCCTTTAATAGGAACAAATCTGTAGCATGATGAGACATATTAGCATAGTCATACATGCATTTCCCTATCAGGAGACAAACACTATTTTTCACTGCAACTTGTATGAAATAGACAGCATTTCATTCTTCAAAAGAATTTTTGGTAATGAATGTTAGCTATTTAATATATGTATAATCATTAAGTTTTGTAAATATTTGCCAATTATTTTCATTGGCAAACAAAGGCTAATCAATTAAACTGATATAATTTAAAACTAGAGTGTCAGTCAGAAATGGATTGGAGAGTTCTGATTTATCTCATATTGCCATGACTTTCAATACTGTCAGCCTTTAGGATCAGTTTGTGTCTACTGTTTCATTTGTGACATACTCTTTAAGAGAACCCAAAAGCTGAAGATAAATAAAATAAAGTAACTGCAGAGTATTACACTTTCAGACAAAAACGCGTAGAAGAAAAAAACCACAGCTTTCCAAGAGGGAATTTATTTAGTACAAGTCACAAGATGATCAAAAATAATGTTGTAAACATATTTAATAATGATTCATTTATACAAAATAAGTTACTTGAACAACCTCATAACAACATACAGCAGAATAAACAGTAACTATTCTGGGAAAAGTGAGGAGGTGGATAGTCCTGATCATGTCCCTCTGCACTTCTGCTGGCTTGGCTGCATCTGTCAGGTGAGGGGGTTGCAACGCTACTGGTGCACAGTACGGTTGCAGATGCAGTTACACAGACAAACCTTTACCTAGGCTGGAAGATCGTACTTGCCTGAATGGAGGAGGAAAGCAGGACAAGTTGCCTCATGGAACAAAGCATTTCTACTCAAAGTGCTACTACTGTGTGAGTACACAGTACTACTAACATAGTACATGGCTGCAATAAATACACTGGCAAAGGATGACCCTGTAAATCCGAATGAGATGATGCTTGTGCTTATGAGTGTGAAGTAAACAGTAACAATAAAGTACTACCTATACCCTTAGAAGAAGGATACAGTTTGGAAAGAAGGAAACTGAGAGAGATATTTCTAACTGTAGAGAACATGATTGTATGCATTTAATCACTTAATAGCAAAGAGATTAAGAAAAACTTACAGGACTTCAATAAAGCACTAAGGTCTGTTCTGTGAGTATTCTTATGGATTATTAAATGGCATATAAATAGGAAAGCAGGTCATTGGAGTACTTCTAAAAATCAACAAACACTCTAAGTCCAGAACACACAGTCTGTCTATAAATTATTACTAGCAGGCTGCATCACATTCTTTCTCATAAACTTGCACATTACAGAGCCAATTTTAGGTTAATTGTGAAGTTTGAGGCAAATGTAAAAGCACTTCAGTTGCTGAGAAATGTTTCCCTTCACTAAACAAAAAAAACCCAAACAACAACAAAAAACCACCAGAAGAAAAAAAGAAGGGAAGAGAAAAAAGAAGCATCTCCGGAGGTTCACTGCTAGCTAGTTTCTGGTTTGTGTCAACTTGTTTATATCAGCTGCTGATTTGCGTCACTGGCTTGGCTTTGTGGTTGTATCTGGGGCCTGATGGACACCCTGGTGCATTAAGAAATTCACCACAACAGTACAGCATGTTAAGATCAGATAGCACAACCTAATGTTATTTTCTTAAGCACATGCACCACACACAACCCTACTAAGAAATTACTGCAGGCAGCTAAGAGAGGCAGACCATAGGTCTGATGCAAAACAGTTTTAAATTCAGATAGTGAGTAAAGTGTCCATGTAGTACTCAAAAATTGCATACTACATATTTTTAAGGGTACCAAAAATTGTACATATATTTTCCAAAGGGTTTGTGTTTCTAGGAATCAAAATACCTTCCATGTCTTCACTTCTAAGTTTTTAGTAGAAGCATCTTGAGCTACTGCATATTTACTGTGCTGGGAAATTTTTTACTTTGAGACATAAAACATTATTTGATTTATGGCTTGAATTAGCTCATTGGAAATTAACAATTATAAATGCTGAATATTTTAGCCTGAACATCTGACCATGCAGAATATTGGCCACAACATAACTTAGATGTTCTGCCTAAAACATATATACTTTATAATACATTTACAATATATAGGCTGCCCACACAGAAGTCAAAATTACACTTGAAACTTCATGCCCATGTTTAGATGACACACATTCACTCATACAGAACTGCCTAATGAAAATGCCTATCTAACTGAGCACTGCAGAAATGAGTAAAGGTAGTGCATGATGCCTTCCTGCTATTCCAGATGTATATAGCTGGAAATTTTAAGTAGGAACTTCTGAGATTCTGAGGGCAGATTTCAATAAGGCTAATAATCTTTTACTTCAGCTGACATTCTGCTTCACATTTTCTGCTTTCCAGCAGAAAGCCTTACCATTCTTTCTAGTTTTGTGATAGTTCATAGAAGGTCTAGTGAATAAACAAATACAATACACCTTAACAGACATATTTCATTAGATAAAATAAAATGTTTTCAAACCCATGTTTGCTTTATGCAAACTTCCTATAAAGAAATGGTGAAAGTAACTCCAGGAGCCTCAAAATATTCCATGAGCATATTCCTGAAATAAAACACGTTTTTCTGTTTAAAAATTACAAATTTGATCAAATTTGTGTTAAAATATTAAAATTACTTCCAGTATAAACATTACAGTTGAAATCTTTTGATCCATCTGTTTTACTTCTCTTTTTCTTTCTGAGAATTTTAAAATATTTGGCTGTTGCCCAATTGGAAATGAAGTCAGATTTTGAAATCTCAAGTTCTTGGGTAAAGTAGAATGATTATCCCCTAGACTGTTCTGATAATATACCATATGTTAGATTGAGGAGTTGCAGTTCTAGAAACTACACGATGAGTCCAGGAAGTTCAGCAGTTTGCATGGCAGTTCTGGCAGACACGGTGAACAGGAAGACCTCCTCTCAGACCTCAACGGGAGGAGCCAATAGAGGCAGATAAACAAACTATCTGGTGGAAAAGAGCACGAAAATATCCTTTCAGTCCCAGTCTTATTAGTACAATAGTGTAAGCTCCTTAAGTGTTGACACACCATAGAGCTCATTCCCCTGTAACTCCTGGAGTCACTGAACCAGCCATGTCAGAGGCCTCCAGCCAGCCAGACCTGCTGATGGCAGACGCAGCTCTCCAGGTCACAGGTTACCAGGAGCACCTGATGCCTCCCCGTGAGGATGGAGCTGCCAAATGTTTCTTTTGCAGGAGATTTGCTGTGGTTGAAGAGCTATGTGATCAGGTGAGAGAGCTACAGAAGGAAGTGAACAGGCTACATAGTATTCGAGTTAACCAGCAAAAGACTGACCTGTTATTTTCAGAGATGCTACAGTTTAAAGATCTTGGGAGTCCCAAACCTCCATTGTAGTGGAGAACCAGGTGGATTCAGAATCCTCAGTCAAGGGACTGTTAATCAAGGGTCTGTTAAAGATGAAGGCTGGAAGCAGGTCACCACACATACCAGGAGGAAGGTTCCTCCTCCTTCTGAAAACTTAACAAGTAGGACTGACACCTTCTACAACAGATATGAAACCATGGAACTAGAAGACCAGAAAACTGATGAGGTGGGTGAAGGTCCTTTTGGACAGTGGGACCTCCTAAAAAAACACCATCTATACCCTACATCGTGACCTTCTCTGTTAAGAGGGAAAGAAGCATAGTTGTAATGGGAGATTCCCTTCTAAGGGGAATGGAGGGCCTGACATGCAGACCAGACCCAACTCACAGGTTAGTCTGCTGTCTCCCATGGTCTTGGGTAAGAGACATAACTGGAAAACTCCCCAGTCTAGTAAAGCTCTCTGATTGCTGTGTGTTATTAGTTGTTTAAGGCATCGGCGATGAAATAACAAAAAGAAGTCTGAGAGCAATCAAAAGAAATTTCTGGGCCTTGGGATGATTGGTTGAATGATCAGAAGCACAGGTAGTGATTTCCTTGATCCTTCTAGTAACAAGGAATAACATTGATTGGAACAGGCAGTTTCATCAGGACAATGAGTGGCTCCAAGACTGGTGTAAGTGAAAAAATTTCGGGTTTCTTTGACCATGGGATGATCTACTCAGCACCTAGTGTACTGACATCTGATAGGATGAGCCTTTCTCAAAGGAGAAAAAATGTTCCAGCACAGGAACTAGCAGGGCTCATTGATAGAGTTTTAAACTAGCTTGGAAGAGGGAAAGGGAAAATACCTGGCTTGGCAGTGGTGAGCAATGGGACAGTGTGCCAAAACTTCAGGAAGTGAGCATTAATGGGATCCCTTAATCTGCTTCATGAGGTGGTGACTACAAAGTACCACATCTGAAATGTTTCTAAACCGATGCATGTAGCATGAGGAACAAACAAGAGGAGCTTGAAGCTTTCACCCAGCCCTAGAGACTTGGTATAATTGGCATAAGTGAAATCTGGTGGGATGAGTCCTGTGATTGGAGTGACCTGTTGGATGGTTACAGGCTCTTTAGGAGGGATAGGCAGGGCAGAAGATGTAGAGGAGTGTCACTGTACGTAATAGAAGGGTTAGAATATATGGAGCTCGCAGTTGGCAATGGCACAGTTGAGAGCCTCTGGGTAAGAATCAAGGGGCAGATAAACAATGTGGATCTCATCATAGGAGTCTACTATAGATTTCCTGACCAGGACGATGATGCCGACAAATTATTCTTTGAGGAACTAAGGGACACCTCCAAGTCAACTGCTCTTGTCCTTATGGGGTACTTCAACTTGGCAGAAATTAACTGGGAGCATCACACAGCTGGTACAACCCGGGCCAGCAGATTCCTTTAAAAACCTGGATGACAACTTTACGGAACAAGTCTAAAGGGACCCAACTTGGAAAGATCCCCTCCTTGATCTGTGGCTTGTCAACAAAGAGAATCTCACGAGCAAAGTGGAGATTGGTGGCTGTCTTGGCCACAGCATCCACAAAGTGATCGAGTTTAAAATTTCTGTCGACAGGAGGAAACGTGCAAACAAAACCTCAACTCTGGACACGAGGAGAACAGACTTCAGGCTCCTCAGGGAATTAGTAAGCAAGGTCCCCCGGGAAAATGTTTTTGCAGGTGCTGGGGTCCATCAGTGCTGGTCACTTTTCAAATATCACCTCCTGAGGGCACAGGAGCAGCAATTCCCAAATGCTAGAAGTCAAGCAGGAGAGGCAGAAGGCTGGCTTGGCTGAACAGGGATCTTCTTTTGGAAATAAGATGGAAAAGGAAAGTGTATGACCAATGAAAACAAGGTCAGGTGACATGGGAAGAATACAGAATGCTGCTTGCTGCTGCAGGGAGAAAATTCATGTGGCCAAGGCTCAACTGAAGTTGAAGCAGGCCAGAAATGCAGGGAACAATAAAAAGAGTTTTTTCAAATGTAATAATGGCAAAAAGTAGCATAGAAATAGCATCGGCCAGTTACAGGTTTAGGATGGTCACCCCACAAACAGGGACATAGAAAAGGAAGAGGTGTTTAATGTATTCTTTGCCTCTGCCTTCAAATGGATAACGAACTAAGCAAGGGTTTTCAAGTGGTCTTTGGAATCTGGAGAGGTCCCAACTGGCTGAAAGCAGGTAAATGTCCTGATTTTCAAGAAGGGCAAAAAGGAGGACCCTGGAATCTACAGGCCTATCTGTCTCACTTCAGTGCCAGTAAAATCATGGAAAAGATTATTCTGGGAAGTATTGAAAAACACCTGGAGGACAATACAATCATTGGTCACAGCCACCATGGTTTCATGAGGGGGAAGTACTGCTTGTTGAACCTAATTTCCTTCTGCGACAGGGTAGTTGATGTGAAAGAGCCAGTAGATGTACACTTTTTGGGCTTCAGCAAAGCCAGTCCAGTATCCTTCTGGACAACATGTACACCCTACAACTGAGTAACTGTGTTACGTAATGGGTAACACACGGAAGCACCTGGCTCACAGGTCAGGCACAAAGAGTTATAGTGAATGGGGTAACATCAGGCTAGCGGGGTTCTGCAGGGCTCCATCTTCAGCCCAGTTCTCTTCAACATCTTCATTAACAATCTGGATGCAGAACTTGAAGGAATACTAAGTTTGCTAATGACACTAACTTGGGAGGAGCTGTCAACTCCCTCAAGGGCAGAGAGGCCCTACAGAAAGACCTCAACAAATTAGAGGGCTGGGCAATTACCAACCATATGAAGTTTAACAAGGGCAAGTACTGGATTCTGTAGCTGGGGTAGGGAAACCCTGGTTATGTGTGTAGACTGGGGAATGAGAAGCTGGAGAGCAGCACTTTGGAAAGGGACCTGAAGGTCCTGGTTGATGGCAAGTTGAATATGAGTCAGCAGTGCCCTGGCAGCCAGGAGGGCCAACCATGTCCTGGGGGGCATAAGGCAAAGCATCACCAGCCAGTCAACTCTACTCTGCACTGGTGCTGCCTCACCTTGAGTACTATGTGAAGTTTTGGGCACCACAATATAAGAAAGACATAAAGCTATTAGAGAGCATCCAAAGGAGGGCCACGAGGATGGAGAAGGGTCTGGATGAGAAGCTGTATGAGGAGCAGCTGAAGTCACTTGGTCTGTTCAGCCTGGAGAAGAGGAGACTGAGGGGAGACCTCATTGCAGTCTACAACTGCCTCATGAGAGGAAGCGGAGGGGCAGGTACTGATCTCCTCACTTTTGTAACCAGTGACAGAATTCAAGGAAACAGCATGAAGCTGAGTCAGGGAAGGTTTAGGTTAGACATCAGGAAAAGGCTTTTTACCCAGAGGGTGGTTGAAGAGTGGAAAAAGCTCCCCAGGGAATTGGTCACAGCACCAAGCCTATCTGAGTTCAAGCGTTTGAACAATGTTCTCAGACACATGGTGTGATTCTTGGGGTGTCCCACACAGGCCCAGGAGATGGACTTAATGATTCTGATGGGTCTCTTCCAACTCAGCATATTCTGTGAGTCTGTGAAGGCCCACCAAGCAAAAAAAACTTACAGAGAACAATAATCCAATTTTTAAGCAATGGGTCCAGGAATAATCCAGGGAAAAGCACATCCTAGTCTGTATAATCTCAAGATGGTTTTCAGAAGGATATGGTTCATGACAGCAGAATGTGGTAACAGTTTACCCGCATTTTTTTTCTTGTCTTGGTTCTCACAAGGAGAAACAGAAATGGTGCTGTTGACTGCACAGCAAATAGAAGTGAATATCACAAGAGATGCTACAGCAGCTTTACATTTCCCAAAAGATTCCACAATGCAGGAGTAAATCCTTTAGTAATGAGTATAATTTCACGGAGAGGTGTGCAATATTGCCCCTGCAAAGTAAAAAAGCTGACCTCCCTATCTGTCCAAACACACCTTATCCAGAGGAACTTTCCTTTTTTCCCCCTCTCCTATGTGTTATCACGAAGCACTCTATCTCATCCTGATTGACAAGGTATTAACGTACAGTCATCACTTTTGATGGATACTGGGAGCTTCAAGAGGAGCCGGAACATATGGTGTCAAAGAGAAGTGTATCACTTGGAAGCTTGATTTGCTGTGTTTGACCTGCATTTTGAAGTAAATAGCAGATTCTGTACAGAGTTGTTATGATTTACTCTTTCAGAAGTATAATAAAAAAGCAAATGCTAGAGACAGTTTTCATTGGGTCTTTATTAGTATCCCTGTTAAAGCACAGTTGACAGAAGCAAAATTTTGATTTAATTCAACAGCTTTTGTAAACATTTCCACATCTCTTGTCTATATCAGCACTCCTTAGCTCTGGAACTGGGGACTTCCAGAAACAGTGTGAAGTGTTAGCAGAGCTGGTGTAATCTGCCACACCAGCTGCAAGAGGCACACTGAGGATTTGGTAAGTAGGAATGAACCAGAAATTTAGCTGGAATAGCTCTGTGGTTTCAGGGCCATGGCACAGACTTTGGGCTTTAAGGCATTCTGGGATCCTTCTGGCTCCAGCATAAGAGGGGAAAACCAGCTACAAAGAAACAATAAGGAGCAGTTTGGCCAGAGCTTGGTGCATGAAGGCTGTGCTGAGGATACCAGCACTCCCTGGATGCCCAACACGAATACGGGGAGGATGGGAAGAACACAGAAAGGATGAGCAGTGGTGTCTGGTGGCAATCTCATTGGATTTGTGCACCAAAGAGCACCATCGCCTCGTCCACATGGGGGCCCCTCTGCTCTCCACCACTACGATAATTCAGGAGTTTTACCTTCCCCATGTTCTCAGGTCTCTTTTATTCCTCATTCAGCCATCCCAGAGAGCTGTCATGGTTCCCAAATTCTGTCCTTTGAGGCCTCCTTAAAAATAGCAGAAGGGCCCCAAAGTATGCCACTATGACAGTAAGAGAAATCTGGACAGGAGAGTTAGTAAAAATATTTACTATGTGAACACCCTTCTGCTGGTCTTCATAGGAACTGAACCAAGTGACCAAGGGGGAAATTTGAAACCAAAGCTTCTAACTGAACCCATAATTAAATAGAAAATCAACATGCCCTGTAATGACAACTGAAAAGCTCTGTCAAAGGCACAAGCCTTCACTGTCTTCATAGCTTTACAATTTGTTTAAGTATGCACTAATTGGATAAAAAACACAGAAAGATGCCTCTGGTGCTCTGCTGACAGCTTAAACTACCTCTGTTTAGTTCAGAGGTTTGACTAGCTACTTATTGCCAATTCTGGCTGTTAGTCACTTATTTTGATGTAGTAAAGTTGGAAAATAAGAAGTTAAGTCAGTCCTTTAGTCCAACAATCCTCTCTAGCTGAGATCATAAGAATATGAAAATTTGGCTGTAATACATTTTATTTCTTCAGCCATTTCAGCATTAGGAGATAATGACTTTATTGTATGGAAAAGGTGCATGTGATTTATTTTTCTAATAGATGGGTAACCACTTTTGAAATAAACAAGTGTGAATTGAAAAGTGTAAGTTTGTTTCTTTTGACTTAGTTTTTCACACTCCTTTCTAATTTTAGATAACTGACATGGTAAGAACGATACTATGGGTGAGGCAGAGTTAGTACAGTTAGTGATAGACAAGCTACTGTGGAGCTTTACTAATCTGTGACAGAGATAGTCACAGCAGTGTGGGAGAAACCCAAGAAAGTCACTGCTTGGCACCAGTGAAAGTTGTTCTGATGATACATGAAAGCCCACTTTAGTGGTTGCAGGTACATGGAATATCCATAAAAAGGAACATCCGGTATTGTTCAGAAGAGACTCCTGAGGCTATCAGATGACTTCAAAGAGAACTAACAAAGTTTTCACCCAAAACAGTGAATGTCACAGATTTAAGTGATCAGATTTAAAAGGTGGAGGAGAACAAAAAATATGGACTATTTCCTCCTTCCTTCCAAAGAGTGCAAAGTGAGGAATACAAACAAAAAATTCTCCTATGGCAAATATTTACCCACATGTACAGGGACAGTGTGAATGTAGATGAGAGAGGGAGATTACGAAAGAAAATGCAGTTTTTCTAACCAGCCCATCAAAGGATATTGTCCCAAAATCTCACGTTTTTAAGCTGTTGCAAATCAGAGAGAATACAGTTTTGTGAGAAATATGTAAACAGGCCAGTATGACACTCATCACATGTGAATGGATAGAGTCAAAAGCGGTAATGCAGTAATTGCTCAACTTACATGTTTAATGGTGCCAGTATCACTGAATGAAAACACAGTTTAATATATTAAAATATCCAACTACTGCCTTGGTGACCACTTCAGGTCAAAGATTCAATCTTCTTTCTCCTTACAGTTTAATAGAACACAGGTTTGAAGCTCGGAAAAGAAGAATTCTTTTCCTCAGCCTGCCAAGTGACCTTCAACAAATCACTTGAGTGTGCCACAGTTTTCCTACAAATTAAACAGAGCATAATACTTGCAATTCTTAGCAAAGTGCTTTCAAAGCAACTGACCAAATTTCTAAAAACTGTTCAAGTGCCATTAGTATGTATGCTTATTTGTATGCAACAGTTGATATGATAATATTATTAAGAACCATTATTCCTGTGTAAACCCATACATGTTTTCATGTTCTCAATTTAATGAGTACATTCATGTAAGTTACCACAGTTGTCTTCCTGGTACATTTTTGAAACTCATGAATGATGCAGAGTACACTGCTCTCTCCCCGTCACTATTTTTCAAGCAATCTCTATTTCTCAATTTAATGTTCATTTAAACTAGTTTCCTGCACACAAAGGGAAGAAGTCTAACAGAGACATACTGATATAGCTACAATAGGCTATTTAAGATGCTAGCCCTTTCACCTATCCCTCTCACATTTCTGCTGGAAGCCTAGCAGACTTGGTAAATTGGAAGATGCATGCACTTCTCAACTATTGCTGTGCACAATCCATCAACTCAGAACAAATTCTCCTTTGCTGCTGTTAAAGCCAAGCCTCCAGGCTGAATTTGAACAGCTAATACTTTCTTTTTCTGTGAACTCTACAAGATGCTAAGGGAAAAATAAGGCACAATGTGTAAATACTCTGGTGTTCATCAGTGAGTTTACTGGCTCATTATTTTTTATATTCATTGGATCATAGGATATTCATATTATGACAAGATAAGCTGGAATGGACCTCAGGAGATTTCTACTCCAACCTCCTGCTCAAAGCAGGATCAGCTGTAAGATCAGACAAGATTTCTCACGGCTTTATCTTTTTTGAGGCTATGGAGAAGACACAGCCCCACTAGGCAAATTGTTGCAAAGTCTTTGATTGTCCTCATGGTAAAAAACTTTTTCCTTACATCCATTCTGAACCTCTCTTGCTTCATCTTATATCTTTTGTCCTCCTCCATGCAGCACTGTGAAAGAGCCTGTCTCTGTTTTCTGTATAACTTGGCCATGGCAAGGGCAAGGCTGCTGTTAGGTCTCCCCAAAGCTTTCTCTCTTGCAGGCTGAACAAGCCCCGTTCCATTTCTTCAGCCACTCTTTGCAAGGCAAGTATCCCAGCTTCTTGACCATCTGGGTTGCCCTCTGCTGAGCTTGCTCAAGTTTATCCATGTCTTTCATAAAATGCAGGGGCTTTAAATTGGAAATAGCCTTCCAGATTTCATCTCCTGAGTAGAGATCTCATGAGTACTGAGCAAAGGGGGCTAGTTACTTCTCTTGATTCTGTTAGCATAGCTCAGTAAGATGTTGGTTTTCTTTATTGCCAGGGCATGCTGCTGGCTCATGTCAAGCTTGCTGTCTGACAATAATCCTTTTTTGTAGAGCCCTTTTGCCATCTCTATCTAGCAGTTCCTACTGTCCAAAATGAGTCATGCTCATAAAAGCCAAATTCCTATCAATTATGTCAGCTGTACAACCAGACATTGACTCATGGAACCTGTCTGCTCCTCTCCAAACCTTTCCTCTGCACTGGCAGGACTCAATATAACACCATCTGGGTCTCCATACCCCATTCCCATAGCTGTCCTGTCACTCCTGATGTGTTCAAGGTTCCTGCTCCAGATGTATTAGTGCTGCCAATACAATTAAGTAGCAAGAGAAACAGTGCACGTCAGACAAGCCCTGGCAGTTTCTTTGCAGCATGCTGTATCCGAGTTCCCAGCAAGTACCCGACTTCCTAGACAGAAATTTGGGTCAGCATATTGGGCCTTCTGTACCTGTAGAAGTGAGTCCTATGCTACTGTCAGTCATGGCTTTCCCCTTGGTGCTAATGCATGGCTTACCAGGAGGCTGTGTTGTTTCTCCTGGGATGGCTTTCTCTACCTTGCCTGCTACCAGCACACTGAGACAGTTTTGCAACAGATCTGCCATCCTCCCCTGCCTTTATACCAAGAGGAGTCACAAGATACCTGTGTTTCCCAGACTGGGATTCTCCATTTCTCCATTTAACCCCCACAACTGACTGCTGTCTCTGGCTGCTATCCCTCTGTGCAGTTACAGATTCAGGCTTTAGTATCTGCAGGATCTCTATGAAGATGCCATCAAGATCATTCTTATGCTCCTTGATGCTGCGCAGTTTGTCCCCTTGCTTCCACAGCTTCTTGGCAAAATATTTCCCTATTTAGCCCACACCTTGTGTGGGCAAGGACACGGTTTTCTCCTGCTCCAGCCTTTGGGAGACAGACCAGCTATGCTCTGCAGTTTGAGATCTGGAGAGCTTTATGCTCCCACTGGAGCTGTGACTTGAAGAGAGGCCCCTGCTGTGCCATGGGTAGTTGCTCTATTTGGTGCTGGGAACTGTGTCCTGTGGTGCAACATTGCTGATGATGAGTCCCACATGGCCTTCTGCAGATTTCTGGCCCTCTTCCATGTGCCTTTCTGAGCAAACTGCTTCTTCTGAAAGCTGTGCGCTGGGACCTGTGTTTATGACAGATTTATATTTTCTACTTTCCAACAGCAGCTGGTTTTGAAGAGACTATACGGTACTGTTAGCAGGTGTTTCATTCTTAACTGCCTAAGACCTTTTGAGTGGAAAGTGAGTATTAGAGTCTAGATATTGCTAATTTTTAATAATTATTATGTTATTTAAACGAAAAGAGGACAGAAAGTTCCTTAAAATATCACTTTTCCTTTCTCTAAACTTAAAAAATAGCTACCCAAAAAAGAAACTATGTTATAAAAGCAGGTAAGTTTTATATATAAGGTCATGTCATGTCCTTCAGTATGCACATACTGCTCCCACTTCAATGAAAATGTTGCATGCACTCTGATGGGTTAAAAGACTGATACCCCGTTCAGACTAAGACAGATATCATCAAAAGTGATAGGGTAAAAATGTGACCAAATATTTTTTTTGTATCTTTTTACAGTGTTCACATAATTCTCTGGGCAAATGGGTAAAAAGAAAAATAAAACTCAACATTTCAAAGCTCTGCTAAAAAAATAAAATAAATGCCAAAACTCCTAAATTGTAACAAACTACTATGATATGGAGAAAATACTGTAAGAAAATATTTCTAATCCAGAATTCCAAATAGACTCTCATAGATGACAAGGAGGAAAAAAGATTTTAAACACAAGAATCTTCTTTAAGATAAAGTAGAATAAAATGAAAAAATAATAACAAAGCAAGTAAGGCCTAAGATTAACTAAACTATGCCACGTGAAAGGTTATGAAAAGACTGTGAAAGAGGAACAGAGTTTGACAGGGACATGTGCAGTTCTCATTGTTATTGATAGAATTTGTACATATATCAGAGACAATGTGGTTCATTGTATATAGCAGAATTCATAAATAATGAGGAACGCTCCAGAAAAATGAAGAGCAATGATTTACCACTACCACATCTTCAGCCCTCTGAATTCACTGGTAGGCATTGCCTTCTCCAGTTTACATGGGACTGAATATCTGTGTGATGAGACTGAGCTCATATTCTTTGTGTACCACCAGGAGGCACGTCTGGAGTCATGAATTGCCCATGACTGATAAAACCACTGCCACAGCATTCTCTCAGGTTTCAGAATTAATGGAAGCTTCAATTTGCATTCAATTTCATTCAATTTCAGCTTGCATGAAAACTACTTTGTCTAAAACAGGGGGAGTTGCCCCAGACAATAGAAGCAGTGAGTATCTGCTATATACTTCTTGCCACTAAAGGATTAAAAACTTGAATTTAAACATCCAACAGTTTTGAATTTACAATTCTGATATATTGTGTCCAAAGCAAAGTATTTGAGGATTTTGGTGGGGGTTTAGTTCTTCACATCTGAGCACCATCTTGATATTTTGTCCCAACATGCGATGAAAAATATTTCCAAATCTTGAAATTTTTCACAGAACTGAAATTAGATTTGCCAGCTTGTACTAGTTAGCACAAAAGCCATTTCAAAAGAAAACGCAACGATGTGATATAAGTAGTGACAAGAACACATATTTTAGAACACAAAGGCTAAAGTAAACTTCAGTTGTTGTTTTTAACAACAAACAAATATTTCTGTAGTCACAGGGAGTGAGCCCAAGAGGCCTGGACACTGTTTGCATGTACTGAGCTCAGAAGTGCATTGGGATGCAGTGCTTGGAATTGCTCTTGCTTGTTCAGTACACAGGGGAAGGAAGGAAAGAAGAAAGAAGGTCTGTGAAGGCCAATGACATCTTACATCTCCAAAATCACCATCATATAAAGTGAAAACCTTTGCTCCACAGCTTATAAGAAGTTTCTCAAATTCCAAGTGTGTAAAAGATACTTCTCTATGGAAGCTGAGCTGCTTGTTGAATTTAAGTAGATTCTTGGCGCAATGCTGCACACAACTGAACTGTTGGAAACGTTTCTACTTAGCAACTGCATTGGCTGTTAGCCTGTCAGCACAACAGCAGTTATATATTTTCTGCCTTCTGCAGCACACCTTGATTCAGCTAGCTCACACACTAACACACAGCTTTAGGCTCAGAAGAATGAGGTGATGCCTTTGCCTGGACCCTAAATATTCTAATAGGGCTTAATGGCCTTGATCAACCTCACCTGGGGATTTTACACACCTCCTCTGCCCATTGGCTCAGGAGCCCCATCTAAGTTCAGGTTGTGCCAGGTGATCTGGGCTGGTTCTGGCTGATTGATCCCTTTTTCTCTTCTCTCCCTGAAGTTGTCAGAGGGTAAGTGTTTTCAACCTCATGGTCCCCTTGTATTCTGTACATACCTGAAGGGATTTGGTGTAAAACTTGAAAATGGAAGTCTTGTAATATGTCACACTCTCAGCCTTTTAGGGTGATTTTTGTCAAGAACCAAGTTATGTGTGTAATGACATATTTGTGGTGATAAAGGTCAGTATGTTAAGAGCAACACCAATTGAGTAACACAGCACCACGAGGTTTCATTGCAATTCATGAAGTTCTCTTAGTTTGTGAGCTGTGAAGTTTCTTAGTAAGTCAGAGAATTAATATTATTACTATAAGTGGTCATTTGATATTGATTGTCTGGTTATTAAGGTACATTATAAAATATTAATGACCAGCTTTTTCATTCATCTAGTGAAACTGTTATTGCATGTAGCACTACTTAAACGATGAAAAAAACTTTTTTTTTTTTTTTAAACAACCTTAGTAAATGGTTTTAAAGTTACTCTTTCTGCCTGAGATCCTGAGAATGGAGCAGAACAGCTTATCTGCAGGAGAAAAAATATGAAGCAAAATACTTGATGCTTTCAGTTTCCTCCCCAAAATCACTGAAAATAAGAAGTAGTAATAATTAAAAATCACAATTAAAGTATTATTGTGTCTGTTTCTTTTTCCGTTTCTAGGTTGCAATTGTATAATTACTATGGAGAGAAAGACGTGACTTATCTTGTGGGTTTTAAACTCTATTTGCAAGTACCAGTGGGTATAAAAAGATGACCTTCTACTTTTCTTCCGCAAGAGTTATTTTTCCCATTAGCAACCCAGAGTAAGCTATATAGCTTCAAGCTATAAAATCTAGTTCTTGGTGCACACAGCTAAAATTTAGCACCTACTTGTCAAATCTGAGAATGAAATTTTGCAGATAAGCAACTTGGTAACTTACAACAATAAAACATGGGGTAAGTATTAACAGCATGTACCCTCTGCTGTTTCTGTTTATCTTAAATGGGCAGCACTAGAGTTCAGTTAACACAAAATGCTCCAGATAACCTATGGTGGTAGGAAATAGTTCTGTTTTACTAGCAGTATTTGTGAGAGTTCTATTGCATTACAGAAATGCAAAGAGTTAGTCTAACTTTGCTTACCAAAATCAGTACACAATTCCTCGAGAAGAAAGAATCCCAAACACTATATGAAATTTTCTCTAAAAGTCAGATTAAGGATATAGCTGGAGACATTCTTCCCAGTGAAGCACAGGACTGAAAAGCTAAGCTTGCTGCTAGAGCCTGGAAGACCAGGCAGGCTGGGCAAGAGGTTGGAGCTGGCAAGTGGGCTTTGGCTCACAGTTCATCTGGCATGGTATATGGGTTGCTGGCCTACACTTAAGGCCAGGGTTCAGGTTTGATTGTGTCAGGTTTTGAATTAACGACAGTAGGGACCGAAGACCTATGTTTATCCTGGAAATTGCAAGGAATCTGGTGCTGATGCAAGAGCAGCAATGAAAGATACATGGTAGATTATTGGGTATCTGGTGGTCACCAGGCTGTAGATAGCTACAATGAGTGTTAGGATTTAAGGCAGCAGAGCTCTTTTTTTGCTTGCTTTGTTGCACTATGTGAGATTTAAATCTCTGTAGCAGTTTTCCAATTTCCTTTTAATAAAATATTTGTGATTTGGTTTTTTGTCTTTCACTCATAGGAATGCAAGGTAGTCCAAATATGAAGACCATGGGAGCAAATACATCACTAATGCATCTGAGGAGACAGCTAAGGAGAAATCTTCATAAACTTGCTTATGAAAATTTTGTAAAATCAAACAGTGGATGAATTTGCACCTGTAATCTCTTTAAAAAAAGTGCAATGTGACAAAACTGATATGAAAAATTTAACAAGTAACAATAGTGGCAAGATAGCATTGGATTGATTCACCACTGTCTCCAGTATCAATGAAGACCTAGTCTCACCTCATGCTCAAAGTGGGCAGAAGCAAAGTCATTATGACTATTTTTAAGCTGAAAATATTTGATCTGTGTGTTAACTCTACAATGCTTTCCCTCCTCACGGTGCTAGTTTGCCTTGGGCTGTCCCAGGACAAGAAAGGAGGGGGAAAGAAATCAACTCAATCCCAACCTAAAACCCAGAGAAAAACACAGGAAAATCAGCCAGCTTTCATCACTTTATAGACTCTCTGCAAGCTACTCTCTACAGCATAGTGTAGAAGCCTATAAAAGAACAAAGTTCCTCTTAAACTTTTATTCAACTTTTCTATTTGGTGCATTTTGAAAGTAGTAAGTGGAAATTATTAAGATAATCATGAGAAAACGGGACACAAATTTATTTGGGAACTTACTAAACTGATCAACACACTTTTGTTCAGAAAATAATAATGTAGCACTTGAGGAGAAGGGTTGGCATTTAAACAAAAGCTGATGCATATGAAGTAATGTTTTAAATTTGTAAAAAGGTGGCAATCCTTTTTACTTGATTGCCACACATAGAAGTTGGAAATAAATTGCCTTTATAAACAAAAAGGTATTGTATTTTTTAATTATTGCTGATACAAAACTAAGTACACAAGAGAAGCAATGTTATTTTCTTAACTTAGACTATTATCTACTTCTTCTGAATAGGATTATTACTTTTATGATTTTTAGCTTCCATTCAGTTATAACATTCGGATAACATCTATTTGCTTTTATTTCAATACATTATAAAGATTATATTACAAAGAATACATTACTACATTTGGAGAAAAACTCAAAGACAAATGTCAAAAATAGTGTCCTTTGGATGCTCTGTTTAGAATGTCTCTTCTCTGATTAGTTGGCAGAACCTAGATTTGAAACCAATGGAAAATTTCTTCCATGATAGAAATTGTGACCACGTTGTTGAAAAAGCTGCACTCCCAGGCACAGCCTTCCTAAGTAAGAACTAATAATTGAAGTAGGAGTAAGAAAACCCACCTCAGTGTAAATATATCCTTGCATATGTCCTGTAATCTTTAATCTTGGCAGTTATTTTAATAGAGATGAATTTCAATTTCTCTGCTAATGTAATGCAGTTTGTTGCCTAAAAGGCAGCCTGTTGCTGGATAGTTCTAGGGAGATTTAATACTTCATTTATCAACAAAGAAACACATGCTTACACTGGCTTTTCGGCATAAATGAGCATGACAGGTAAGTTTTTAGAACTTTTGCACACAAGCTCATTTCACCACATAATTTTTCTATATTATACATATTTGAGGACTAGTTATTGTATAATAATTGCATGGTAATTAAGAATGCACTTTTCTGTTGGCTCTTTGTAACAATTACATGTGATCATGAATGAGAAAATGATGGAGGTAAGGGTATGCTTGTGTTAAGTGCATCTGAATCACAGCTAGTCTTATTCCAAGCATGACACCTTAGTAGAAAGGAAAATTTTACGTTCTGCTACAAGAGTTTCTGATTCTGTACATGTCAAATATATGGGTCCCAAAACAAACTTGCCCCCAAGTTCATTCTGCTCTTCTCTGTCTCACCTTGACTTTTGCTAAGCTATCATGTAGAGCATTTCCATTTTCTACACCACAAAGAAAAAGAAAGATGAAGAAAATCATTCTATCAGTCACAGGTTAAGGAAAAAAGCAGAATTCCCTCAGGCAGCTGGATTCTTTTACTTCTCCCTTTCGGGCTTTGAGACCAATCCAGGCTCCTGAAGTGGTAATGAGAGAGCATGGCCTGTCTCTCAAGGCAGCACTATCACCACAAAGATGTTCAGCAGAAGCCTGGCCTGGGGCTAAGGATGCTCTTTCAAGCAGCTTGAGGGAGACACTGGAACAGGCACCACAGTTTCATCTGAAAGCCACCAATTCATTGAAACATTGTGACAGTCAGCAGTGCAGATAACAACAGGTTAAACTCCTATCCCTTATTGGTCTTGGACCAGCATGAGGCTTGTATGATTGAGCACAAAACCTATGAAATGCCTGACTAAATGTGAGAATATTACCAATTAAACCAGTTTGACATAAGGGCTCAAGACATTAATGTCTCTGTCTTCCAAGTTGCCTTATGTCTTAGCTGAGTAAAACAGGTGGGGAAAAAAATAAGAAAAATAGAAATTCTTTCAAGTCTTTTAACTGAAAAGAGATAAATATGTAAAGATACAACTAAAGCAGTTTAAGGGAACAGGGTGCTTTTCAGTGAACAATTCCTCCCCCCACACACCCTCTTATTTCTAATATATTTTTACATCTCTGTATTACTGAAAAAAAATAAGAAGTGCATTTATTGGAAAAGTCTGACTTTTTGCACAGAGAGAAACTTAAGTCTGAAGCAAGCAAATGCTTTCAGCTGCAAACCACTTAATAATCATTTAAGTTCCACAGCATGTCTGGGTCACTGGAACAATGGTATGTACTAGGGGACAATTTAGTCCTCCTCTAGATCTAAGAAACGTTTTTTGCACCAGTCTCTCTTTTTTTTTTTTAAGAGCAAAGAGGACCATGAAATTGAAGTATCTTATCTTCAGCCATTTGGGGTCAACAGCTAATTCACTAAAAAGATAAAAAATTCAACACATTTTTCCATTTTTACATAAGTGATCTGACAAATTTTCCTTTCAAGGTGCCTCCAAAAGAGATGAAGCCAACTCTCTTCCACCACAAAGAAGGCTTTGTGCAGCTGCAGTGCAGTGGTTACAAGAAGGCAAAGTATGCTTTTGGAGTTCTTTTTCCAGCAATAATTAGACTATCAAACAGTAAAAATTAGAATAATATTCAGCTCCCTCGAAAATATCTCAGCATTCAGACTTTGTGTAAGAGAAATAGTGTAGTTTAATATTACAATTAACTTAAGTCTATAACTGTGATTCAGCTATATGTAAAAATTGATACTTTTTAAGAAGGTAACATGTAAAAGACTAATTCTGTAAAACAAGCAAGAAAGTCAGTTTACTTGAACCAGCACAATTTGACCCAAATTATTATTTGCTTCTAACGTGGATCTTGTGTTGTGAAGTGTATGAAAAGAATTTCCAAATCAGCAACCCACAACTATAATTTGCCAGTATGTGGCTTCATATCAGAGGCTGCAATTAAGTGTTTGTTTTTATTCTGTGAAATATGGATGTCTCCCACAAAACACAGAATTGCACATGAATATAAACTTCGAGCAAAATAATCACTTGGTACTGCCAGAAAATGAAGCAAAATAGAAAATCGGAAGAAATTTTCTTAGATAGATTATTCTTAAACTTCATAACATTTAAGAGTTCAAAGGACCATTAAATCATCTAATCTGATCTTACCTATGGAGGTAAGGGGCCTTTAGATTTTACCCAGGTATCAGTACATATCTCTGTACATAAAACGTTTCCATTCTCAGGTGATTAAGCTGTATGTCCCAAGCAAAGACAAGGGGTTGACTCTCGGTAGTGAAAGATGCTAGCTAAGCCAAGATCAATGGTATCAGCAGGCAAACCATACCAGTAGCTGCTAAAGGAAGCAAAAGTTCTTGTCAATCCAAGCCAGAGACAAAACTCTTCCCATTTCCAAAGGTAAGTATTAGTATGAGCCTAGTAAACACCTCAGCCTTGAAAGTAGTTCAGTACACATACCTCACCAAAATTTTCTTTCTAATAAACAGAATTAGTCCTCCTTGTAACTCTTCTGCAGTTCCGTTTTTGTGATCCTTCTCTGAACTGTCTCTAGGAACTTCCAAGTCTGGGCGAGGACAAATATAAAAGCGTAGGAGAAAGATTAAAAGCGTTGTTTGGAAATTACCTAACCATCAGTTTAGCAGCAGCTCCTATTAAAAAAAAAATAAAAAACATGGAATGAGTAATCAAACTACATGTCAGCATGACTGACGTAACACTTATAGCTGTATTGAAAACAAATTGGGTTAGATCATAGTTTCTGTGAAAGAGTAACATGCTTTGAAAGGGTAACACTTTTGTGCATAAGGAAGAGATACCATACACTCATCTTTTGTAGAGTTTTTAATACTTTTTCACATCTCTACTTTGCTTATACAAGTGTTGCCTACTCCAGAGAAAACATGCACATTGAAGGTATAAAACTGGTGGAAAACCTATTTAGAAGTAGCTATCATTAATTCACGATCATTTATGAATAAGAAAGACTGTATCAATGTGACTTTAGCAGGAGTCTGTCCTGGAGCTGATACTATTTGATGCATTAGTTCTTGAACTGGGTTGTAAAGTAAAGAGGAAGCTTTTTAAACTGGCAGTTATACCACTCTGTGAGGAACTGCAAGTGTTTTGGGCAGAAGGGCTATAATTCAAAGAGATCTTGACAAACAGGAAATAAATCTGAAAAAGGAGAGTGCAATTCAGTAAGGATGAGTGCAAGACGTAGATGCACAGCAATAAGTATGCATACAAGTTGGGAAATGTTTAGCTCACAGCTGTGCTGAAAAGGATCTGAAACTACAGGGTTGACAAGCTGTATGTGAGTCAACAGTGTCAATGCCATTGGTAAAAAGCATGCATGACTATCACGCAGAAGATTGGTAAGACTGTTATTTTACCTTTTTCAACTTTAAGCCCTTACTTGAAATACTATGTTTAATTCAGGCATATTTTAAAAGAGATTTGGACCAACTCCAGAGTCTAACAAGGAGCAACAGGCATGGCTGAAAGTCTCTAACACACCACCTATGTATGAGGAAAGACCAAAAGCACTGAGATTGTTCAGGCTGGAGAAAAGACTCAGGGAAAAAATTGTTTTACTGTTCAAATTCTGAAGAATGTTTCTCTTGACTGATGCAAAGAAGAAGGCAATAATTTTACTCTCTTTGCAGGGAATAGGGGTAATATGGATGGAAGCAATAGAGGCCATGTTAGCAGAGATAGACATGTGAATGTCCCACTCTACTCAGTGCTTGCCAGACTGCACCTGCAGTACAGTTCTGGTCCCCACAATTCAAAAAAGATGTGGACAGCCTACAGAGATTCCAAAGAGGGGCCACAAAGATGATCAAAGACTGAAGGAGTTAGGTCTTTTTCCCTGGAGAAGAGAAGGCTCAGAACTCATCACTGTATTCCAGTACTTAAAGGGTGGCTACACGGAGGCCAGAGGATCTCTTCACAAGAAGCCGCATGGAGAAGACCAAAGGCAATGGGTACAGGTTGCACTGGGAAAGGTTTAATCTCTATATAAGACAGAAATTGTGAAAGCAGTCAATCACTGGAACAGCCTCCCCAGAGACATAGTAGAAGCTCCATCAGTGAGGATTTTCAAGATGTAACTGGACAGTGTGGTAGACACGCCCATCTAAGTAGACTCCCTTTCACATGAAAAGCTGGACCAGACTATCTTTTGAGATATTTTCTGACATTTTTTCTTCTTTAAACTTTCTCAGACCACAGGTAACAACACAGCAGGACACAGTGAGTGAAGTAACTGTGGAAACTCCAGCTTTGGAAGATTTTTTTGAACAGTCATTAATGATATGTGTAAGGTTTGCCTTATATTAAAAAGGCAAAAGAGACTGCAAGTCACTTCAGAGTCCTGTGTTCTATGATCTGGGGCAAGCACATCAAAATAGACTTTTCTTTCCACAGCTCATTTGATTAGCACAAGTTGCTGCAACTACTAAAAGTGATTAGTAGAATTAATTCAATGAGCTAGGCCAAAAAAGGCAAGTTCTATCAGCTTATTAAAAAAAAAATGTTTGGGCAGTGTAAACAAAAGATGAGAGCTATGAAACATCAGAATTACATAGTAACGCAAAGTACGCTACGAAAAGTACACTAAAAAGAATAGCGAGAAATTAATTTCATAACCATTCACTAGTAACTGGACTTACATATGCATGTACTCCAGCTTTATCTAATAATGAAGAAAAGTGAGCTGCAGTGGGGAAATGGAAAACAAAAACCATTTAGACTGGAGATGATTCAATAAACACTATATGAAAGCTTCAGAAAGTTAGAGTAATACAAAAATAATCTTCTAATCATGTAAGGATCTACAGGCCCAAGTAAGAGAAATAATCAAGAGACCAGAGACATGTAAAAGTAGAATAATTGAACCAAGAGCTGAAATGGTGAAAGGGACAATAATAGAAAACCACTGTATCTGATAGGCAGAAACAGACTATGATCTTTGGAAAAGACTGCTAGTAACATAACGACCATAGGCATGAAACAGTTTGCAAAATCATAAAACACCTTGCAAGAAACCTTGCCTATCAAAATACTGAAGAGATAAGTAAAAGTATCTAATAAGTATTTCAGAAGCAAATCAAGTAACCCTGATCCTGTTATTTTCCAATACATTGGTATTGTGAAATAGATTTTCCATTTGACTGATGGATTTATTTACCTGCATCTGAGATCTTTGTCCCTGATGTGGTCAGGTTGCTGTGTCCTTGCTTTAAAAGGCCTTTTTACAGTCACAAGAAGCCAGTAGCAAAACACGTGGGTATTAAGTTCTGCATCCTGAAGCAAAAAACTTATCTGTATTCTCTTGAATCAACAAGAAAGAGTAGCTGGCTTCAGATTACCTAGCTTAGCAGCAAGAAGATACAGAAAGACCATAAGAAGCAGCTGAATCAGGAAAGAAAAAAAAATATTACAAACACAGAAAAAGGAGGTAATACTATATTAAGTACAAATTCTGACTGTGTTCCAAGAGTAGACAGAGAAAGCCTGACAGAAAAACAGAGTGTAGAAGGAAAAGAAAAAGGATCAAGTACAATTCCTAGACTTCTGGTTTCAGAAACAAAAGAACTTAGTTTCCAGAACATGTCAGAAAAATTAAACTCGATGTGCTGTTACACCGCCATCCTGTGGCAAGGTATCAAAAGTTTTCTGCGAACACTTTCCAAATGATAACCCACTTTCAAAAAGACTGAATTCTTGTTCTGAAGACAGGAGAACATCAGCAGAGATTTAGCTATACCTCAGGAGATGTTGTGAAAAAACTTCTAACTCTACTGAAAACACAATAAAATTTTCCTTCAGAGGGTTCATGACCTCATTGTCTGGAAAGACAATTTGAATCTATGGTTTCTGAAACATAGTTTTCTGGCAGTTAAACAAAAAGAGTTTATCTTACTCTTTTCCTCATGTTTTATAAATATAAAAAATTATTATAAATAGATAATCTAGTATGTTGAACACATTGGTACACAATCTGAGATATGAGGGAGTATTGATGTGACTCTCCTATTAACATCCACCCATTTAAAATGAAAAATAAAATTACTTATTAAAAATTTAGAAGTCTTACATTTTCCGTTAATACCAGATCCTAGGATTGTGCCAATTCATAGTTCCAGCCTTGCTCCAAGTCTCTGCATTAAGATGACAATTAAGGCTTGATTTTCTTAAAACATTTCAAAGTCCTAAACTGTAAACATGTTCAAATAGAGGAAAAAAAGTAGGTTTCTTTAAATATTTTACTGAATTTTAATGAAAGAATTTTTTTTGCTCTTGCCTAGAAGTAAAAAATGTACTAGACTGTGAAATAAGCTTTCTGCATTTCAGAATTTTAGTTTTGAAGAGCTATCACCCAGAAGAAGGCAATAGAACACAAGAAAATCCATACTTCAGAAAACACTTTGAGATGGTGACTATGACTCAATAAAGTCAATGAGGATAAACGCATGCAAAAGTTCTCTTCTAAGAAAGGACTGCTTACGTATCTACCTGAACTAAGGGTGCTCACTTCAGGATTAGAAGATAAATCAAGGATTGAACTAACATGGAAATCTTTTCAGCTTAAAGAGTTTCAGGTCTCTGAAAAGCAGTAACAGAAATGCAGACTGCCAAATAAACACATACAGATGTCTATGCTGCCATATATATAATCCACATATTTGGGGAACACCAGCTTTCCAGCATAGTCAGACCTTATGACTTCCTTTCAAAGCACTAGAAAATGAGCATGCAAGATGCAATAATCTCAGGATGCAGAACATCTTGCACAATTGGTCTCCAAGTTTTTTACAGAAATTGGTGATTGACTTAGCTTTTTGTGACAATTCTTTTTCCTATCAATATCATATAATTAAAATTCTTGTTTCAGTTGCCTCATAAATTACTGAAGCTTCAACTCGTGTCAAACAATCAGACCGTTTGCTTTGAATACCCAATACCAGAAACTCAATTACTTTTTGCTATCAAGAAAAAAATAACCCACTGATCAGTTAAACAATTAACTTCTGCCAAATACCACTACATCTTTAGAGCTGTTACCCAACTGCAAATCTTGTTTCTATTTTGTACACTGAAGTGACACCTAGAGGTTGTCCCTGCATGTGACAGATTCTACCCTTTTGCTGAAAGTTAGGCTCTGATAAGAACCTTGATCCATTCTTCTTCATTCTGAAATTTCTGCAAGATTTTCAGAATACATCTGATATCAACAAACTTTCTATCTGTACACTACAGCGTGCCATCATTTCTACTTCCTACACAGACCAAATGTAAGATAATGGGAAGCCTTTTTCTATGCAAGCCCCCTGCAACTGAAAAATTAGGTGAACACAGTGAGCACACGCTTTTTAATCCATTGAAAAACTCCACGCATCCATAATTGCTGTTGTAACTTTTTCAAAAGTCTTGCTTTCCTCCTTCTAGCAGAATAGGAATTGCACACTTGTCTATGCATTTGGGCAGGATGTGTTGTGTTTGGAGGGTGCTTTCTTTTCTTTGGTCTGTTCCACAGGCTATCAAAGTACAGACAAAACTCATTCTATTATTCTGGGGGCTGTACAGGTTCCCAGGCTGGATTTCTTAGGTACTGCTACTGACTCCTATTCCCTTTGTAATAATGAGTGAAGTTCAAACAATCCAAAAAAATTTTCACTATCAGAAAATGGAAAAAAAAATAGATCCATGATACTGACATTGGAATACATATTGCAACATCTTCAGCTGTAATGAAAGTGTTATTAGCAACGCTAAGAACTGCTTAATATCAGCAGATCAGGTTATGTACTATATAAAGTAGATCAGAAGAACCGTAAGACACAGGACATCATAAGAAGTAGCATGGGGGAAAAAGTCTTGTTTAGATCAGCACATCAAACCTTAGCTTACAGTAGCTTTCTATATGGAACATTCTTAACTCCAGAACAGTGATTTTTAACTGCAGCAGGATGAAGGTACCAAATTTACCACAGACTTAATGGTTTTATCACAGAATCTATTCTTTATGAATAAGAGCTGCAGTGTTTTCATCTGCCTATAGCCCAAAGAATCCAACTAAACAAGTCAGCTGAAGAGGTGAGGTGTATTCTCCTCTGACATGGAAAACAGGCCTGAACACTACTTGCTTATAGAACTTAGAGTGCACAAACACCTTGTGTTTTTCATAGGTGTAGTGGCCACAGAACTCTTTAAGACATTCTCATGAAACAAGTGTTTCTGGAAACTTGAAACAAGTTTGTACTAGTAATAGGAAAACCTGTTGATGTCTAGTGCCAAGTTTATTTAAAAGGCTTTGTAGCCCATTACTACTGCTGCTCAAATATCAGACATCAAATCTGCTTTCTATGTCAGTGATTAAAAATTACTGGTTTTTTAACCATAACTTAGCCTCCCAGCTGCCATAGGCCACTGTTGTGGATTAGGAATGGTACTTCCCAATTTACTGTTCCCACTGAAAGGGCAAAACCACACAAAGCTCAGTCAATCCTTCCCCTCCTTTTCCCTCTCCCTCCCTGCTGCAGCAGATTGGAGAATTGGACGCACAAAAGGCAAAGATCATGGGTTGAGGTAAGAAAAATTTACTGGAAACAGCAATGAGATAATAAAATGAACAGTAACAGCAATAATATTAATAACAAAAGTGTACAAAAGAGAGTGCAGAGCTTGACCTGATCACAGCCACTCCCCCCTGACTACTCCCTCTGGCTTGGGATCAACATTAACTCACCATTATGTCCACCCTGGCCTTGCTTGGCCAGAAGGGACCCCTTCTCCCTGGAAGAAGAGTCCCTTTTCCCCCTCCCCCAGCAATGATGTGAGGTGGTACGGAATAACTTTGGGGTCCTAGCCATGTCCCCTCCTGCCTACTGCAAAAACTACCCCTGTCCTAGCCTGAGCCAGGACAGCCACTCACTCTGCCAGGCTCAGCATTTATCCAACCTCTGGGGACTTCTGGGATCTTACATTTTAACAGATTTGAAAAAGTAGGATCTTTCTTCAGTCTTCCTCTCAGAAAAGCCATCTGGCAATAGCCTCAACATTTACCATCTAAGAATTACAACCCTACATACCCTGAGGCTTTATATGGGTGGACACCAATCCACATCTTCATCCTTCTTATTTAACTCCAATCCTAATCCTCAGAGGAAGCATAATTTCAAGGATGACAGCACTCTTCAGAATTTACCACGACTCACTTTTCATTTCAACCTACCTTGCTTTCCACATTGGTTTGCCATACTCAGCAATATATTCTACAGTTCCTGCTGTCCCAACTTTAATCATGATGAAGAGTTCATTGAGACAGCACTGGAGACTGTGCTAGAATATCTGTGTACATGCACAGTATGTAGGTTTGTGTTTGCTGGGGAGGAACAGTGCTTATGCACATTATACCAGTGTTGCAACCCATCCCAGAAGGTGGGGGGGGGCTTTGCTGGGTGAGCAGCTGCTTCTTTTCAGTTTGCAAAAGTCTTTTGGTGATCTCAGAATGTGTAAATCATTAATCGTCCCTTACAATGATATAACTGCAAAACTGTGCAAGGGAGCTCTCAGGTTACTGTGCAAGCTGGTGTATTGAAAGCTTTTTGGAGTCTGTCTTCACAGTCACTGTCCTGTAACAGATTCTCAAGAAAATGTCTACTTTTTAGTACAACTTGTCAGATCGTGGCTGACAAGTTAGGTATAAACCTTATCTGTTTCTTGACCATTCACTTAAGAGTTGGACCCGATGATCCTTGTGGGTCCATTCCAGCTCAAAATATTCTGTGATTCTGTGATTGATGGTACTGGTGTTGTCAGGATGGGTACTGATGTTTACAAACAAAAACATTGAAGAGCTTTTCTGCTGCATCCTAAATAATTTGTGGATGTAACATAAGGCTTACCAAACAGAGGTACCATATCACAATAAGCAATAAATTTGTATTCTCTTGGGGAACCATTCTGTCATTTCATCTACATTGAAAGTTGGGGCTAGGATTTGGATTAGAATTTTTCTGAACCTGCTAGGTTACAGACAGCGTGGCCTTTGATTAGGATGTTTAACTTATGACTAACTCTGAGACCGTTTGAAGTGTCTTGGCTACTGTGAAAACTAGCACTAGAACTATCATCTAATTATACATCAAATATAGACATAACAAATAACGTCACAACCATACAACTTAGGAAGTAACATCTGGATTTCTGGTCCTGTTCAATATAAGGCCAACCTTAGAGTGAGATCGGGTTGTTCAAAGCCATTATTTAATGGAGTTTGGGGTACTACCATGGATGGAGACATATAAGAATGCAGATACACCAAGGATAAAAAAGAAGCACAAGAAATTCTGAGGAGTTGGGTTTTGTTTATATTATGCCAAGGCAACCCAGGACACCTGCCTTGTGAAAAAAGAAATACCCCTACCTATCATATGAGTGCATGCAAGCATTTGAGAAAGCAGAGGACAAGTAAGTACCAGAAAGAGATAACAGCATCTGTCACTAGTAACGCCTGAGAAACAAGGAAGCAAGGTTTCAGAATGTGCATTCTTTTGGCAGCCAGTGTAATTCATTCACAGAATTTGAAAGACACTATGGGAACTATGTCACAACCATAGAATCACAAGCAATAGCTCACCTCTAGGTGGTAAAAATTGCTGTCAACCAAAGGCTAATTTTACCCAACTTTGCTTCTGAAAAGATCTGACCACATGCATTTAAAACTTTGCATTAATTTCTCAAACTCTCTAGTGCACGAAGGAATGATCTAGAGTTTTAATCAGATTTTACACAGAAGAAACTAACACAGATTTCTTTCATTCCAGTAATGAGTTATCATTCCTCAGAGGAAAAAAAACCGCCAAACCCAACACTGCTTAAGTTAGCTACTAAATCAGACAAAATTAAAGTTTCTCCAGTATCTGCATAGCTTAAGGACATTCACTCGTGCTGCCGTTTGCAGAGAGCTGATGTCCATTCCAAACACTTGACAGATGCCCTCCTGACTCCAATAGAGCTCGTTACCCTGAGACTTTATTCTTCCGCAAGCAACTTCTGTTAGTGTGAACTCAAGAGTGCTATTATGGACTTCTGACGCATTTTTCCAATGGAGCATAAGGTATCCCCGAGATGGTTCCCGGTTCTAATGCTTTTCACAGTCTCTCTCTCTCTCTTTTTTTTAATTAAATTCCAACCTCGCGTTTCCAGAAAGGTTTTCGTAACCAACTCATGACGCATGAGGCAAACACCACTGCGAACAGATCCGGAACTCAGAAGACGGTAGCGCTCAGCCAAGCACCGCGATTTTGTTGAGTAAAACACAACAAAACAACCCTAACAACCCTCAACAGCCCCGTCGCCGCCGCGGGGAGCGCCGCCCTCCGCGGCCCCAAGCGACACGGCCACCGGCACGCCCGCCCCTCCTCGCCCCGCTTCCCTACGCGCCTGCGCCGTTTCCTTGGAAGTCGGGGTTGTTTCGGGCAGAACCACCCGGGCGGGGCTGCGGAGGGGAGACCGGGAGCGAGCCCACTGGCGGGGGGGGTAGGCGGGGCACCCGCAGCCGGCGCCTCGGGAGCGGACGGGACCGACGTGAGTGATGTCCGCGGGGGCAGCGGGGCCGCGCCCCAGGCAGGGGAGGCTGCGCGCGGCTGGAGTCCTGCCGGGCGCGTGCCGCCGCTCGCCCCGGTGCGCGCCCCCCAAGGCGGGTGGGGCTGGGTCCCGCCTCCCTGGCGCTGTGCCCTCCCCCGGCTCCCCTTCCCGCCGCGGGGCGGGGGGCTCAGCCACAGGCGCGCCGTGGCCGGGAGGTTGGCGGGGGCGGGGAGCAGGAGTGGGGAGCAGGAGCCGGGAGCGGGAGCAGGAGCGGGTTGGGCGGTGGCCAGCGCGGGGGCCAGCGCGGGCCGGGAGCGCGGGGATGCGCGTGAGGCCTCGGCGCTTCGGGAAGCAATGGAAGCGCGTCCCGCTCCTTCGAATGCTGTGGTTGCTCAGGGTAACCCCGCGGCTTGACTGTCGAGGCAGGCGGCCTAGGGAGACCTGTTGCCTGCCGGTCTCGGCGCAGCGTGGTGGCACGAAGCAGTGCCGCGGGAAGCCGTAATCCCTTGAGCAGTATTATTTCCCCCCCGTCTTTACAAGCTTTGTAGTTCACTCGGGTAACGTTGCGTGGTTAGTTTATATCCTGCGGCACGTGAACACACAGTGCTGCTCCGTGCCTGACACGTTGAGCTCCAAAGCGGGGATGCCTCCCTTCCATGAGGAATGTGCATCCTCACATCACATGCTCATTAAATAATTCCGTTGTTTAGTCCGGTTGTGGTGTGTACTGTGAATGTGCATTTATAGCTGTTTTATCTACCACTATTCTTCTAGGCGAAGCAAAATGCCACATTGGAAATTAAAATACTTGGTGAGAAAGCATTTTCATAATTATCAGATAAGGCAGAGACTTTAATAAACAGTAGAAGTCAGCTGTATTTCCTTACATAGAACTGAAGTCCATGGTTTTTCTATCAGGGCGGACCGAGTCTGTTTGCAACTTTCTCTTGACTAAAGCTGCCAAATTTCTGGGGAAAAAAAAACAACCCAACAGTTCCTCTGAAGCTGAAGCTTTCTGATACTGCTAGAAAAATGAGAATAGCACCAGCTCTTTAAAACATCTTTTTAAACTAGTTTGAACACAAGGTTTTTACAGGCACATCTAAACTGGTAGAAGGCTACTGCACTTTTGGTAGTAGTGTTTATTGATATGCAAGTACATAGGTGTTTACATGGTAATAATAAAGCTGTCTGTCAGATTTCTGGACTTAAATGCTAAATTTTCTTTCATAAAACCAGGTTGTTTTTTGATGTCACATTTAACAATAGTGAAGAGAAACAGATTCAGTTCAGTGTTATTTTGCTCTATAATTCTGAGCTGAAGTTCTTTCAGATTCAAAGTAGTGATACCTACAGGTAGCAGCATTAGAAACCTACTAGTAAAACCTAAGATTTCTAATTATGATCTAAAAGATAACAAGGCCTGATGTTCTACTTGTTTTCAGCCACTGAAGTTTACACTCACTTTCTGTGAAAAAGGAAAGTTGAGGATTTTAGTTTAGGAAAATCCTGAGGTGTGCAATTATATTTTGTCAACTCAGTTTCCTAAATGGTCCTAATTGGGTAGGAAGTTTGTCACTTCCTATATGTAGTACAGATTCTGTACGTTCTGCTCATTATAGTATAGGTTTGATTTATATCTTTTTTTAGTGACCAATAAAAATGGGTTTTCTGAATGGTGGCCTTTTGGGCATGTTTAGCACAGAGAATTCCTATATTACAGATGTAGAATATAGGAACTCAGTATTGCAAAATATTGCAAAAAGAGCAAGAATTTAATGCGCAATCACTTTTATAAATACATTCTATATGCATTTTTAGATATATATATATGTATATATGTACATGTAATATTAGAGAAGAGCAAACTAGGTGATTTTTGGGAAAGTATATAGTAATTCTTGAAAGTTTGGACTTCATTAATTTGTTTCTCTGGTTATTCGTGGTGGCTGGAATATGCCACTGTTCCAGGTATGTATTTTTGTCATTCCTGAATTGTCTTATATTTTCTAACATGGAAGAGATCCAATCTAATTAGGCAAAAATGCATTTTACAAAATTGATGATAACTGAATTTATTCAGATTGAGGCACTGTGGTTGCTGAAGTTTGATATACCATTAAATCTCTTCTATTTCAAGGTGGGATTACACTAAGTAAACAGCCTTGATCTTACCCCTGTTGATTAATGATCTATATTTACACAAGTCTAATAATTGCTTTAATGTGCCATGTAGAAAGTCATGAAATTCTAAATTGGAAATGTATATTAAATAATAGCACTATCAAGAGGACTTTATCTCTTAATTTTGTTGCCACAAGAGGATAGACAATTACTGAATAAATAGGCAGAATGATGATAACCGTGAGGTGAGCCTGGCCTTTGGAAAGGTGTTTGTTTCATTGTAAGCAAATGTATCTGCAAAATTAATTTACCTGTAGGTTGGGTTTTGAGGGTTTTTTGTGATCTGATTTATTTAACCTTTGACCATAAAATTATTTCTATACTTGGAACAGGTATGTACTTTACTCATTTTGCTTTTCTGTTCTATATTGTCTCTCATTTTTTGTTTTAAGTTTAAGACGCCTTCAGCATCTCATTTGTTTGTAATTAGTTTTCAAGGGCTGATTGTAATAACTCAACTAATCATAAGAGACTTTTCCATGTTCCCCATGGTCCTCAGTGAATGATTAAAGTGATAGAATCTGCTTTATTTTATAAACATGTCTAGTTTTCTACTTTTCTAAATTATAGGAGTTTTCTAGACGATTGGGAATTGACTACTTGAAAAGCAGCACTTAATAACTGTAGTACTTTTTAAACGCCCATTTGATGTAACTAAGTATAAGTTGCAAAAGCAATTTTATTTTCCAGTGGTGTTTTCTGGTACCATTTCTTGTAATAAGTGTTGCTTTTGATTGTTACTGGTTTAGTTGTGACAGTAAAGCTTTGCTTTCCAAGTCAAAACATGTTTCAGTGAGTGAAAATATTGCAACTTCATCAGTGTCATGGTGAAACATATAACAGAACTAAACTTTTTTTTTGCTTTCAATAAAGTCCCTTCTGGGACCACCACAGCATCCTTGCTCATTTCAAACATCCTTAGAATGCAGGATACTTAATGTAAATGCTTTGCTTAAGATATAAAGTAAAGTAATGACACCTGGCAACTGACTAATCAGCACTTCTATAATCCCAAACCAACCTGAACACTTCTTGCTTTTTTTTTCTTAATTTGGTTTGGTTTGGCTATCCAGCAGGCCACAGTATGCTAAGTAACAAGTGTGGAATGACCTGAAGGTATGTAGCCTGTGCAAGTAACACTGTGAAAGAAAGATGAGAGGAATCTGAGGGTATGGTGGTGCAGATTCTTGGGGACCCAATATAGCCTCAGCTCTTCCCTGTGCTGGTATAAGATGTGTGTGCCCAGGAGTGCGTGTTGAGGCCCTGTGGTATGTTTGGCTCACTTTACTGCTATTAAACTCTCTCAGCCTCAAGTCAGAGTGGCTACATGCGAACTACCTATTAATAATAATCCATAATAACTCCTAACCCTTATATAGGTGAGTGTTAGGTGGCTTGGACCAAAGTGGTGCAAGAGTAATGCAACCATATCCTGGCAGTATTTAATGCCGTGTCTTAATTTGTTAGCATCGATGTAGTCTGGATGTCTATTCAATTTGAGTTCCTAGTGTTTAACAGGACATGTTGCCGAGTGAGAGCTTGGAGCTATTGCTGGAAGGGCTGTCAGGGAGATAGGTACAATAGTTCGTTGCATTTGTAGGCTTTTCTCCACAACCAGTAGAGCCTAACATTTTTCTCTTTAGAGAAATGAGTTTCATGTAATTGCTTGTCTGCTTTATGAAAAATACAAATGCTTTGTGTAAACATAAATATTTAGAGATTTGTAGTAAAGTTAGATTTGCTGGCAGATACTAATCTTTGCTTTGGAAGTTATCAGCTGACTACAATGTGACTTCCTCAATGATGCTGTCAGGATAGGAACCTGATTAGAAAGGCTTCGATATAAATGGCTTCGTGGGTCATTATTCTTTAAATAAACTGTTGGGTTTTTTAAAAGATTGGAGGACTATAGTGCTGAATTATTTGGCTATTGCCAATTACAGTGTTGTTATTTATTTACTCTCAAATAATAAGTATCAGATAGATGCTGAGAATCCTGAGCTGGGATTTGATGGTAGAAAGCTTTTAATATTTTAGACAAATAGGAAAATATTTATTTCCAGACTAAAACACCTGTACTCAATATTAATCAGCACACATTCAACTGTTAGCTTCAAGTCTGTGGACCAGTTATGTTAATGAAAATTGTTAATTACTTTAAATAGAACAGTGAATTCTGAGGAAGAGGCAGCTGGTGTTTTGAGCCACTTCTAACTGAGGACTGAAAATGCCAGCAGGTAAGAATACTTTGTGTTTGATTTCCAGTACATATTTTATAGTTAGAACTAGATGCAAATGATAGAAGTTACTTCTGTCTTATATAAATCTTTAATGCTGCATTGGCTTCTTTTTGAATGCATGATCATAGTTGATTTTTGAAGTGTTTTTTTTTTTTTTATTTTAAACCTGGGGACTCTTGTAAAAATTGTAATGGTAATGATAAATATACTGTAGCTGAGGATTCAACAGTCTTTTTCTTAACTGAATACTAAGTGAATTTTTTGGTAAACTTTCCCTGATAAATAATTCTCATCCTTTGCAATTTTAAATCATGATTATGCACTTTTTTAGCAATGGTGATTATTGAGATAGATTTTTTTTTTTTTTGCAGTTGAAAGTGAGGCAAAGGCAAAAACCAAAGTCCGCTTCGAGGAAATCTTCAGACGCCATGCAGGCTTAACAGATGCAAAGAAATCAAAGAAAAAGAAGTTTGACTCTCCAGAGAGTGTTGTGGTGAGTTAGAACACATGCAAGTTTTGTTTGATTGCCTTCCATAATGGAAAAAAGATCAGGAAAATGTGCTGTAGAAAGGAGCTGTAAACATTAAAAAAAATTAAGTATAAATTATGTTTCTGCACGTATCCCTTGTTTTTGATGTGGCTTTTATTTGTTGTTTGTGTACCAGCAATGCATCCTTGTAATTTGGAGGTATAGACTATAATACTGGTAAAAAGAAAGTGGCACATGCAGGCATACATTTACCTAATACCCGCCAGTACTTTGTTTTCAATTCACATATTTTGTAAAATTTTTAAGATTTTCAAATTCGGTATTGACTTCACTTGGAGTTAATTAGATGTTTGAAGGCTAGTAGAATTATGGCTTTAAAAGTATTTGATTTTGAGAGTACTACATCTGTGTAATACAAGTATGTCCATCTAATACAGCACCAAATTGAAAACTGATGAGAAATTGTAATAATATTAGAGATAATAATTAACTTTGTTCAATTTTCTACTTTTTTCTTTTGAATTTGATGTCAGTGATCAGAATATTTCTGCACGTGCTGAGCTTTGTGTCTGAGTGGTCCTGTGTTCACATGTCAACTTTTTTTAAAGATTTTGACTTAAGCAAGATTTTGAGTTGCCTATTAGGAAGGGTTCTATCACTCTGACTTTATGGTTAAATGACATTTTTGTTTGTGGCATATCTGTCATTAAAATAGCCTCAGAAATTCCTCTGAGTTATGGTTCAGATTCTAGTCTTTTTCCTGAACAGGAGAATAAATGTCTAATATGAGTCCTATATATACTTAATTATTGACTTAGAAGATTTGGAATTTAAAAAGAAAGCAATTTGCTTAAGAGACATATGTTCTGTTTTTCTGTTTTCCTTCTGTTAGGTTTTATGTTTTCAGTATTTTTTCTTGCAATATCCTTATAAGGTGCTGGAAATGAATGTTCCTTCTTTAATATTCATTTAAGACAAAGAAGTGGTATTTTGTGTAATATCAAAATGTTTTATTTATATATTTATTTATATATATATTATGTATTTATTATGTATGTTAAAATATATATATTTATATATATTTATATATATATTCAGAATATTTATATTAAACTTAGTATTGCTATTTTGTCTTAGATTGGCAATTTGAAGTTTAATTTTATGTGGATTTTTTTTATTTATGTTCCTTGAAGTATATTGTATTTAGTCAATAGTCTATACGAAGAATCAACCTGATGTCTAAAATATCATCATGGCTGGGCTTCGCGAACGAAGATTTGGGAAGGGCTCTACCCACTTTTCTTGCAAGCGCGTTGGTGGCTAAAAAGGCCAATACGAGAAAGGCAAGTCCGGTTGCAAAAGACACAGCAGAAAGACTCCTTAGAGGGTATATTCTGCAAGGCACGATTCTTTCTGCGTTGTCTATTCTCCTCAAGGGTGATCCTGCGTGCTTTCTCAAAAGCATCAGCAGCGTTATAAATGGTGTGTCTCCAGGCCTCCCGATTAGAGGCCAGAGTAGACCAGTTATGGTGATCAATATGCCCGAGGCTGAGTTGTTGCTTCAGGGAGTCCTTGTATCTTTTCTTCGGAGCTCCTCTCTTGCGGCAGCCAGTGGCAAGTTCACCATAGAGCAGGATCTTAGGGAGGCGGTGGTCCTTCATCCTGGAGACGTGCCCTGCCCATCGCAGTTGCGTTCTCAGTAACATGGCCTCAATACTTGTGATTGCTGCCTGTTCGAGAACAGATGTATTGGTCACATAGTCTGACCAGTGGATGTTAAGGATTGTATGGAGGCAGCGTTGATGGAAGCGTTCTAGGAGACGCAGGTGGTGGCGGTAGATGACCCATGATTCGGAACCATATAAAAGAGTAGACAGCACTATGGCTCGGTAAACACTGATCTTGGTACTTTTCTTCAAGTGTTTATTACACCAGACTCTTTTATGGAGTTTTCCAAAAGCACTATATGCCTTCGCTAACCTATTGTCTATCTCCCCGTCAATCTTACCATCTGAGGAGATGAGGCTGCCTAGGTAATTGAACTGTTGGACTGAATTGAGTTCTGATTGGCCGATGGTGATGTGGGGATGATGAAAGACCTCCTGAGGTGCAGGCTGATGGAGAACTACTGTCTTCTTTAAGCTGACTTCCAGCCCAAAGAGCTCAGCAGCATCTGCAAAGCAGGATGTTAAATGCTGCAGAGCTGCTTCTGTGTGGGCAACAAGGGCGGCGTCATCAGCATAAAGCAGCTCCCGGACAAGATGGTTTAGGGTCTTAGTATGGGCCTTCAGTCGCCTTAGGTTGAATAGGCTTCCATCAGTACAATATCGAATGTAGATACCGTCCTGATCATCGAGGTCTGCCGTGGCCCTTTGGAGCATCATACTGAAAAAGATTGTGAATAGGGTAGGAGCGAGAACGCAGCCTTGTTTCACACCATTCTTTATTAGAAAGGGCTCAGAAAGTGTGTTGCCATATCTGACTTGGCCGTGCTGATCCTCATGAAGTGAGATGATCATTTTAAGGAACTTGGGGGGACAACCTAAACGTTCCAAAATCTGCCAAAGACCTTTTCTGCTCACAGTATCGAAAGCCTTGGTGAGGTCAACAAAGGTTACATAGAGACCTTTGTTCTGTTCCCTACACTTTTCTTGCAGTTGTCTGAGAACAAATATCATGTCTGTGGTGCTCCTGTTGGCTCTGAAGCCACACTGACTTTCAGGTAGAATTCCTTCTGCTATAGCGGGTATTAGTCTGTTCAGGAGTATTCTTGCCAAGATTTTGCCAGCAATGGAGAGCAGAGTAATACCACGGTAATTTGAACAGTCTGATTTAGTACCTTTCTTCTTATACAAGGTGATGATGACTGCATCACGAAGGTCTGATGGTAGTTCGCCTATTTCCCAGCAGTGCACCACAAACTCATGAAATTTAGCATGGAGTGCAAGGCCCCCATGTTTCCAGACTTCAGGTGGGATTCCATCAACCCCAGCTGCCTTGCCGATTTTCACCTGCTGTATGGCCTTGAGGATTTCTCCTAAAGTGGGGGCAGTATCCAATTCGTATTTCACCGGTTGTTGTGTGATGGACTGAATTGCTGAGTCTTGGACTACACGGTTGGTACTGAAAAGAGTCTGAAAGTGTTCAGACCATCTATTCAGAATGGAGGTTTGATCTGTCAGAAGCGTTTGACCATCTGCACTGAGTAGTGGGCTTTGGACTTGGTATGTAGGCCCGTATGCTGTTTTCAGGGCCTCATAGAATCCTTTGTGATCTCCTGTATCTGCACATAGTTGAGTTTTTGCAGCTAGATCGGTCCACCACTTGTTCTGGATGTCACGGAGTTTCTGTTGGAGCTTGCTGCATGCCAGACGAAAGGCTATTTTTCTTGCGTGACAGGATGGCAGCGCAAGGTGTGCTTGGTGGGCAGTTCTCTTCTTCCTCAACAAGTCCTGGATTTCTTGATTATTTTCATCAAACCAGTCCTTGTTCTTCTTGAGGGAGAACCCTAAGGATTCTTCAGAGGATTGCAGGATGCTACTTTTAATATGCTGCCAAATTGTTTCAGGAGAGGAATCTGCAGAATCTGTGGGAAGGTTTTTGAGCCTAGTTTGAAGGTTTGCCTGGAATCTTTCTCTTACTGTGGCTGATTGGAGATCGTTAACTTGGAGTCTTCTCCTTGGGATACTGCCCCTTTTGGGTTTGAATTTGAGATTAAAGTTGAGTTTACAGCGCACAAGCCGATGGTCTGTTTGACATTCTGCGCTGGGCATCACGCGGGTATGGAGGACATCGCGGACATCTCTCCGTCGCACCAAGACATAATCAATGAGGTGCCAATGCTTAGACCTGGGGTGCATCCAGGTTGTCTTCAGACTATTTTTCTGCTGAAAGATAGTATTGGTGATGGTAAACTGTTGCTCCGCACAGAATTCTAGCAGAAGTCGACCATTATCGTTGCAGTTTCCAACACCATGCTTGCCTAATATTCCTTTCCATGCTTCAAAATTTTTACCTACTCTGGCATTGAAATCACCAAGGATAATGATCTTATCATCTGCTGGTACCTTTTGGGTAAGGCAGCGCAGGTCAGTGTAAAATTTATCTTTTTCAGCAGGGTCAGCTTGGAGAGTTGGGGCGTATATACTAAAGATGACAACGTGATGCTTGTTGTTTAGTGGAAGGCGTAGGGAGATAATGCAGTCAGAGTGACCTGTCGGCAGATTTTCGAGTTTAGGGACAATAGAGTTTTTGATCATGAAGCCGACGCCTGAGAGATGTTTTTCAGTTCTGGACTTACCTGACCAAAAGAGTGTGTAACCGGCACCATGTTCTCTGAGGCTGCCTTCCTCATGAAGGCGAACTTCACTGAGAGCAGCAATGTCAATGTTGAGACGGGCCAGTTCATGGGCAATTAGGGCAGAACGTCGCTCAAGACGTCCGCTATTCGCAGAATCAAGCATGGTTCTGATGTTCCAACATGCTAGAGTTAATTTAGGTACACCTTTGGAGGCAGGTGCATGCCTTTGTCTTTTGCTCTTTGTGCGACCGCATTGGAAGAAGATGCCCGTCGGTCTGCGGTTAGCCAACCGGGTGAAGGTGGAGATGAGCTTTGTTTAGGCTACCTTTTCTAGGCCCCTCTCCGAGTGGAGCAAGCAGTGCTGTCCTTGAAAAGGCTGCTTGGTCGTTCAGGGTGCTGCCCCAAGAGACTCTCATCTCCGTCAGTCTCAAATGACCAATATCCTGAACCGCCTGCATGCAGGGTTGAGTCTGCGGCTCCCAGTGCACCTTTCACCTGCCATTTTGACCCTCGCCCGTCGCTACAGGACTTTTTGCATGTGGGTAAAGCCTTCAAGCCTGCGCAATGGATTTTTTAGGTGAGATGCAGTATGCGCGGAACTGAACCCACCCTTTAATCCTAAGGTTCATCTGCCAGGGCCGAGCAAGCTTGGACAGAGGCAGCGAGGTCCTCAGGACATAGGTTTGATTAGTGACCTTCTCTTAGATGGATGGCCTTACAGGGCTAAGCGAGCTCCATCTGCCCGGGTTTGGGATTAGAGTTGTCCTTCTCCTAGGATGACTGCCAGAAGGCTAACGAGCTCATCCTGCCCAAGAACGTAGTGTATTTGGACCTATGGTTTTGACCTGTCTGGCATGGGTGACCCTACCGAAGGCATGTACCATCACCAGCAAAGCTCGCAACCACATAGGGGCACACAGGCTACGTTCCTGTTAGAACAATTTGGGCAAGTCTTTCATTTCCTACTTTACTATCACCTATTTATATACAATCATAAGGAGATACCTAGGACCAGCCCTTTGTCCTGCCCACCCTTTCAGGATGTAACAGAGCAAAGCAAAAATATCCAGACCATACCAAACCTGGGCAGTAGCCGTAGGTGAGCCAAAAACAAAAAGACAAACAAACCTACTGACCGTTCTAGCCCCTGTGCCCACCCAAGGCTAGGGTGCCTTTCAGGGCCCCAGCTTGGCTGGGACCCATCACACTGTAAAGGAACCCCACTCCCCACCCTGACCATAACCTACCTCCATTGTGTTACCACATATCTTCAGGCGCACTGGTCACCTGTGACACTTCGTACAGGATTGCCCCGCTCACCCTCCCACCAGTCAGAGGACCCCCGTGGCCCGCTCGATACCCCTCCCCTCTCTTCCCCCCCTCTTCCCCTGTACCCTCCCTCCCCTTCTCCCCCAAACCTGGAACGGCAAACCTTAGTGTGCTCTGAAGCTGCCCTCTCCTCCTCCACGGGTGCGCAGCAACAGTCGGCAGGGGTGCCCATCTCTCTCCCCTCTCACGCTGCAGCCGCGCCTGGTGACCAAATCGCGCGCGCAGAGCGCGCGCGGCGCGGGGGGGAAGCCCCTGGCCGTGCCTGGCACCCACCACGCGGTCCCCGAGGCGCGGGGGGGAAGCCCCTGGCCGTGCCTGGCACCCACCACGCGGTCCCCGAGGCGCAGGGGGGAAGCCCCTGGCCGTGCCTGGCACCCACCACCTGTCTAAAATATATCACAGAGAGTTCAAGGGTGGTTTTTTCCTTTTCTGCTGGCATTCATCTAAATACAAGACTAAATTCTTCCTCAGTTAGGTTAACCTTCTTTATGAAACGTGAATTTTTAATTCTGTTATTTTTAAGTACATAATTATGTGTTCATATGCAAATAGATATTACTCATAAATATTTTACACTTACTTTGGTTTTAAATTTGGTTTCCATTCCAGAAGTCTCTGATGTAAAACACTAGTGTTTTGGAGTTACCCAAATCACAATGACCTGAATCAAAAGTTAGTGGTATGCAAGCAAATTAGGAAGCATTTTTAGGATCAATGTGAAACGAAACTTTATGGCTTTGTTGAAACTAGGTTTTTACCAATCAAAGCAATTAAAAACTAAGAACTTGAGGAGAACATGTATTGAAACCTATTACAGACCATTTGGAATATTTCCTTAAAGTGTGGCAAAGTTGCAAGAGCTCAGGCTGGTATTTTCCATGCTGGTTGCTTTCAAGTAGAAGTTTCTGTAAAGGCTTCAGCAAATAAACAGTCATTTCTCTGTAAGAAATAAATGTGTGTGGGAGTGGACGGAGAAGGAGGTAGATGGGGGAGGTTCGCTGGTTTTGTTCCTGTTTTCTTCAGTTCATATGATTCAACTATATAGAGTTTCACATATCTTGAAATAATGTGGAAATTTGTCAGTGATGGTTGGCTTTGTGTCACGCACTTGCCATAAATGGTCTCCCAGATTTGATCAGAAACGGGTCATGGTTAAGAGCATATTTCAACTGGAAATGTACCAGTGTGGTTCCTTCCTTTATCTTTGCTCTAGCCTTTCTTAGATTGCTAAAACCTTTTCCCTCATAGTCCGCCGTTGCTTTGAAATCTGAGTTCTCAAGCTGCAGGAGGTTGCTGTGGTTTTAAATGACAGAATTGAGGATAAGGAGATTGCCTGCCTGCTTCCCTGTGCTGCTCTGTGTGGCCATTGCCTGGGGACCCTGCCTGGAGAGAAGGGAAGCAGCCTGGCTGGAAGAGGAAAGGTTGATGTCTGTAGGGCAGGATGAGTTTGAAGTCACAACTAATAGGAATGAGGGGCTTGTAATGGAGATGGAAATAAGCATCAGCTGTGGCCAGTGAAAGCTCTGTTTTGCTGTTTAGTAGCCATAGGGGCTGTGGTGTGAAGCCTAAAGGCATGGCTGAAGACACAAGCAATTGAGACACACTCAGAAAGTGAATTTGCTAGTATCTTTTCTAGGGCAAACAGTCACCATAATTTTTTTTTACCATTTGTTCCTCCTCTTACAAGTTGTTAGAATGAGGCAAGCTTCAGTTCAGGCGATATGCAGATTATTTTGCCCAGCTATTTTAATCTGTCTGAGGTCAGCAGGAAAATTAAGTTTATTTGGTTCAATCTACATTTTGTGGTAGAAAAGAGCATGTTTAACTCTGAAAACGTCAGTGAATTTTTCTACCAGATGAAAAGCAAGATCCCATAATGGAGGCAAAAATTTCTTTCCTAGACTTTAGTCTGATCAGATTACAAATTGGGGTGGGTGTACATTGATACTAAGGTTTTATATTCAAGGCAGGACTGCAACAGATTTACCTGTTTGAAGCTTTATATTTCCTACCTCAATGAACCTGCTCCTTCTCTTTCTTTATAAGGCCCTGAATGACAGGCTGGAGTTTGGAATTTCATGTGGGTACTGATAGTAGGAGTCCATCTTCAGGCTTGACAATTATCGTATTCTTTTGGGTAAGATGGTGGTTTTACAGGTTTCCTCTGAATAATTCAGTACTTTAGCATCTGTCTCAGGTGTAAAACCTGCAGAGCTTTAAGGTTGTAGAATTTTCCCAGGTTCTGCTTTTTTTGGTTATGCTGACAGACACTAAGTAATTATGGAGATTTCTGCTGGGTTTTATCCATTTGTTTCTTGTGTTTCGTGTTTGTTTCTGCTTTGTTTCCTATGTTTCTTTGTTTCTTGTGTTTAAAATAATAGAACTGCCAATAGTTGACTGTATAATGTACCTACACATTTTCTCAATGTTTTTTATTAGAATTTGGTGAAACTTGTCCAAGCCCACCTTATCTATAAATTAAAGGTCTTCTAGCTTAGTGTGTCTACATTTTATAGTCTTATATGAGCAATGGCAGTAAAATTGGTTTCCTAGCACGTGAAGATTTTCTTAAACCCAACAAATCACCATCACAAGTACATTCATTCCCAATTCAGTTGTAAGTAAATGGTCTTTTACAACTGGTACATATCAGCGCTTCAATGGGCTGGCAGTGTTCACCCCTAATTTTTCAAGGTGTACCTGTATTAGGGGAAGAAGTTTGGGTACCTTTGTAAATCTGGTTATGTGAGTTTCCAGATACTCGTGACAAACTCACTTGATATGTTGCCAGCTTCCACTCATGTATATTTGAGAAGCCTTTTTGAAAAGGTGTAAGATTATTAGGTGTTGTCCCTTCTGTCAGCTCTGGGACACAAATGGCAAGTGATGTGACCTGAGGTTGGCTCATTGTGATATGAGCCTTGTGTGTTAGCCCACCTGCTTGCATCTTGGCTGGCACCCATCTCTCTCTTCTATCAAGCCAGTAGTGCAAGCAAGTCTGTTTTCCGGAAAGAGCATTTCCTCTGCCCTGGTGTTGTAATGTAGCCATGGAGCTGTTTTGAAAAAAAGCCTTCTTATTTGTTCCACGTTTTAAGCTGAAGTCAGGTTCAGGTCAGAGGCCTGTCTCTGGAGTTACTCCAGAGGGTCGATTCTCTGAGCTGCTTTTCCAGCCTAAATGCTTTCTCTAACTCAGTTCAAGTGTGTTTATGTATTGACGATTGCTCTTAGTTGGTATTTCTCAGTCCTGCATTTCAGTCAGAGAACCTATACCAGTATCCCTGGTCTGCCTGAGTCCTAATCTGATGGCTTTTACTTTATTGTTTTGTGACTTCTTTGCATCTTTCCTCTCTGTTTAATTACATCATATAACTACAACATGTGGAAAAAGTGGCCTGAATTGAGATCATACAGGCTGTGTATCTGAGGAATTGTGTTTGAACTGTGGAAGCAGCTTTGTGCTGCTTGCAGTATCATAAATGTGCTAGGAATTTGCTGTAGTTTGAGATTGTGTTTTTTCATTACAAGGATAATCTGTGGTGGGTTTTTTTCCTATAAGTAAATTTGCTATAATTGTGTGCTTACTAGTTGTGACACATATTTGTGTATGTATGTTTTGTTCCTTCTCACTACAAGAAAGACATTGAGGTGCTGGAGTGTATCCAGAGAAGGGCAGTGACAGTGGTGAAGGGTCTGGAGGACCTGTCTTATGAGGAGCAGTTGAGGGAGCTGGAGTTGTTTAACCTGGTGAAAAGGAGGCTCAGGGGGGACCTTATCACTCTCTACAACCACCTGAAAGGAGGTAGATTGAATATGAGGAAAAACTTCTTCACTGAAAGGGTGGTCAGTCATTAGAACAGGCTGTCCAGGGAAGTGGTTGAGTCACCATTCCTGGAAGTGTTCAAAAGGTGTGTGGATATGGCACTTGGGGACATGGTTTAATGGTGAACACAGTGGTACTGGGTTAACAGTTGGACTTAATGATCTTAGTGGTTTTTTCCAACCTTGAAGATTCTGTCATCTGTGATTTTTGTTTGTAGGCATGATAAATAACAAGTTCTAGAAAATATTTCAAGCCAGTTTTTGCTAGATTTCTTTAAGGAAATTATTTCTTTAAGGAAATGATTCTTGAATATCACAGTTGTTTTAGAAACTCTTGAGCAAGTCAAAGATAAGGGCTTTTTGTTTAGGATTCCTTAAAGAATTCTACTTCTTGGGCTTAATGGATTAATGTTCTGTCAAAGGCAAAGCATGACCTCAGCTATTGGCCACTGTTGGGTCTTAATTGTTGGTGTGTTTTAATCTTCATTCCTCATACTCTGCAGTTAAAGCCATTCATAGAAACAAAAGTAAGGAAGTAAACTATTTATTAGAAGGTTTTGTTTCTGGTTTGTTGGTTTTTTTTAGTTTATACCAAGCTTGATGCTTTAACTGTTTTCTTTCCCCTACTCTGTTCTGTATTTTAAGTTATCTGTATGAGATTTTCCACATCTTCTCGAAACATTGACTTATGAATAAATATGATGTTACTGCTTTGTTTAAGCAGGTATAAGATGAAGATACAAGGACAGTTTTTTCATTATTTGGTGTTTAAACTATTTTTAGACATATGAGCTAAAAATAAAGATACCTAAGGAAAAGATATATGAATGGCTTTAGATTTTATGATGTCTTAGATAAGCATACTAGCATGAAATTTTAGGTGCCTTTTTTTTAAATTTATGCTTTATTTGTGGAGTGTTGTTTAATAATTAACATTAATAAGTCTAGTTATTGCATTTTTAAGTTTCTAATTGTCTATAGTTTCAGATGTCAGCCTTTACTCATCTGTTAAATTTTGTCTTTGTGTATTTTTCTTGTCCCACTGCTTTTATTTGTCAATTTTCTCATACAAATAGTAATCTTCCTTGATTTTTTTTTCTCTTGTCCTTTTACTCATATACTTCAAATTTTCCTTTCTTTCATTCTTCTTCTTCAATTCTTGTAATATTTTCCTTGCTCACCACGTTCTCTCTTCAAGTGTCAGATGTGAATAAAACAAGACAGTGATGAAGGTTTGCAGGCTCACATAATTAAGGGCCTAGAATATGAAGGTAGATGATTTGCACATTGGGTATTCTCTTCTTTCTAGTCATAGAATACTGTTCTCACAGGTGGGCATTTTTAAGTCAGGATCTATCCTCCAAAGCATGATTGCCATTGCAACTTCATTCTCTGTGTTTTCTTCTTATAAGCTTGTATGTTTTGGTGATCACTTATTATACATATTGTCCCTCTTTACAAATATTTGAGGCAAACATGATTCCGTAACTGGGAGAAGTATCCCAACTAGAAAGGGACAGTGTCTGTGTTTATTGAGGAAGAGAGTCTTTGCAAATAAAAGGTTGTATGCATATACATATATTTTCTCCAAACTTTTTTATTTTTAATTTGCTTTCATTGTTTTTTAAAGTCCTTTCTAATATTTCATGATGAATCTCTAAGGGAGTTTTCTGAAAGACAACAGTGTAAATGAACCTCAACAACTTTATAGAAGTTTTGTCAAGGATCAGAGGTCTGTGTGTTGACCTCCTTACAGAATTAGACAGTTACTTGCTGTGTTCTTTGGTGATATCATGGAATCATAGTTTGGATTGAAAGGGACTTCTAAAGGTCATCTAGTCCAAGCCCTCTGCCATGATCAGGAACATTTTCAACTATATCAGGTTGCTCAGATCTCCTTCCCATCCAAGGGAGGTAGCATTATTACCTTTAGTAACCTGGAATAGAAACTTGAAGGGAAGAGGAATGTTTACAATGTGTTTTCTATAAAACCTCCAAGAATTAGAAGTGGTGCACAGACAAATGCATTAGCTGAAATTCATCTTTGCTGTTTTTACAAGACTGTTCTCTAGATTAACTCTCTGCCATTCCGCTAAGAATAATGTGGGGTGGTTTTTTGGTTGTTTTTTTTTTCCAACTTTATATTGGTTTGGGTTTTTTTAGAAATCTTAATGGAAGTGTGTTTTTCCGTTTTAGCCCTTCTTAATATGATTTCAGTGATAAATTTTGAGAAGCAAAACATCTGAGCCAGAAGTCTGTCTCTTAACTTGCATTTTCAATGGATAAAAATATTTGGTTTTGTGCTGCATGTAGTCTTCAAGTCTTCCTTAGTGTAAACATTGGCATCTGTTTATGGAGTAGACTTGATTTCTTTTTTACTGGGTATACATAGAAGTTATTTAAAAACATAGTGAAACATTGAGGATCAGGTGGCCAAACACCAAATTTTTTTTTGCAGTGTGAATTTTCTGTTGACTTTCAATCTGTCACTTTTAAAATCAAAACAAGAAAATAACTAAATCTTTGATTTGTTTTACTTTGTGTAAGGTTGCTGAAGGAATAACACGAAGTGCTATGTTTATCTTTAGAACATGATTTTTAGTACAAATGTGTTTTATGTTCTTTTCATTTATAGCTTGATACCTTTAGAAATAAAATTGATCTATCTAAGGAAAGTGTGAATGATGAAGCAATTATAAACAACACATATAATCCTGAAGAAGAGAGTCCGCGATTTACAAAAAATAAATTGAGAGAGAAAGCATCAATTGCAGAGAAAATAAACAATGATATTTTTAGTGGAGAGGAGAAAAAGCAACCAAAGTCAAACAGGAAGAAAAAGAAATCACTGTTACAAGAACAATTTAATGAGGAGGAAGATTTATATGAAGCTAAATTGGGGAGTTTTGAAAAAAGGACTAATGATTTTTCAAAGAAGAAAACAAAAAGCAAATTACAAACAGATGTACTTCCTCAAGAAGCAGATAGAAAGATTAAAAATTCCTTGACTGAAGTGAGAAATGTAACTGAATTAGAAGAGGAAGAGCAGCTAATTCAAGCCTATCAGCTGCATGTGGCTGAGGATGAGGCAAACGCAATTAAAAAGAAAATGAGAAAGAAACTTAAAGAACAGATGTCTGAATCTACCTCCACTGTTCAAAGCCATGAAGTTGCATTGAACAATGAAGTGGGCAAAAAGAAAAAAAAGAAGAAAGAAATAGCAGTTTTAAGTGAAGCTGAAACAAGGTATCATGATAAACTGTACACTGTGTGTCTGTGAATCTTAAGCAAAATGTTTTGTTTTGTTTAAAGATAGACAGAAGCTTTCTGATGAATTGTTCATATTTCTTAAGTGATTAATTGGATGATTCTGTCATGAAGATACTTTTTCAAAATTCTGTCACGATTAATGTTTAGCTCCCAGATTGTTAACTTTTTTTTTTTAATATCCTCCATTGCTATTTGATCTGTGTTTTCTGTGGAACTCGCTCTTAAGTAACTGAAGATAATTTTATGCATGATTTTTTTTTTGTTTTTGTGGTAAGTGATGGCCCTGATCCAACAGAAGAGCATTAGCTTAGCTCTAGTCACATGAGTGGTTCTGCAATTGTCTGGAAATTAGGGAGAGGTAAGGGAGGGAGAGCAGTGAAAAAGGCAAGACACAAACGTGGGGGGTGAGGAGTGTTGCATTTTCGGCATAGACAGATAAGTTGCAGAATTCCAAGTGGATTGGTAAGGGTAATGAGTAATTGTATCAGTATATGCAGTGGAGTGCAATTGCCCTGACACTAATTCATTACTTTGCAGTGCAATGTCCATTTCTGAGCTGCAGCATCATCCAGAAAAAGATGGCAATGAAATTCAGTCACCTGAAAGACTATTTACATCAGAAGGACTCAAGGAAAGCATGGATAAACAGAAACCTAAAGCCAGGAAGGTTAAAAAGAAAACCAGAAAAGGTCTGCCAGCAAAATGTTATAATAGTGTATACTTTGCTACCTGGTTTTTTTGTACTGCTACAGAAATATTTATCCACAGTAGTAACACAGAAGTTGCTTGTTTCTCTAGTTGCTTAACTGTACTTTTGTTCTTCCGATTCTGAGGCATATTTGTGAGGAAGTTTGCTGTATCAATCTAAAATCTAGAAAGTTCATTTACTATAAATAGTTTTGAGTTGAGACAGTTTTAAAAATTGGAGTTTTTTAAGCATAATATAAAAATGCATATACACTACCTTTACAGTGTATTATTAAGACACATATTCCGATTTTTTAATTTTTATTTTTTTTTTTTTTACTTTATGTTAGAAAATGGTTCATCGCCACTGTTTTGACCTGATGGCTCAATTCAAATGCGAGAAATACTGTTTCATGCAATGCGTAGTAAAATTGGAGAACTTGATTCCTCAAATATTGTGGAGGACAAAGTAAGAAATCAGATTTTTAAAAAAGGAAATTACTGAAATTGATGAGGAGAAGGTATCTTGATATCTATTAAGTATTGTAGTCTCCTCGTAACTTGTAAATGAGGAATTTCTGAAAACAGTGGTATATTCAGGGAAAAATAGACATGGAGAAAGCATCAGTTTCTGCTTGCCTTGTTTTTCTAAAACAAACCAAACAAAACCAACTGCAGGCCATAGTCTAGAGCAGGCTGTTGAACTGTATGGATTTTAAGTCATTGTGGCACGGAAGAATCTCAATCAAGAGGAAGATGTGTGATTTTTCAATGAAAATGTTTGTTAATAGGAATAGATTATATTAATTAATATGTACTTCTGTGTATGTTCCTACATGTTAAAGGGTAATTCGATAATTTTATTTTAACCTATTACATAAAGAACACTTTTAATATTATTGCTTTACTATTGTTTGCTAAGACAATACAGAGCATTTTTACTGCTTTGAGGTTATTATGTTCCACTGGTGACAGTTTATTTATTTTGTTCCTATTTCTAGAAGAAACCACAGAAGTTGCTGCAGAAAATGATGAGGAAATGAAGAATTCAGAAATGTCAACTCAGTCTAAATTTGGTTTTGGTGATGATCTGATTTTGGGAGTTTATATCCATCGATCTGACCGACTTAAAACTGATCTCCTGGTATCTCATCCTGTAGTTAAAATCCATGTTGTTGATCAGAGAAGTGGCTTATATGTCAAGAAGGATCACAGGTGACTTTTAATAAAGTGTTTCTATTATCAATGTTTACAATAAATAGGTGTACTCTTCCCTAGAAAATTAAGTATAAAAATGAAAACAATGCGCAATTTTAAGCATGCGTAGTCATTTGTTAGTTTCCACATCCGTGATTATATACATATATATATGTATACCTACATTAAATGATGGTGGTATTTGTCTTTTCCTTTTGGCACTTTTAAATGCTCTGCACTGCTGTATTGCTCTCGAGGTCCCCATATTTGCAACGCAGTTAATTCTATATTCTTTCCAGAGAGAAAATTTCTTAAGTCCTAAAAATATATAAAAGCCAAGGTTAGAATAAGTAAGCAAAATTCTTGCAGTATAAATAACACCTGTCTTTTTTATTAAAGAACTTCTAAAATCCTGAAGTAAAGTTTAGTACTTCATATTTCTAATTGCTTGAGTTACTTGTTTCCACTGTCATTATGCATGATTTTCCTGAAACCCAAATTTTAACAGTGTTTAAGCAGTAGGCTCTACCATGACCATTATGCATAAATTTGCTAACAGTAACTTAATGGTTAGGATTTTGAACTTTAGCCTGCAGCATTTCTATATGCATTGCAAATTGTGTTAAATTTTGGATGAGTTTTTTTCTAGAATCAAACAAATAGTTTGCTTTCAGTAATTGAAAATACTGTTTTGCTTGAGTTTTCTTTTAAGTGCTCTAACAATTGTAACTCTCTGGAAATTTTCAAACAGCAAGAGGGAAGTTTCATCTTATGAACAAGAAGAAATAGAGCACATTCTTCCTATTATGACTCAACCATATGACTTTAGACAGTCTAAATCAACAGTTCCAGAGTGGGAAGAACAAGTAATATTTAATGAGCGTTTTACTTATTTTACCCAAAACACTGAAGAAAACCCTCAGGTTATCCTGTTTTTTGAGGTAAGGTTGAATATTTTGCATCCAGTTTATGCATATTCTGATTTTTGGTTTGTTTCTTCAGCAGTATATATTTGACTCATTCAGATGTTTTGTTTTAGTTAGAATGGGTTAATAGCATAGCCTTAAGACACAGAATTAAGTGGAGATACCAAAAAGTGTTTTTTCATAAAATAAAAACAACCCCTGTTTTGATAGTAATAAGGAGTACAAAACTTATTAAATCAACTGTCAAACTTCTGGGAAAGGCTGGTAAGATATGAAGGATATCACTTTTTTCTTTTCACACTCTCAAAATCGGAAAAGAAGTTTAAGTACCAGAAACTGAAAGGTAGAATTTGTCTGCTTGTAGCAAAAGCTCATTGTACCAATGACTAAGCTATTGCATTGTTTCCATTAACATTTTACATGTCTACTACTTCTGGCCTCATCTTCATAAAGTAGTTATTAATTTGTCCTCTATATTGTAAATTATATATTCAACATAATTTTGAGCTTAAGTATTTCAATATTTGTACGGAGAGATTCTGTAGTACTAACCTCAAAATGGGACCCTAATACAATAAATATTTTTTCATTCCTTGTTTTTTTTCTATTTCAAATAGATTGAATATAATACATTACCATGTGTTTCTTTGTGTTTTGTGATGCTTATAAATGAACGTATTTATAGAATTAAGAGTCCTTAGCTGCTTAACACAAAACTAATTATATTTGTAAAGATTCTTTGTGGAAATCAAGCTGATGTTAGGACCAAAAGTATGATTACACTGCAAGTATGCTGTTTGACTTCAGCGTGGTTTTTCAATTGAAATATCAATTTGAAGAAAGTATGATTCTAAGGGGAGTTTTTTTTGTATACCAAGATAAACTTTCAGAAGTAGCTAAATATGAGAAAATTCTGGTTCCTGACAGAAAAATGAAGATTTTCATGGGCATCCCTTGAAGTATTCAAGGCCAGATTGGATGGGGCTTTGAGCAACCTGATCTAATGAAAGATGCCCCAGCCTATGAGACAGGACTCTATAGTCTTTGAAGATTGCTTCGAGCCCAAACCATTCTATGACTGATTCTGTGACAAAAGTGATAAATTTAGGAAAGGAAAATTAAATTTTTGACTGCCATTTTCCATCTGGATTAATATGCACCTAGGTTTAGCTGTCAGATTTGTGATCTCTATGATTTCTGAAGTGTATAGGATTTAAGAAAATTACATGTTATTGTTTCCTCTTTTACTGAGACTGAAGGGAAGTGAAAATAGGTTTTTTTAAGACCAGACATTCTTTTTAATGCAGGTCATAAATAGTCATCAGGTAAATGCATAAGGATCTGTCATTTGTAATTGTGCCCTTGCATGGGAAAAATACTGCTTTTGTAATTTCTTAAAATTGAAATCTGTTTAATTTAGTGAATTGCACCTAGCATATTTTCAGCAATTATTTTTTAATTACCATGAAGTTCATTAGAAATACATTTATATTCCTGCTGATACTTCTAGGTCCTTGATTGTCTAAGTATGGATGAAGTGAGAGCCATCTCCAATGAACAAATTCAGGAAGGTCGTTATCGAAAAATTTGTTGGGCATTTCTAAAGGTATTGTAAATATTTAATTAAAGAAGCAAAATTTATAAATATTTTTATCTGAAAATCTCTAACTGTTCTTAGTAGGGAAACTTTTTTTTAATATTTCCAGCAACAGAGATGGGGAAAAAAAATTCTTGCTTGGCTGTTCTCTCCTTTCCCTCTTCTTTCACCTCTTAAAATCGACACATTAAGAAGCTTGACAATAAAAAATATGTGGTTTCTAAGGAAGTATGCAATGTGTAAGTTTGGGTTTTTTTTTTGTTCATAAAGTACAGAAAAAGATTTTCTCTTAGGGTTTTCTGTGTGGTTGTGTGATTTGAAGAAAATGACAAATCCACTAATTTCTGTGCCTCAGCTGTTCTGTATTCTAGTGACATTTTTAGTTGTCCAATCTTTGAAAAGACTCCCTAGCCCAGTTATAAATTTCCTCTCATTTTTAGTTGTGGCATTGGGAACGCTGTGACAATTGATATACAAATGAGGCAAATGTGAGATACTGGTAGTTTAGCCAGCACATATGTACCTTTTTACCCTTTTAGGAGAGACTTGAATGTGTCAGTTTGTTCTTTAAGACCTGGCAAGCTTTAGCTTCCTTGAAGATTGTTTATTTACACCTACCCGTGTGGATGATAATCATTGAGCAGTCTACAGCATGAGAAATACAGGAGAAGATAATGGACTGCAAGTTTAGGTGAAGGGAGAGGGACCTGCATATCAATATGGAGGTTCTTCTCAGCTCTGCCCAAGATGAATCTACTGGAAGCAGAAGTCTGGTATATCATATCTGGGTGTATAGCTGTGCATCCAGGCATTCAGTACAGCCTACTCCTAAACAGAGGGAAGGATGAATTTTCAGCATAAATATGAATAAAATGGTGGCCTGTTCTTCGTTCTTACTTGTCTGTCTGCATTATCCTTTCATCTGTATCAGTCGAAGTAATGTCCTGATAAACACTGATCAGTGTTAATGGGACTAGGTACACTTGTTCTTTAGTTCAAGAGAGAGAACTCTTGTCTCCTCTGAAGTTGGAGATGCTACAGCTTTGCTGTATCTTCTGCTCTGAACCAAAGCCTTAGTAATGCCCTGTGTTGCAACATTCAAAGGAAGCAAATTTTGAAGAGGCTGCTTGTGGATTGGCAGTCCTTTGAGATTTGGTTGATTTTAGCAAGTAGTAATTAAAAAGAACCCCAAAGACAAAAAAACCCCAAACCAAACCAACAACAACAAACAAACAAACAAAAACCCCCAAAACCCAAACAAAACAACAACAAAAAAAATGAAAAAAAAAAACAACCACAAAAAAAAACCCAAAAGAAAACAAAAAAAAAACCCAAAACAAAACAAACAAAAAAACCCAAACAAACAAAAGAAAGAAAACCAAACCCGAAGTGATACTACAGCGGTCTTCCCACTTACATGGTATTACTGCTGTGAAACATCTTTCAAAACTAGGCTGCTATCTAAGCTTTAATCTTAGCAATTTGATCTTGGGGCATTTAATAATGTTAAATTCATTACCACTTCTAGGGTTAGTTTATTTCTGCAATGGGCAGTGGATTTCAGGAGTTTATACTGTAGCTAAAATACTAGAAATTATCAATTACTTTTATTTCTTTTATGTTAACTTTTTTTTTGTCTTTCCTCTAATTAATCACCCTTCCAGCTTGTAGGTGCAAATGGAGTTCTAAACATTGGTGGAAAACTTCGTCTGCAATTATATTACCCACCTTCAAGGACCAAGTCACGTTCAAATGTTGTTGAGGTTTATGACTGGTGGGCAAAATGTCCTAGAAATCGTTACCCATCAACTTTATATGTAACTGTAAGAGGCATAAAACTGCCAGATCATGTAAGTTAAATATATAATATAAATATATTTACAAATATGCAGACTTTTCTGCAGGAACTAGTAACTGGCTAGGTCATGTGCATCTGTGTTAGTATGCATGGATAAAAAAGCTGTGCTTGTATGCAGTATGTAAAATACATTATAAGAACATTGCATCTGAAGATACGTTTCAAACTCAACCCTTCATAGTTATCTTTGAAAAACAGGCTTATTTTCCTATCTACAACTTTGAATATTTTGCCACTGACAGAAAACTTTTAGAGTAATTTCTTGAAGATTAATGTTCCTTCTTATTAGGGGAAATGCCATTTTAATTCACTGACTCGTGCAGGTGTGTAAATTCTGTGAGAGAAGATGTAAGTGACTTAACTCTATTCCCTGCACCCTCAAGCTATAATGAACTGTATTTTTTTTCTCAGATGAAAACTCCTTTAAAAATAGGCTTACATTGGTATGGGCTGAGATGCACATTCTAGATAAATACAACATTTCCTTTTCTAGTATGCAAGTACAGTGTTGTTCTATTATATAATTTTCTGTTTCTATTTAGAGCTGTAATAAGTCTTTCTTATGTTCACTGTTCGTACAGTCAGGGGTGATGTGGAAGGCTGGTAAGATGTGCATGGATAAAAACCAAACTAATCTGTGGGATTAGTTCACATGGTTTGGGACGCTCTAATTTGTGTACTGGAATGACATCTACAGATCTGCTGCTCAGTCAGCTGCTGAGGTTGTTAGGAATTCTGTGCACTTTGCTTGAGCAGCTGTGCTTCTTTTTTTCTGGAAGTCCTGTGAGCCTGTCTTTACCATGGTCTGAATGTTTTCCTGGTAGGTTTAGGTGGTGTCACTGGTTTACAGCTGTCCCTACTTTACAGTCCTCTGTGAAATTCAGCTGATGTGGTAATTTGTAGGCTTTCTGACCTGTGGCTGCCTGGATTCATTGATTACTGGTATTATTTCATTCTTGTTCTTATAAGTGTCAGATTTGCTAAGGCTGGGATTGAGCTCCAGATAAGAGCCATGGCATGACAGTTTTCTGTGCATAGATTTCTGCTTCCATTTAAGATCTGTTACAGATTCTGCCTAGTCTGCTTCTCCAGAAGGGCCCAGATCTCACATACTTCTGCATGGGCTAGTAGATGTGAAAATAGATGTCTCGGATAAAACAGGGCATTTGCATAGAAGTTGACAAACAATTTAAACTCATAAATTGATTTCTACTTACATAGTAGAAATCAGCCTTCTTTTTTAGTCACAAGAACCTAGACAGTGAATACCTAGCTACTGTAAGCCTGGAAGAAAACAGTAATTTTGCGTGGTATTCTGGTGTGTTTCTAAAGAGACTTAGTACTTACAGAATTCTGGGAAGTATATATGCTTTACCTACTATTAAAATCATAAATGTTGTCAATCCTCCTTTCTTTGCAACTATTGAACATGCACAATGCTGGTAATATCTTTTGATATCAAGAGTGAACAAGACTGGTAGTATGTTTTGATATCAAGAATGGGGTTTGTTACCGAAGCAGTATTTTGATTGCAAGGTAGTAGGTTAATGTCACTACAAATATTTACATGCTGGAATGATTTTTTTATTTTTTTATGCAACACCCCTGCAGTAGTACAATACAATACAATACAAGAGTATTACAAATTTTCACTGACATGGATAGTTACTAAAAATAGAAAAGCATCAGTTATTTGATAAATCTGTGATACCATCTGATTGACACAACTTTAGAAGCTTGGATTACTTTCTGACTTCCTGGTTACTTTAAATGAAATTTTTGCCATGCATTTTTTATGTATTAAGCCTTTTCAAATCGCTGTGTTTCAGATGTAAAAATGCAATACATTTAAAGTTAAAATCTTTTCAGAAATTATGTTGTTCACTTCAAAAATATTTTTCCTTGATACTTAGTTTTGTTTACCTTAAGGTTACTCCTTCTTTTCGCTCTATGATAGCTGTTAAGCAGGAACAAAGTAATACAGCACTGTCTGAGCTCCAGAGAGAGGGATACGAACCTTCTCCAGAGGAGAAAAAGGAGCCATTTAAATGGTCAAGATTGCCTGGACAGGTAAAGTGTTTTTCTTTTGTTTTTAAAGGAAAATAATTTAAATAGCTGCTATATTTTTCTAACTGTTTTTATGGTATAAGTATTATGAAGCAAGTAATTAATTAAAATTAAGGAAAATATTAAACAAAACATGAAAAAAGTCTCATAGATAGCAGAGAATGCCTAATCTTAGCAAATATGGTTGATTAAACCATTTTTTTTTTCCCAGAACAGTCAGGTATTTTCATCTCCAGAATTCTCTAAGAATTTGAAAGAGTAGGGTTATTCGGGTGATGGAAGTAAGACAGGAAACCTGTTCTCAGATTTCAGCTTGATTGTAAATATATTTTCTTGAGATTTTTTGTTTGTTTGTTTACGTTATTTTCAAAGTATAACAGAAAGAACTTATATTGAAGAACCTTCCTAAGAAGGGTTTTGCTGACTTCATCCTAACCCCTAGATCACTGTAGCTAATCAAAATCAGCAGTCATAAAATGGGAATATTTTTGCAACTATATATAGAATGTCCATGCAATAATTTCATATCATTTTGTAGAACGGCATTAACATGGGTTCATGATTCTATACAAACTCAAAGCATAACATAAAGATTTTTTAAGAAAGAATGATGATTTTTATTTTGGTTCCCTACTGTAATTCTTGTACAGATACTTTTGAAAAGAATCCTTAAATATACATGGACTTAATTTCCAGCACTGTTTGCTAATAATAATAAAATAGTAAGGAATAGATTAGGGTTTTTACAATGGGAATTTTCTTACCAAAAATGGCAGGATACCTGAAAGTTGTATTTAAGTTAAGTATGTTACTTTATTTAGCTCATTTATGCTTAGACTAGTCCATGGGCATATTGAAAAATGGTAGAAACGATGATGCATTTTGTGATGTGCTGTCTTGTGAAAAAGTTTCAGTAAGGTTAGCATGATGTGGCATGTCTGTTTGCTAAAAAATATTTGAAATGTGCACTTGTTTAAAATTTAATAATGGATCAAAATTATTATTTCCTTTTTATACATTTAAAGTACTGTTTTACAATTAAAGCTGTCTTTGTAAAGATAAACAGTATGTCTGTATCTGTCTCCATAGATGGTTGATATGTTATTTTTCAAAAATGTTCTATAGAATTATGACTTATTTGATACATGAATTAAATATTAAATTTATTTTATATGTGAATTATAGCTACATGACCTGTAAATGAAATAAGTTTTTCTGAGCTGAATTACTGATTCAACATATTAATGTTTTATTTTAGGGCAAGTTTAAATAGCATAAGAAGCCTTAATTGAATATATAGTTTTTAACAAGATTAATAGTGTATATACAATTATTTCATAAGTAGATCTATTTGTATACTTTTAAATGAATATAAATCTGTTCACACTTATTTTTCATTCCTAAAGGTAAATCAGGTTTAGGTTAAATAATCACATAGCTGTTGTGGATATTTTACTTCACCTTAAACTTTGAATTTAGTGTTGAAGAAAAAGCCCTTGGGTGAAAAAAGAGGAAATATTTTGGGAGAAAGGAAAAGGGACTAAAATGCCTGTGCAGTGTTTTGAAATGTTTAATCTCTGGTTGTGTCTTTAAAAACCAGGTATTTAAATACAGATAAGGAATGCTAAAAGTTATTTGGTAGACCCAAGGTTTGAGTGCCTGTGGTTGGACTTTTGAGTTCATTAAGTCACTAGAAGTTGTGCTTAGACTCCTTAAACAAGCGTGACTTACAGTCTAACTGCACAGCTTGCATCATTGACGATAGACATTATTAAGCACTTCTTAAAATTAAGGAAATTATTTTAATTTTAAATTTTCTTAGGTTTGTAAAACTTGCTAGTGGTTTGTAATAACGGGGCAGAAACAAACATACAAACTAGATGTAGCCTGAGTTATGCTGCAGAACCATCTCTGTATATAAGGTTGAATTTTTTTTTTAAATTCCATTAAGATGTTACTAGCTTTTTAAAACTTATGGATGTCAGTAGCTAAGAATGTGTTTTAAGCGTTGGATAGTTAATATTCATACCATTCTTCCCTGAAAAGCTAGGCTTGCCGCATACCAAACAAGCACCTGTTTTCACTGCGAGGTGGAGATATGGGCTGTTTCTGTGTTCGTTTCTCTCATGATGGGAAAATACTGGCAGCAGCATGTGCAGGAAGGAATGGCTATCCCATTGTTTGTAAGTTTAAACATGTTCGGTGTTTTTCTTATAATTCACGTAGTTTGCAACTAAAGGTTAAAAGATGTATTTTTAAATTGTGCTTTTTTTAGAGGTTCTGTTTTATTATTGTGTTTTGCAAATTTTTATGTGCCTTAAAGAGCATTGAGGAAAATGCTCTTTCTGTGTTGATAGGGCTGGCACTGGCTTTTCATACATGGTGTACAGTTTAATGATATGAAATGACACTTTCAGCCTGGAGGTCTAATGGAAATACAAAATCAGTTTGCAGAAGGAACATATTTTTTGACAACAACGTTTTAAGTGAAATAACTGTTTCAGCTTCTACCTCACAAAATTTTCATGTAAGTTTTTCTCTTAACCTGTCTCGAAGGTTAGATGCCCGAATGTTGTCATCATCTCCAGACAGACTACTGGAAGCTGCTGTCTTCCGTGGTCCAATTCAGTCGAAATACAAGTATTCCTTATTACTCAAATTTGGGACTGCTTCATCACAATATCTTCAGTTGCATTGTTCTTAAGCCTTCCGGAAGATTTTTGAGATTTAGAGAGAACAGTATTTTAAGTTTACACTAAATACATGTTTAAATGCAAGGAACAATAAATCTAAAATCCTTTATTACACAGCCCCAGAAAGTGATCTCAATGTTAAAATAATTCAAAGATTGGTCAAATAGCTGTCAAAATTTAAAAAAAAATATGTGTATCTAATCCTAGTCTGGTTCTAATAATTTAAAGCAAGTAAACTGTTTTTTAAGGGTTAAGACACTGTGACATTCGTGAACCACTAGATGGAAGCAGATGCTTGCTGTCCATGCATATCTAGCAACTATTTGATCTTGTTCTCTCAAGATGAGAAGATAAGGAAAAAGAGTTGATTTATGCTAACAGAAAATCAGCCTAAGATTGGACTAAACTTTGCTCTAGTAGCTACATATGTTTGTCTGTAAATACTTAACAAAACTTTTATTTTTCTATTTAAACTTCACTAGTGTATGAAATTCCTTCTGGACAGTTCCTGAGAGAGTTTTATGGTCACCTTAACATAGTGTATGATCTTTGTTGGTCAAAAGACAATCGATACCTTCTTACTGCATCCTCTGATGGCACTGTCAGGTCAGTATGATGATGATGTTCTGGCAGATAGCATCAGAAGCAGAAAAGAAAGTGGTCCAATTCAATGTCGTACTACAAACTGTATTATAGTGTTTTAGTTAAAGATTTGATTATGGTATGACTACAATAATTTAAAAATTGTGATTGGGTTAGACACTGACACTGTATTTACTATATTGGTTTCTAATGTATATGTATTTGAGACGAAACCTTTTCAAAAAACTGTAGTGTTTAAATCTACAATGTAGTGAAAAACCAAAAGGTTTTTCAATATTTCAAGAAGACATTGAGACAGTTGTAATATTTGGTCCCTGGAGAAATTGCCATGCTATGAATGCTGTATTAAGTTTGCAAATTTGAATGTGAAGCAGTAAATTGAAAATGTAAGATTCAGGTTATGTCTATAAATTGGCCACACTGCATATTTGTATGTTGGTGGTTTTGTTTTTTTTTTTGTGAACTTATTTAAATAATTCCACTTAAATTGCTGAAAATTGAACGTGTACACATTTTCCCCTACAAATAAAAAGTTTTTTTCAGTGCAGTGTTAATGTCAAAATACTAATCTGTTCAAATTTTAAAAGCCAAAAACCTCAAAACTGTAGAAATACATGAAAATATGGCTGTGACACTGTACAATTTTATTACAAGCAACTTCATTGGTTTTGGTTTTCATGGAGCTTTTTTTTTTTTTTAAGCTCTTCAGATTTCTATCTGTTGTTTCTGTTATGCAACTCAGTAATGCTACAGGCAGTTGCCTAATTCAAATGCCAGAAGAATTGTTAAAGGATATATCATATATGTGGAACTGTTTTAGGTTATTTTTGTTGCTTGTATGTAGGCATAAAAAGACTGTTTAGAGAACGCAGCCCAATTTTTTTTAATTTGGGAGTGGATTAAATAATAATTTTTTATATTGAGGTAAATATTAATTTGTTATTTATGCTGCCTATAAGGAGGACCAGCTGTTCCTCAATTCTTGAATTTGTGGCAGCAAGTTGAAACTGTAGTGGTCTGCTTCCTTTTCTGTGTGCTACGCATGGTCACTGTACGAGTTATTAGTTCCTGTATTGTCCATTGCCTTAAGCTCCTTAAAAAGTTTCAGCACCCTGTTGCTTTAAATTCATTATGAGTTTATTACTTGGACTATCTCTCGTACTGAATTCTAGGGCAACTTGAAGGGAAATTTGGGAACTTCTGTGAATTCTTCTTTGTATACTGTTTTATATTATCCTCAAGCCTTTGCAAGGTTTAGTCCCACATAATTTGTGAGCAATAAATTAATTTTTTAATTTAATTTTGTTGTTAGAGCAATGCCATTCTAAAAGATAGGTAGATTCTTTGTGACCTTTCTGCATTAAGTTGCAAATTAATTGTACTCTAAAGGTCACCTCAGAGTAAGCTTAGAATTCTTCAATAGCCACCAGAAGTGGTCACCTCACCTGGAAGGGTGTCACTAAAGCAATTCAATTCCATATTGTAACTGAGCACTCTGTTTAATGTACTGCCCAACTGTATTTAATGGTTCAGGTACTGTTTTATTCTTAGTGGACTTATCTTTGGGGAAGGCTTGGTGATAAAACGTATACCATCAAATAGAAAACACTGAGAAAAATCTGATCTTACAGCAATGGGTGTCAAAGGATAGGAAATAGATTAATAGTAAGAAGTGAATTTATGTGATGCAAGCATCCTTGAGATCATGATCACTGCTTGGTTGGTAGTTACTATTTTAAAATTTTCTGCAGTTTTATTTATATTTAGTGACCCTAAATGTTCCTTTGTGAGTTTTTGTTCTAACATATTTTTAAATTAGTAATATCCAACTAGGTCTTGAATCGGTTATAACTCCTGAAAGAAAGAAACTGATCTGTTCCATGAAGTTGTTTATGTGTATTTTAAAATGTGTAAGTAGTCATGAATTTACTTTGAAGACAGAGTACTATGTAAAGCAGTAAATGTTTAATTCTTGTTACAAACTACTGTATTAGAGGATTAGATATAGGTGGAACAAATTGGTAGGATAAGTGGGTGTTGTTAGGTGTTTGCAAGCATTTGCCTCTAGAACCACAAGCACAAAATATGGCATCAGTTATATCTCTGTGTGTGATTGCTTTATACAGTAGATATCCTAACTTTATTTCCTTTTAAGAATGTGGAAAATAGAAATGCAGGCGGCATCTGCAGTGAGAGTTTTCCCTCATCCTTCGTTTGTTTACACTGCAAAGTACCACCCCATTGCTGACTCATTGGTTGTGACAGGATGTTATGACTCAGTGATTAGAATCTGGAATGCAAATGTGAAAGAAATCCATGGGCAACTGCTACAGGAGCTTGATAGTCATAAAAGTTTCATCAACTCTCTTTGTTTTGATGCAGAAGGTATGTAGTTAGTATTACTTTTTGAAATAGTTGTCTTTTTTGTCGAAGGCCAACTTGACTGTTACTAATTTGCTTTATGTCATAGAGGCAATGTATTCTTCTTAGGAAGAGATTATTTACTGTGAGGGTAGTGGGACACTGGAACGGGTTGCCCAGAAAAATTGCAGATGTGCCATCCCTGAAGGTGTTCAAGGCCAGGTTGGTTGGGGCTTTGGTCTAGTGGAAGGTGTCCCTGGTCAGGGAGGTCAGAGGTAGATGATCCTCCAACCCAAACTATTCTATGATTCTTTGGTAAAGAAAATGAGGTGGTATAGTTAGATTGTGAGAATTTTAACACTAGACTGCAGAAGTGAGAAGGTGATGAACTTTTTGACATTGACAGAAATAGGAAACATTGAGAGAAAAGGACAGAGATTTGACCACTGTGAATCATGTTAACTGGTAGATGAACCACTGAAAGTGAGTGATGTACTGACGTGTACTAGTGAAGGAAGAGTTGAAGATGAATAATTAAAGGTACTTGGATATGTTTGACTTTTTCTGGTATTAGTGATATCATTAGTTATCAGGTGGTTCATTTTTGGAGGTAGTCACTGAAGTAGGTACTATGAAGAGGAAAGCTGCATTTTTATAAAGAATAAATATTTGTACTTAAAGAACAAGTGTTGGATAATGGTATTTGTTCTTGTTCCAATTAAAAGTATATTCCATATCTGATATATATGCTAAATCCAAATTTATGGTATCAGCTTATATCATGCAATATGAGCAAAATGCATTTGCAAGTAGTATATTATAGCAAAAGAGATGGAAGAACTGGTGTTTGCCTATTCACAAAAATGATAGAATGAAATGATAGAAAAAAAGGTGGTTTCTTGTTCATACATTGTTTTCTGTATTATTTTTTTGTGTAGTGGTATTTCACTTATAAGACATTATTTCACAGGACAGCATATGTTCTCAGGAGATAGTTCAGGACTGATAATAGTTTGGGATACACCTGTTAAAGGAAGTTCTCAACACCTGTTTCAACACTGGAGGATCAATAAGGTATACAGGTTTCTTAAACTAGCATTGTAATTTTTATGTGAACTGTTCTAAATTTAGTAATTTGATTTGAATTCAAATTTTTTTATACATTACCTTTTGTTTAGCTGCAAAGGTGTATTTTCTGTAAAAACTGGTACAAAAGAACGGAAACAATATGCTGTGATTCAATGACTTAATTTTTTTTAATTGTTTTGCAACTTAATTGGGTTGGGCACTGGAACAAGCTCCACAGGGAAGTGGTCACAGCACCAAGCTTGACAAAGTTCAAGAAGTGTTAGGACTCTCAGGCACATGGTTTGTTCTCTAGAGACAGTTATAAAACAGACCGTAGCCTTTACAAATCCCCTTTGTTGATACCTTAGAGGCCTAATGTTCAGTTGGCATTTCTGTCGTCAGCTGATTTTTTTTAAATTCAGTCACAACAGAATCTGCCTTGTGGTTGAGAATAGTTGATGTCTAGGATGTAATGCCTTAATATAGGAACAAACTTTTTCCTTAATCAAATAGAATGAATTAAGGAAAAAAGGGTAATGCAAGAGAAAAATGAAAAAGAATGTGTAGAAAAATGAGTTTTAAAACACAAGGTTATATATTTTTCTTTATTTTCCTTCTTTCGGTAGGAAATAAAAGAAAATGATATTAAAGGGACACCAGTAAATCATTTGGAGGTGCATCCGAATGGAAGGCGTTTATTGATCCATGCGAAAGACAGTATCCTGAGAATTATAGATCTCAGAATGTTAGTATTTTTGGTGACAAATGTGTATTTCCTTTTTGTTTTAAAATTTACTTGGGGAAATAAAATACCATAAATGTATTAGATGTGTAGTTGGGGAGGAGGAAGATGTCCTAATAATCAAGGATAGCAATATTAGGGTTAGGAAATGGTTTCAAAACACCGCTGTATTACAGACCTTTTGTGTGATATTGGGTAAGTCTTTCAGAATAGAATATCCATAAATTACTAGATTATGTGGGAGCATAAGGTGGCATGAGGAAGACAATGTTAGTCTCCTAAAGATTGAAATCCCTTTTAAAATGCAATCTAGGCATGAAAATAACATTGAAATGATAATGTTTATTTGTGTGTTATTTCTCATTGTTAAGACTCTGGCAAGGGTATTTTGATAATGAAGGGAATATGATTGTCATCATAAATATTGAAAAATGCAATTATGTATGTATTATGGTGTATTAAGCAGGCTGTGAGATATTTTTTCATAGTTTTTTGATGATTATCTCATTCTTAATAGTTACGAACATGATTCTTTAGTAATAAACTACAATAAAAAGCAAGGGAATTACAGACTCACTTGAGTCTTTGATGTTAGAGAGTGACCAGTTCAACCCAATAATCAAATCACAAACAGCATGTTACTCAGAGCTTTATACACTTGGGTTTTAATATCTTGAAGGGTCTTTAATATCTTGGAGATTTTACAGCTTCTGAGAGGAACATGTTCTAGTGTTCATTCACCCTCAAAGTAAAAGACTTTTTTTCTTAATTTTAAGCAGCGCTTCCTATGTTTCAGTTTATGTCCATTCCCTCATGTCCTTTCATTGGGTGAAAGTTAGAAGGGTCTCACTCTAATCACTTAAATACATTGTTACATACCTGAACATTCTGTTCTGGAAAGTCACATTAAAAATACTAACATGCTTCCTAAATGTTTTATCCTTAATTTCATAAGTATCTTTCCTCCTCTCACTATACAGAAAATCATCTTTGGAGATATTTAAAAGATATGTAGGTGTGGCACTTAAGAACATAGTTTAGTGCTGGACTTGGCAGTGCTGGATTAGCTGTTGGACTTAATGTTCTTGAGGTCTTTTCCAAACTAAGCTGTTCCATTATTCTACTGAATTGAATGTTTGTACTAGCTGAAGACTTTACAGTATTATAGTGCACTTTTCCTCTTTTACTGTAAACAGTACATTATAATGGCCATGCAAGAAGCCTAAACTATCCTCTCAATCAAAGCTTGAAATTGGTGGATTGACAGAGCGAACCTGTAGTTTTTGAGGCAGATAGTGTTCTTCTGTTGCTACTCTTTCTAAAAAGGACAGAATTTTAGTTTGAGAGGGGAAAATGGACATGCATATTACTCTTTAGGAAAGGGTTGATATGGGGTGCAATTTCACAATTATTTTAAGTAAATTTATCCATAGGACACACAATTTATCCATAGGATCAGTGTGCTGATCCGACTGAAAATCAGCCTACAAATACAAATAATTAATTTTCATTTTAATCAACTATCTTATCAAACTCATCTGATAGCTGCCCGAACACTAGAGAAGAAATGAGGGAGAGCCTGGGAAGACAAGGGTGGAGAGGACAGCGGCAGGACTGCTACTTTGACCACAGCCCACAGTTACATTGGCTTAAGTCTATCAATAAACCACAGGGTCAGATACCCAGCAGTGATAATTTTACACGTCAGCATTAACTGTTCATTCCCTGCATGAGAAAAGAGGGGGTGGAGGTCACAGATCTTCACAATTCACTTTGATTGATAGCTTGTTGCTCTTAACTTACCTCTTTCAACTTGCTTTTTTGATCTTTTTGGTGAATACTGCTGTCTTGTCACTTAGGTATGTGATCAGAGATTTGGTTCAGTCCTCTCCTTAGGGTTTCATATGCAGGTTAGTTTTACATTTTGCAGAGCTCTTCTGTTGACATCTCAGAGATACTATCTTTTTTTATTCACACAGCTAAAACTCCTTTTTGGGCTAATACAGTCTTGCACTGTGATCATTAAGGAATCCTTTTCTCTTAGTTGCCAAATAGAATTGCATATGGAGTATGTTTATTCAGAATATTGTTTAAAATAATCTTCCTGTCATATGAAATGCACTGCATTTCTCCCAGCATACCTCCATTATTTCTTCAGTAACACATTTGAAAAATTGCTGTCTTCTGTCTTTGGGGGATGTGGTGGACTATTGCCATTCTTTTTGCCTCAAATTCTGTGTCATAGTGTTGCTGCTGTGTTAGTCTCCATGTTGAACTTTTATATCGTTTTCTAGGCTATGCCTCATGTTTGAAATAGCCTCTTAAAAGCTGACATATGCTTCCTTCCATCCTTTTGTAGATTCACTCCCACTTGATGCCTGCAAACTGTTTGACAGTAGAGCATGATTACTAAGCTGACCAGTAGTGTTTCACGGGAAAAAGGATTAGGATACCTAAGCTGCAAAATAATATTAAAAATATTAATAGTAAATTAACATTTATGTCTTGAAATTTGTTGATTCTACTGCTGGTTTTCTAACCAAGGAGACATTAGTCTGAAGAGCTGAAGAGAGCTGCTAGATAAATTTAAGCACTCAAGCTCAAGAAGAATAATGAAAACTTTTTTGACAGAGCTTGGAGTAATAGTGCCAATTTCCCCATTTTTTTGCAAAGCCCAGGATCAAGACAATGCAAATTACTACATCTGTATCCATTCTCTAGATCTGAGGATTTCGTTTTTCTACTGAAAGACAGGGATGTATGCTTTCATCTGTAATGTCAGGTGCATTATGAAAGTCAGGGAAAATAAAGGGTAAACTCTGCACTCTGCAGAAGGTGCATATCTATTTGGGATGCAAGGTGTATTGATTTTTCTGAGGAATAGAGGAGGGAACTGATACATAAAAAGTTAGATTGTTTATTCTGAAAGTATCTGCTACATTGGTAAACTTTCTTGTTCTTTAGCTTTGCTACAAAGAAATACATAGGTGCCACAAATTACAGAGAAAAGATTCACAGCACCTTAACACCATGTGGTACGTTCCTGTTTTCAGGAAGTGAAGATGGAAAGGCTTATGTTTGGAATCCAGAAACAGGTAACTAATTATTTTATGGTCTTAAGCCAGATTTTCAAGGCTGAGGGGGAAATGATTTTTTAAGCTTTATTGAAACGCTTCTGATACAGAGTAAAAGTTATGTAAGATGTACTTAAATCCTGAGGCTTTAGCTCCACCTTTTAAATAGCTATTGTTAGTCTCTGAGATTTTATTCTCTAGAGGAAATTAATAGAGGTAGCATTTGTAATATCCAGCAGGATTGGAGCACCTGAAGCTCAGCTTTTTGTATGCTGCAGTTCTTTACATGAAGGTCTTAAAATGGAATGCACAAAAATGTTTTAGGTCAGATCAGTTTTTCTGTTGTGCTATTTAGATTTGGGAATCAGGCTTTTGTTGAGAACCACTTCATCTGTTTCCCAAGAGTGGTCAGAAATACTTTTTGCCTGTGGAATATAAGGTTTCTTTGTAAATTAGTCCCCAAGCCAAGTAGTTTCAAAATAGCTACCAAAATCTTTCTGAAAAAATGTCAAGCAAATGTAAGATAAAGAGTTTGCTATCTTCTTGTGCAGGAGGTAAAAGCGACAAAAATGACAGTAGAAAGTAGCAGAATACCATTTTGGTTTTGATGACATAATGTTCTGTCTCTGATTGTGATATAATTATTTTTTTAAAAGGAAAAAGTAAATATTTTAAAACTGGCAGATAACTAACAGTTTTGTTTTGAATTTCTCTCCATGTTTCCAACTACATTAGCTTATATCTATGCCACTGCATAATTTGCCTGAAAATTTTAAAAAGAGAATAAAAGTAAAAGGAGGAAGAATCATAGAATCAACTGGAATCTTGGAAAAGACCTCCAAGATCATGAAGTCCAACCCTTGATCCAACACTGCCTTGGTTACCAGACTATGGCACTAAGTGCCATATCCAGTCTCATTTTAAAAACCTCCAGGGATGGTGAATCCCCTACCTCCCTGGGCAGCCCATTCCAGTGTCTGATTTTTCCTAATTTCTTCCTAATAACCAACCTAAACCTCCCCTGGCAGAGCTTAAGATCCTGCCCTCTTGTCCTACTTCTAGTTGCCTGGGAGAAGAGAGCCTGGGAGAAGAGCCCACCTGGCTACAACCTCCTTTCAGGTAGTTGTAGAGAGTGATGAGGTGTCCCCTGAGCCTCCTCTTCTCCAGGCTAAACAACTCCAGCTCCCTCAGCCTCTCCTCCTAGCGAGTCCCTTCACCAGCCTTGCTGCTCTTCTCTGGACCTGCTCCAGCACCTCCATATCTTTCCTGAACTGAGGGGCCCAGAACTGGACACAGTACTCAAGGTGTGGCTTCACCAGCACTGAGTAGAGGGGAGGAATCACTTCCCTAGATCTGCTGGCCACACTGTTCCTGATCCAGGCCAGGATGCCATTGGCCTTCTTGGCCACCTGAGCATACTGTTAGCTCATGTTCAGCTTCCTGTCAATCCAAACTCCAGGTCCCTTTCTGCCTGGCTGCTCTCCAGCCACTCTGTCCCCAGCCTGTAGCGCTGCACGGGGTTGTTGTGACCAAAGTGCAGGACCTGGCACTTGGCCTTGTTGAACCTCATCCCGTTGGAATCAGCCCAACTCTCCAGTCTGTCCAGGTCTCTCTGCAGAGCCCTCCTGCCTTCCAGCAGATCGATGCTCCTCCCCCCCCAACTTAGTGTCATCTGCAAATTTGCTGATGGTACACTCAATGCCCTCATCCAGATCATCAGTAAAGATATTAAACAGAACTTGGCCCACCACTGATCCCTGGGGGACACCACTAGTGACCGGCTGCCAACTGGATGCGGCACCGTTCACCACCACTCTCTGGGCTCGGCCCTCCATCCAGTTCTTAACCCAGCACAGAGTGTCCCTGTCCAAGCCATGGGCTGCCAGCTTTTTCGGGAGTATACTGTGGGAGATAGTGTCAAAGGCTTTGCTGAAGTCCAGATAGACCACATCCACAACCTTCCCCTCATCCACCAGGTGGGTCACCTGGTCATAAAAGGAGATCAGGTTGGTCAGACAGGACCTACCCTTCCTAAACCCGTGCTGGCTGGGTCTGATCCCTTGTCCACCCTGTAGGTGAGCTAGGACTGTTGGTAAATGATGGAGAGCGGCTTGGTGAGCTCTTCCACCAGCTCCCTCATCACCCTAGGATGGATCCCATCTGGTTCCATAGACCTGTGAGGATCCAAGTGGCTCAGCAGGTTGCTAACTGTTTCCTCCTGGATTACAGGGGGGCTGTTTGGCTTCCTGTCTCTGTCTACCAGCTCTGGAGGCCAGTTGTCCTGAGGGCAAAGAAGGTGTTAAGTACCTCAGCCTTTTCCTCATCTTTGGTGACTCTGTTCCCCTCCATGTCCAACAAAGAATGGAGGTTTTCCTTGCCTCTTCTTTTGCTATTGATGTATTTGTAGAAGCACTTCTTGTTATCCCTAACAGAAGAGGCAAGACCGAGTTCAAATTGTGTCTTCGTCCTCTAATTTTCTTTCTACATGACCTAACTATATTCCTAAACTCTTCATGAGTAGCCAACCCTTTTTTCCATAGTCAGTAAGGTCTCTTTTTTCCCCTAATTTCCTTCAAAATCTCCCTGTTCAGCCAGGCTGGCCATCTTCCCTGCCAGCGTACCTTTCGGCACACTGGGACAGCCTGCTCCTGTGCGTTAAGGACTTCCTTCTTGAAGCATGTCCATCGCTTCTTTACTCCTTTGTTTTCAAGGGCTGTTTCCCAAGGTACCCTACAAACCAGTCTTCTGAGTAGGCCAGAATCTGCCCTGTGGAAGTCCAGGGTAGAAGTTTTATTGATGGCCCTCTTTGCATCCCTGAGTATTGAGAACTCTATTATTTCACGGTCACTGTGCCCCAGATGGCCTCCAACCACCACATCTCCCACCAGCCCCTCTCTGTATGTGAACAGAAGGTCTAGCAGGGCCCCACCCTGGTAGGCTCATTTACCAGCTGGAGCAGGAAATTATCCTCTATGCACTCTAGGAATCTCCTAGACTGCCTCTTCTCTACTGTGTTGAGTTCCCAGCAGACATCCAGCAAGTTTAAGTTGCCCACAAGAACAAGGGCTGGCAAGTTTGAGACATCCACCAGCTGCTTGTAGAATAATTCATCACCCTCATCATCCTGGTTGGGTGGTCTATAACATACTCCCACCAGGATGTCAGCCTTATTGGCTTTCCCCCTGATTCTTATCCACAGCCACTCAACCTTATCGTTACTGACTTCAAGTTCTACAGAGTCAAGAGACTCTCTAACATATAGAGCTACCCCTCCACCTTGCCTGTCCCTTCTGAAAAGCTTGTAGCCATCCATGGCAACACTCCAGTCATGCGAGTCATCCCATCACGTTTCTGTGATGGCAAATAGATCATAGCTTTCCTGCTGCTTCCAGCTCCTCTTGTTTGTTACCCATGCTCTTTGCATTAGTGTACATGCACTTCAGCTGGGCTGCTGATTTCACTTCGAACTCAGGCTTTCCACCCTTAGGCTCATCTCTGGAGAGCCTGGTTTCAACTCCTTCCCCCTTCAAACCTAGTTTAAAGCCCTCCTGATCAGCCCCAACAACTTACGGGCTAGAGTCCTTTTGCACTTGCTGGATAGATGAAGCCCATTTGACTCTAGCAGGCTGGGTACCATAGAATTTGCCCCATGGTCGAAAAAACCAAAATTCTGCCTGTGCCACCAATCCTTTAGCCACCTATTGTTAAGATGGGTTTTCCTACTCCTCATTCATCTCTGCTACTGCAGGAACTAAGGCGAACACCACCTGTGCTCCTGTCCCATTAACTAATCAACCCAGGGCCCTGAAGTTGTTTTTAATTAACCTGGTACCTTTTTCATTAATGTCATCACTGCCAGCCAGGACTTTGTTATTAGTATGTTTTCATTGGGATTTGACTCATTCACACACTGTACTGGCATTTGTAGTGCCATCATCTGAAGAGCTAATTTTATTTATATTTTTATGTTTATTTATATTTTTAATAATTCTGTGCTTCAACTTTCACTCCTGTTGTCAGTATTATATAGTTGAAATCCACAGCTAAGATGGCTATCTCTGGTACAATGCAAGCACAAACAAATACTGTGGAACGCCACCTTTCCAGAACTTGCTTATCAGAACAAAAGAACTCAGCTAATGTAGTGCATCCTCTGGAATTTTCTGCAGCTACTACAACTTTTATGACTTATTGAATTAAAAGCATGCAATATTTTTTTGTCTTATGCCAAATCGTTTTCAATAAGGAAATTGACTGAAGGATATTTATTTACATCGTCAGACACTGTACTGTAGTAATATAAGCTTTAACCAACTCTTATTTTGTTGTATCCTATGTGTTTCAAATACATTTCCATGGTATTAATAAACATATTTCAATTCTGTAGGAGATCAGGTGGCCATATATTCTGAACTCTCCTTCACATCTTCACTTCGTGATGTTGCCTTTCATCCACATGAACACATGGTGTCATTTTGTGCCTTTGGTCAAAATCAGCCAATACTTGTATACATTTATGATTATAAAGGTACAGTACAAGTTTTCTTGATACACACCTGTAAATATTTTATTTTTAGAAGCAATTTTTTAGTATTTGTACTTCTTTTGAGGGAAAAAGAAAGCAGTCATTTGATGATAATACATACCTTTTTCCTGGGAGATTCCAAAACAGAATTGAACGTGATCCCACACAACCTGCTCTAGGTGCTGCTGCTTTAAGCAAGGGTTTTGGCCTAGGCAGTCACCAGAGGTCCTGTGTAACCTCAAGTTTAAATGTGCTATTGTATGTCATACTATGTGATTTTTGCAGCACTTTTTCATATATACCAGCGTTATACAAGTATTTAAAAGCCCCTTTTCAGTATCAAGGAGCCAGAAAGTACAATCATTCAGAAAATTTATGCTGGCTATGTTACAAAATAATATTGAGGAGCTGTATAGAATTGAATCAGGCAGCGTAGACTTTTATAAAACGAGTGTTAAATCTGTGGTGCAATTGTGTGAGAGATAGGTTTATTCCCTGTGTTATATTAAAGAGAAGATAGTGATAAATGCTCATCTTGAATTTTTGGTATGCGAAATAAAGTTCAGATTGTCCTTTGAAGGCTTTTCTGATAGTTGTGTTTAATTAAGGACATTTGCATCTAGACAGTAGACAATGTTAATATGAATTATGCAGGAATTCTTTTGTTTGAATTATGTTTGCAGGGAACATAGATCTGTAAAGCTAATCCTGTCTTTATACACTGGCTTTTTAAGTAACATGTAGTAATGAGATTACTCCTATCAAATCTTGGAGTCTAGGTTATTTGTCTGTTGAATTGGTTGACTTTTACAGGAACATTAAGTGAAATGACTTTACAATCAATATTCAGTGCTAAACTTCAATCCAATAAGATATCTGCATTTTAGAGAGCAATGGAATTTTTGGGGGCTGAAGGATTTCTTTAAAATTTTTTGACTGTTCAGCAGACAATGAGTCTTAAAAAATCTAATACTGT
>NW_020897691.1:23568455-23671251 GCF_003984885.1 Neopelma chrysocephalum
AGATTGTGATCATTTTTACATTACCTGTTACTATCTTTTTGTTCCATTTTTGGTTAAAAGCACCCACTTTGCTTTCAGAAAGTAGTCTTACTGCCTTAGTGTTGAATGAGTTAATCATGTAGTAATACTAGTTTTAGTCACTGACACACTTTTTAAGACTCTAAGAGTATGTTTTAGATACACCAACAGTTTTATTAATATCCCGCACAGAACTTTCATGAAGAATTCTTTTAACCTTTGTTGGCTTGAGACCACAGTACAAAATACTGCAAAGGTCGGTTAATACCTTCTGTGCCTGTATAATATGTCTGATAACTTCTGAAATATTGCTCAACTATAATAAACTCACTTGAACTAGACTGGAAAAAATGTGAAATGTACCTAGACTTTAACTTGGGTACAAGCTTTATAGCTTTCTTGACTTTGAAAAATTTTTATCTTCCTGTCCCACTGCTCTCCCCTCTCCCACTGCCACTGTTTTTGCATGAGGAACACTGTGGTTCATAAGTAATACAAAAATATCAGTTCTGTGTGAGAGATTACTGAACACAGATAACAGAAGTGAGAATTGTGACCAGAAGAGTTAAGGGAAAATGGGGTAGTATGGGGAAAATTTTATGTCATTTTCAGGTTTTCTCTGTAGCACTTTTAGTACAGATTGTGATGGTGTTTGACTGAAGATATGGCTGGCAAAATGGCAGCAATCATTCAATTTTGTTTTTTTTCCCATGGCAACATAAGGCTTCACCTGACACATTAATATTGGTTATTTCTACAGTTGCACAACAGGAAGCTGAACTCATAAAAGATCTCAGTTCATCACTTACCACAGCTGCACCAAGAGGGCCACAGTTCTTTAGCAGTTTTTCTGAAATTCCTGTGCAAAAAAGCTTAGTGATGTCTCCGGCAGATCAGTTTGTCAGTGTTGCAAGAGCATCAATGAGAATGCAGAAGGTGAAACAAAAACTTGATTCTGTTTTGGTAAGTCAAATTTAATTAATTTGCAGAACTATATAATCTTCTCAGCCAAAGTTCATATTCTGGGACTGGTATATGTAATAAAACATATATTATGTTGTCATAAGATCTGATCTTCAGAAGTTAATATGTCTCTTGCTAATATTAATGCACCCATAAGTAGCTCTTTAGAAAAGAGTAATCATATAAAACTTATTTTTGTTTATCAAATATTGATGACAAGGGATGTTTTTTGCTAGTGCCATTGCCATTCAGACGTTTATATGATTTATTTCATAGATCATTATGGCCAAGCTTCAGAATGTTCTCTCTCTTTTGTTTGTTTGGGTTTTTTTTCCCTATTCACCTTTAAACTTTTATGTGGCATAAATGGCAGGGGGTTTATAGTGTAGAGGGCTGCAGGGCTGACCTCTGTGGGAGATCGTGGTCTTTCGTGTCCTGGGCACAGCTGTTTCAAGCCAGCTTTGCAAAGGACAGTACAGATCCACTGCACAACTGAAACTGGAGCAAAACAAAACAGCATATGGGACCCTCAAGAAAACATACTGAAGAGAGGTCTGTACCTAGTGGGGAGAGGAGAGACCACAGCAGAGGAGAAACACAAAGGAAAACATGTCAGAAGGCACAAGTAGAGATACAGGAAGAGAGATAGGAGGCATGAAAGAAGACACAGCAGGAGTCACGAAGGTGATGCAAGAGACACAAAATGATGCAGAAATGGAGATACAGGGGAGATGACAGAGTAGGCGTGAAGGGAAACACAGGAGATACATGAGGACGCGCAAAAGAAAACACAGGAGATGGTACATCTCTAAAGGGGCTGCAACCTGTGGAAGAATCTGTGCTGGACAGGTACAATCCCCAAGAGTATTTTATCTGGTGGAGGATCCATACTAAAGCATTTGAAAAGAGTAAGAAACAAGAAGAGTCAAAAAGAACAAACCACTATACACTTAAGACCACTCTCCTGCACCACCGTACCAAAGGGACTGAGTGTAACCTAGTGGCAAATGCAAGGAGACTGGGGGCTAGAAAGGAGGAAAAAGAGGTGCCTAAAGCGAAGCTGGGACAGACAGAGAGGGATGAAAAGTGTTTTCTTTGGGTAGGTGCTTGACTATTTGTCTTGTTTCTCAATACGTGCATTAGTAATTAAAGCCTTTTTAATTGGCAATAAATTTCATTGATATTCCCCAACTCGAGACAATTTTGCATGCAGCAAGAATTTATAATGGACCTGAGTAGCACTATGAAGTTATTATTACTTTTCACAATGACATGAACTGCATTTGTGTTTGCATTTATTATTTTTTGGTTTTAAGTACTTTTGAATACATGTAGATTTTTTCATGTAGTTTTAGGTTTTGTCTTTATTAATAAGCAGTGAATCACAAAAGAAGCAGGTGAGTAGATGAAAGCAGTTGTTGCTGAGTTTGCTGTAGCTACTCTCATCATACTTTAGGGGTTTTGCTTTGGGTTAGATCTAGTCTTGTTCCCTGGATTTGACATCCCATTAGGCGTGAACTTTGAAACTGTCCAGAAGAAAACTGTCTCACAGTCCTTTGATTTTTGGACTGTGAACTCCCAGTGGACTCCTTTCTAAACCCCACATTGTACTCTACGTGGATAACAGTAGCTGGTTGCTTCTGCCTTTGAATTAAACAAGGTCTCAGACAAGGAAGCAAGCCTTGTTTCTGATTTCTGCTCATTTTGTTCCTACTCATCTACAAAGTGAACACTGGTGCCTTCAAGTTGTTTATCAGAGAAGGGCACAATATGGAGAGAATGGACCATGTAACCTTGTGTCTAGGACAAGTGTTCCTGGAAGATACTCCAGAAGAAATTCTAATCTTCTAGATGTCTTATGAGGAAAAAGATGGGGCTGATGAATTTATGAGAGTCTTCGTCATTGCATCTGTTTAGTCTCAGATTAGCCAGGGTTTCTGGACTGTGGGAGACAAATCTGGTTTAGCAGAGCCACATAGATGTTCCATGGAACCATGTAGCTAGATGAAATAGATAAGCCTACAGTTGTGTTTGAGAGAATAACTTTCATCCACTGGAGTTTTGTAACCCTAGATTCCCATTGCGCAATGACCAGTTTGGGATGAGTAAGTCCATTTTGAGCAGAGTCATGATCAGTGTTTTTGACAGCATCCTCCAAATCCTCTCTCATGTGGGAGATGTCGAAAAGGTTGTCTGAGTCTTCTCACTATGGGGGTTTCCAAGCAGTAGAGGATGGCGGTTGAAAGAGTCCACATGCATTTTGATACCTGTCACATGGCAGTGGTGATTATAAACACTGTGAGAATGCTTCCTGGCAGAGCTTTATGAACCACTGAGATATTTGGGAGGAGATTTCTTTGAAAGGACTCTTGATACTAATCTTTTTAGTGATCCAACATGAGATTCAGGAGACAGTGATAAAGCCTTTTCAAGCAGGGATAGGATCATTTCTTGCATGTGGATGCAGTCTTGCCTGCCTTCATTATCACGTTCTGGACACACCAGAGTAAAATATATCAACATTAAAACTTAAAATTTCTACTGATTTGTAATTAGCAATTACAGTTTTGGATGTCTGTGCAATTCCCTTTTTCATGGGGAAAATTATGCATGTATGTCAGTGCAGGCTTTGCTGGAAGGCTTATTAGAAAGCACACTTGCATAAATAGTTTGCTAAAGTGTTTGTCAACATATGCGTGAGAATGTGCTTATATTTCTGGGAACAGACAAGTAAAAATGAAGAAAGTAGACTTTATAAAGCCACACATAGGGTGGCTAGCTGCCCTGTGGTAGGGTTGGAAAATGAAAATCCAGACAAGAACACCTTTTATGTATTTGTCTGATGGGAAAAACAGTAGGGAACTGGAAACTATGTAGGGTTTGTACTGGTCTTTAGTTCATGTTTGCATACCAAAAGCTTGTCATAGATTTGTAGGAAATACCATGTTGGGGAAAGCATGGTGGCAGCGAACCTTGTAGACAGTAAACCTGGCCTAAGGTCATGCCTGGAGTCACGTTTTGTGAGACAAAGATGCCAGAACACCCAAACAGCAAATCTGCCAACACAGGGGTCTCTGATTTTAACATGTGTGAACTTAAAAGTTACTTTCATATCCATTAGCTGTTAAGTGCAAAGTTTGGAGTTCTGTGACTTAGGTATATGATTTGAAAATGTAATGTCAATACATTAAAATTTGGTTTAAGCTAGATAGAAATAGAGAGTACTCGGATCCTGTATGAGCTTGGGTTTTTTGTGTTGTGACCAGTGCCTCTTTTCCAGGTACCTTTAGAACCAATCTTTTTGGGTTTTTTTCTGTTTTTCTTCGTTGCTACCTAAACAGGAACTTTAATGAATGATAGGATGAGTTTCTTTTCTTTTCCTCTGCAACATTACCATTCTTGTTAGACCAGAAAAGGTGTAATTAGAAGCAAGAGTTGACTATTGTGTTTAAGCTTTAACAATTCACAAAAGCTGAGACATTTTTTTACAAAAGGTAAAAATTAATTTCTGTATGAAACCAGAATGCAGAATTGGCTTCTTTACCACAGAGAGAAATTACAGTGTAGTGAATCTTGGCAGCAATTATTATTTATCCCTGCCTCAAGGACTGTATGATTCTATTCACAGAAGTTTTTGATAGGAAAACACTTATCTCTGGTCCTTGAAAGAACTCATAAATGCTTTTCATTCAGTGTTACTATTTATGTTTTTAAAATTTCACTTCCATCTAGCAGTGAAAATACCTGTTTATAACTTTGCATAACAAGAGGATGATATATGTTATCTAGGTATGGGGAGAAGGGCTTTCTTTAAAGGTTAGTATTCTACCTCTGAAATTGTGATTTTTAGATGCCTAACTCCTTTTTAGCACTCACGAATAGCATCTATATATACTCTGTAGTACTAATCTTGGAATCAATTAAATGTTGGCTGCCTCATCTCTCAACATGTGAATGCTTCTAAATTAAAGTATGATGAGCTTTTCCAGTCTTTACTTTATGCTGAATTTATGAAAAGTGTTATTAAAAGGTTATCAAAGTGGTTACCAAAATTCTGATATTTGGAGTGTATTAAGTATAATATGAGACAAGTAGAATGTAAAAGTATTCTTTCCTGTATACAGAAATGCTTAAAACTGGTGGGACTTTTTGTCCTTTGGGTGTATTTATTACTATGGAATAATTCATAAAAGGAGTGAGAGAATCCAGAAGCGTATGCCTCGGTTTCCATCAAATGTACTGAACATTCATCATTGAGCTATATGACTACAAAGTATGCTCATAAATGGTGCTTTGGTGTAGTATACATCAGATAGTATACTTTGTAGTCCTTTCAGATGGTCTTCTTTAAGAATTTAATTGAGATGCAAAATATATCTTTTTGCGTTAGAATAGAATTTAAAACCGCTACTTTTCAGAAAAAAAAACGTGCAACCTTTTTGGTGAACACATAACCATGATACTGGTAGTATCTAAACCATCAGGTGGAAGAAGACAGAAGCTTGTGCTTTTGTCTGCGACAAAGACCTAGACATAGAGCTAGATGCCCAAGTGGTGTTGTGGGGGGTTTTTTTATGCTACCATTTGCAGTCTTGTGAGGATCTGTCCTCTGGTTCATCTTGGTTTTGGTAGATTCTAAAATACTGTGCTTGACTTGTGGGCTTTAGTGCAAATCTGTAGTTCTGTAGTAACTTACTATGGCTTCTACCTGAAGATGGAAAACTGGAGAGTCATAATATACTAAGTACTGAGGACTCTTTTGAAAGCATTGACAGTTCTGTGAATGTTTTTTGCCAAGTACAAGACAATGCTGCAGTGTTTCTGCAGGCTGAAGTAACTCAATCATGTGTACAATACAAATTTTTTATCTACAAGCTCTCGGGGAGGTACTGATATTCTGTATTCTTATCATATGTATAAGAAATTTGCAATATTTTTAAAACCTTTTGTTTACTTTCTTATATTAGTGGAGAACGTGATCCTGTAACACAGGCCATCATTTTCCTGATGACCTGCACAATACATCTCACTGGAGTGAGGGCTTTTAAATTAAATAGATGTTTTAATAGCAATGTGTACTTTTTCCTGTTCCTGTATTCCTCTTCAGAATGCTAGGAAATGCTCTTCTTACTCTAGGAAATTCTTTTACAATTATTACTTTACACATACCTAGTCCCAACTGCAGACTGGTAAGGATGTATTTTATAAGCCATGTGTATTTTATAAGCCATGTGGATCTGAAATCCTACAACCATTTCATTTACTATGTAACGATGATTTTTATAAGCCTCTTCTTCATTTGCCAAGCAGAATGTTAAATCGTTGTGATTGCGTAAACTGATAGCTGATATGAAATGGTTGAACTATTACTAGAAGCTTTATATAGGTAAAATACTTAATAGCTCATGAAAGTTTTGCCAGAATTTTACTTTGTATGTTTTTAAGAAATATTTTATTATAAAGTAAGGTTTTAGAAATTGTGATGGATTTTCCTTGTCAATTCATTAAATTTGCCAGTTTTAACCAAGTTGCCTGTGTAAGAAAAAGTTGAACAAATAGAAAGTTTTTTCTGTGGTTTGTTTTTTGTTTGATTTATTCCCCCCTGCCCTCTGACAATCTTACAAAGCAGGTCAGGTTCTTAAAATCTGTCATATTTTCCTATGTTAGAAGATTCTTCGCTTAGAAAGAATTTTTTTATGCATTCCTCATTTTAAGCAGGTAAATTTTAAAACAACATATTCAAAATAGATGTATGTCCTGGTTTTGCCTGGGATAGACTTAAACAATGACGTTTTTCAGCATTTTATGTCTCTCAGGGGCTTATGTTTTATATAAATGGTATGCCAGACGGGAATTGAATTGCATTCATTTTTTAGCTTAAATCTAGTCCTGAAAGGAGGTTGTAGCAAGGTGGGGTTGGGCTCTGCTCTCAGGCAACAAGTGACCGGACAAGAGGAAGTGGCCTTAAGCTGCACCAGGAGCGGTTCAGGTTGGACATTAGTGAAGAATTTCTTCACTTGAAGGGGTGGTTAAGCATTGCAACGGGCTGCCCAGGAGGTAGTCGAGTCACCATTCCTGGAAATGTTCAAGGAATGACTGGACGTGGCACTCAGTGCTGTGGTTTAGTTGACAAGATTTGGTCAAAGGCTGGACTCCATGATCTTGGAGGTGTTTTCCAACCTAAATGATTTTATGTTGGGTGCAGAAAGAACACTGATCATGGCTCAAATATTAAGATACTATAAATTGAGAGTTAAGGATATACAAGATCAAACCTTTAAGAATTTTGGAATAAGGTTTCACAGATTCCTTTTATTTTTTGTTAGTTGTGGAATTTTTTCATTCACATAAAAGATATGGAAAATAACTATTTTTTTTTTTCTTATCATCCAAAAGCACTGCTTATTGTCGGGAAATCTAGTCAGAGTTTGTTTGGGTTTTTTTTACCTTTCTGTGTTTATGGTTACATTACAGTTAATCTCTGGAATAATCAAATGAAGGCTTGGTAACATAACAAATTAGTTTACATGTTTTGTTTAAGTGCATAATTATAAAAATGATTTAGTGTAGTGCAAGTCTGATTATTTTTATTTTTTAAAAAATAATATGAATAATAATTATATTTTCACAGAATACATCTTTTTTAACATCTCTGTGGGAAAAAAAATATCTACCAAAAAGGTATTTTATATATGATAGGAAAAACCTAAAGTATAACCAAATACTTGGGCAGTGGGGGGATAGGTGGGGTGGGGTTACAAACTTCTGAGTGGTTACCTGAAGCTGTATAGTGTATTTATAGTCATGTCCTAGTGTCTTTTACCAGCAGGTACAAAGGAATAGGTTTGTATATATACATATTTGAGAAGGTGTGAGTCAGAAAAATTTCTGGTGTCTATTTTCTGTAATAGAAAGAGAAATAAAATCATAGGACAAGTATCTTTGGGTGTGTTTTTTATGTGGAATAGGTTACATCTGTTTTTCATTTGCATGAAAAAGGAGATCTTAAAAACTAACTACAAAAGTAATGGATTTTTTTTCCCCCTGATCACGTTTTTTGATAGCATGAATCGTAACATTAGGTCACAGTTTACATAGTAACCTACGTGGCTCTTAAACAAGACAAATCTACTTTTTACTGTTATTGGTGATACATTACCCACTTCTGCTAAGATATGTATATCTAGGCATGTTCTTAAGTTGAAATGCCGTTTTTATCCAACCCAGGAAAGGTTGTTCTCTTTGTGTTTAATGGCCAAGTGAGTCTACAGTGCCTGTGTATAACTGAGCCTGTATTTAACTGTTTTGTGTCCTGTACGAAGAAGTTGGTATTCCTTGTGGCTAAATGAAGGAAGCATACTATTCCAAATGTTTATAGAAACCTTAATTTCTTCTTAATATTTTTTTTAAGACAAAATTAAAAAAAAGGAAGAAAGCTTTTGAAGTAACCTGTAATTGAAATGCCAGAACTTTCTGGCAGAACTAAGGAACTGAGTATACATAATTACTGTGTAATGAGACAGCATCTGTAGACAATGACTAAACAGTAGGATCAAGCACCTCTTAGTGTCAATTTTCATTTGTATGCCCTGGTCACCTCTGGGCTTCTATGGGAAAAAACATTCATGCACTCAAGTTACAAGGAACCATTTTGATGAGTTCCTGATCAGTGTAGTCAGAATAAGAGGACTGTAGGAAGCATCAGGGGAGCATACTTGCTTCAGACAAGTAAATCTGTCTAAGTTTTGCCTGTCTTTGCGATAATACCTTATTTTAGCTGGGGGGGGGGGGGTTTCCACTTAGTCTAAAAGTACGTAAGAGCAAAATAGTTTAGTCTCCAAGTGATTGCAGGACACCTAACATTAAGAATCCCAGTGTTCAGTGGAGTCCTTCTAGCCCTACTGTCATAGAAATTGCACTTTTATATAGATGTAAACTTGACTGAAACTTATATTACAAATTTAAAAGCTGTATTGCTATATTCCTACTTTAAGCATTATTGCTTATGTATTTTCTTCTAACATGGAGAAAAATATCAGAATTTGTATTTTAGTTTTATTTCAAATTCAGCTTTTAAATTCTGCAGAATCATGGTTTTAGTAATGCTTTTAAACTGACTTTAAAAGTGTCCTAGAGACCTAAAGTTTCAGAAGGGAAGCCTGAAACTAAAAGATTGAGAAGTAATATAGAGCTGACCAACATGATTTGGCTTGCAACTATATATGGGAATGTTGATTTTATTGATTGCAAAGGTCATAAAATTGCATTCTTAGGAAAAAGAGAAATAGCTTTTGTCAGCTTGTCGAATCTTAGAGTATTCTGTTTTCTATCTCATCCAATTCACTTTTAATGTCAAAAATAGTTCCACTGAAAATGTGTATTTGTGTAATTTGCATAAAGCTGCCCTAACAAAAAAGAAAATGCAAAACAGCTTTGTTTAAACTTGGCAAAAATTATGTACGTATCTTTTTTGCTACAAAAAGTGACATGAATAAGTCTTAGTTTTACTCAATTCAGGACAGTAGTAAACTGTATCTTTGATAAAGCTGTGGTTTGTGCATGAAGCAAGCAGAGCCTGTTGTGAAAAATAAGTAAATTGATGGTTGGCTATCTTAGCCAACTTTGCTCGTTGTAAAGGTATTTAGCAATGCCTTCCCACAGCATGCATTTCAAAAAAAAAAGATTGCCTCACTCTGTTCCATAAGGTAGTCTTATGTCTGCCTGTTGTAGGAGAATTAAATATTTTTCATAGGATAGTGCACTTCACCTGGAAGCAGTTGTGCTTGAATCACTAGTCCTCATTTATTAGCTGAGTGGTTCCCATTTCTGTTATAGTGTGGCATGTTTTTTTCCTCTTTGGGCCTCTTAGAGGTTTAAATAATACTTATGAGATAGTGGCAGAACGGTCATTAAAACTCTGATTTTGTCTGTACTTTGGAGGGGCAGGCTTTTATAGCTCACCTTCATTCAGCTTCATTGCCATTAAGGGGAGGAATGAATCACTCCTTTGATTTAAAACCTTATTTTTAATATCTCTTTTATTAAAAAGGTTTTTATCTTGTTTTTAAGGCCTTGGAGAGGAAGGAAGAATTGTAAGAGAATTTGTGCTGCGTTTTAGAATGGGTGATTTTCTTAACTCTTCGGTACTGTACACAATCTTCTGTTGTGTTTTCTGTTGCATTTGATTGCAAAGCATGGCTGTTTGGCCTGTATAATGAGACTATTTGCGTGATACAGCAGGAAAATATAGAGAAGTGAATTAAATGTTGTACAGGAATAATAGTGTTTCATATCTTCTATATAATTCATTCAAACACCACAATCAAGACAAGTTTATTTTCATAATTTTTCCTTCCAGGATGAACGGGGGTTCATCTGTTAAGTGCTAGTTTTCAATAGTTTGCTCTGCCCTGTTTAGTTTGATTTCCAAAGACTGATATATTCAACCTGTCTTCATTCCCTGGTGTTGTCTGAAACCTACTTTTTGATAGCAAATTTGAAAGAGAATTCCATGAGGATATTTGGCTAGAACACATATGTTTGTGTGATGGCATAGTGTTCACTCAGCAAGAAATTCATGCAAAGGGGAGTCTTCTCATTTATCTAGGGAGGAAGACTCACTAGAGCTTACAGTGGATTAAAGAAGATGCAACACTGCTCAAAACATTTGCAGAACAGATTATTTTTCTGTATTTGAATAAACACATAAGCTAGTGGCTTTCCACCATATTTTTTGTATCAGAGAAAACTTTATGTCAACGAAGCTTACTCGCTTGCATATGTAAACGTAAGAAAAGCAGGTTGATTTTGTTGTTGTAGTTGTTCAGACAAACAGGTCTCCGCTCTGCTTATGTTTCACAACTACTGTTTACTAACATTCATTTAGATTTGTACATTGCAGTAAAATCTAGCAGGTTTAATGCTTTTTTTAAATCATGTTCAATGATTAGTCTGATCTTCTATCTTGTTTTCTTTCTGTCAGCTTTGGAGTACAGTCCTTACAATTGTGCGCAGTTGCTACAAGAGTTCTTGGCTAATCAAAGGCGGATACATTAAGACAGAGGTCTAGTGTAGTGGTATAGAGGAGATGGTTGCAGATGTCCTCTATAGCCCAGTCAAGTCATTCAACACACTTTTAGTGCTGTATTACCTGCATTCCAATACAACTGCCAGTGCCCGAATATTACACATTCTTGAATTGATTAGTATTTATTAAATTACAGAAATAATAGTTGTATAAAATATAAAATTTCTGAGATGATCCACCAATTCATTTTCCTTTAGCCATCTCCGCTCTTTAAACAGAACTGACAAGCCAGTAGATTGAAAATTTGCAAAATATCACTGACCCACAAGTGAAGTTTCAAGTTCTGATCTAGAGTTTACTGAGGCCAAAGGAAATACTCCACTGAGTATGGGCTTCTAGCTGGATTAAGTGACCATATGCATTTATTCTATATGATGAAATAGGCTTACCTTTTGAAAGGATCAAGAATTATGTTGCCTTATGTAAAAAACTCAAGAATTCTAGCACATGAATCTATTTTGCTTGAAGCAAGTTACAAATATTTTATTTAAGGCCTGGTTTTTGTCTCTTTCCGTTGTATTATTAAGGCAGCCAATGAACATATATTTAACAAACAGTAAAATTCTCAATTGGATCAAGTAAAAACCTGAGATTGTTCCTTTTTTTCATAGCGTTGTATTGGATTAATATGTCAAGAGTAAAATTTGGGGAAGGGCTTTTGCATTTTAATAGTTGTATATCGAGAAACCCCATAGGAAAACAAATTTTCATTACATTATCTTTGTTACTGTGGAAATTAGGATTGGAGATAATTTTTTGTGTAACTTACATGTAGGAAGTGTCTGGGGTTTTGGTCTAAAGTATGCTTTATTGATTTGCAGAAATTGGTTTTATGTTAGGTTAAGATTTTTTTTTCTCTAATAGTGAGTAATCTCTTCAGAAATATAGTGTAGTTAGGATACTCAAAAATGAGAATTTATAAGTTTATGACCATATATAAATGTCTTTTTATATACAAAGATGCACCAAGATGGTGGTTGAAAGAATTCTGTTTCATTGTTTGCATTGCTTGAGAGGTAGTGTCCATATATAAACACACAGTTGAGCTTATAGCTGTGCTGGTAATTTTTCCAAGTCTGTACCTCCAAATATTAAAAAAAAAAAAAAGATAAAAATTGAAATTGCTAGTAATTGTCAACTTGAGTCTTTTTTTTTTTTTACTGGTATATAATAGTTATTTAATGTTAGCAAATATTTCTCTTCTAGCTATTGCATCAGTAAATGACCCAGGAAATTACACTTCACTTTCTGATTTGTCTTCCTATTACAGGCGAGCTCAAATCTCTTGCTTCCTGCACCATCATCACTGTCACCACACTCCAAGCTAAGACTGCCAGGCACTCTTAGCGCTCCACTCAATCCTTTGTATTCTTTCACTACTGAAAGTGGTAAGTTTCTTTATTTCTTCACTCTTTGTAGGGAATGGGTAATAACTTTACGAGGATGTTTTTTCTGACTTTTTAAATTTTGTTGTGCAGCTCTTTCAGGAAGTGTCCTGGTTTTGTTATATGTGATATTGTTTATAAAGTGCAGTGTGATACAGTCCAATACTGATGCATGTTCCCCTGTAATGCTTTTTTTTCCTTAAACCGTGCACTTATTTAATTGTGATATCAGTTCCTAAAAGACTATGAGATTGCCGGATTTTCTTCATTTAATATTTTGATAATATTTTAATGCTTACTAAATGATCTTAAATATGGACACTCAAAAATAATAGAATTTAAAAGCGTATATACTTATATAAGAACCGTAGCTCTGGGTAGTTCATTTGCAGTTGTATTTAATGTACTTTTAGGGGGTTTTCTTCTAAAGACATTTTGTATTGAAAGAATTTGAGAAAAAGGCAAGTAGTGCAAATATGCACATTTGCGATGCTTACTTTGCTAATAATATCTGTTTCTTTGCTAATCACAGCATTTAATAATAAAATTTATGATTTCATGTCTTTCTCTTTTTTTTGGGGCACTCGTAAAATAAGACAGAAAATTGGTACCTTAATTTTGAAGTGTTTTTGTTTTGTATCCTTGAGAAGGGTAAAAAGAATTCTAGGGGGAGGGTGGAATATATAATGAACTAAAACGAAGTAATAGAGATTTAAAATTTAGATAGTAAAGATAGGAATAATCTCTATAATTATATAGAATTATGTCCTAAAGGCAGGCAATTTTTTTTGCAAATCAAGTTAGGATTACTTTTTCTGAGTAGCCAGGGAAAGGGTCCAAGAGATTGACCACTAGTCTCAAAATTACTCTTAGTCACTAATTCACAATGCAAATGGCCATACACCAATTAACTTCTGTGTTTCCATTTTCTACCTTAACAAAAGAGCTTAGAGCCTAATACTATTCATCTTTTGCTCAACAGATGCATATTATTTCCAGAGTGTGTAAATCTTACAGAAACTGTAGAATATGTATTCTGTCTTACATACTGTGAATATTTAAAATAAGTGGACTAACCCTTCAAAGAACATGAACATATACTTCAAGTTGTTCTAAATGGCTATTCCTAATATTGCTCAAACTGAGTAATTCTATTTTCTTGAATTTTACTTTATGCAGTGATGCCTTAAGCCCCTATTAGTTTTTATTTTTCTAATTTTTGTAAGCTTTATAAGTTTTATAAATAGTAGAAGTAGATTTTAAAAGCAGTAGCCCTTATCCCTCTACCCTGTAGCACCCTTTAGTTTACAAATTCCTTAACCCTCTTACCCTATTCCATGTATCCTATATCAATCCTACCCCCAAATCCAGTAGAAATGTTTAGTCTCTTGTCAAGGCAAGGCCTGTTCTGTTTGTAGAACACTTGTATCTTGGCCTAAACTGCAGAACAGAGTCAAGAACTAGGTGACACTGTACCCTTTGTGCTCTGGAGATGGTGATGGTGATGAAGAGAGGGTCTCAAAATGCACCCCAGACTCAATTCTAAGGGGTGGACCAGGGGGTGGACCAGAGCAAAAGTTACGGGGTGGAAACACTTGGGATTGGACAGATAGTATTATAAAATGTAACATCTCAGGCACAGCCTGCGCATGTTGTATAACATCTTTTGCCTTGGCACAATTAAACCCTTTCCTTATCTCACCCTCATTAACTGCTTCTGAGTTTTTCTTAGCACCAGCTGAGCAGGCATCAGCAGAAGCACAGCTGAATGTGTTGATGGAGACTTCCTAAATAGCATGAACAAATATAGATGTTATATATGTTATAGCTGTTCACATATGCTCCCACCGTAGTTGTATCCAAAACTGACTAATACTTCAAGATGATCCACTGGTACAGAATATTATTTACACAAGGAAAGTATAGTAAAAAGAAAGTAAAAAAAGGAAATATAGTAAGAAGAAGCCACGAGAACATCAAGATTTTTAAGCTAAGACAACCATAAAAATACTAGTGGGTCACAATTGAAATAGACTTTTCTGTAAGAAAATATTTTAAAATTGTTAATTACTTTTCTTTGGGGGGCCTCCAAGTTGTTCTACTGTGGTAGAGTTGTTTTCAAACATGTGAGGAAGATTTACTCATCTCTTTCATCTTTCCCCATTGGTTATAAACTATAAGGTAAGTGTTTGCGTTCATAGCTCCTAACTGCCAGTTAAATATTGCTTTTGAATAATAGAAAATCTGTACTTAAACAGATTTATTAATTAGGGATTGTGCTGGAAGGACAGAACCTTTCTTCCCTGTACTGATTTTATATACACAATATATATGCTTTTTATACTTTCTGGGATATTGCATTTTTAACACTTGCCTGTACTAGAGATCTTTCATTTTTGTCCGGCAGATGGTTACATATTCCTGAGGGTTATGTTGACGGTTCAGTCCTGTCACCTTTTGCTGTGTATTTAGTGCTTCTGAAAGCAAAGTGCAGAATTCCCCTTTATATGTGTAAGCCTCTGTTAGCAATGTTTCTCACTGTGTAACTGGTGTATGTGCGTGCTTTAGTGATTTGGTAAGGTGGTAGCTGACGTCTTGTAATATGGACAGTGTAGTAGCCTGAATATATGCAGCCCTTTCTTTTTAAGACAGTTTAATTGTCTAGGTCTTGTGTTAGGTAGGAAAGAGTGGGGAAACGGTGAAGCCATCTTTGTGATTTATGGACACTAGCAGTAATACAGCAGATCTTCTCTGACTTTTAAATATTTTGTATCCAGATACATTTGCAGAATTAGCTGTATGTGCAATATTCACTACTATTTCTTTTAAATGTCTCTTTGTTTTGACAAATAGGTTCTGTATACTCTCAAACATACAGTATGTTTTGGCTTTTCTTCAAGTGCATACTTTCACTGGTTTATAGGCTTTTATGAAGACCCAGTCCTTGTTCTGCTATTTACCTTCCCCATTTCCTTCAAGATCAGTTATCTCAAGGATGCTGAGACAGAGGACCACCTTTTTTTCCAACTAGATTGCTCTAAATTGAATAATTCATTGTTTAATCATCTAATAGAGAGCTTCAGCATCTTTCTCAAGGACAGAATATTCTTTATATGAGATGAGTTGAGACAAGATCATTGACCATGTAGCCTAACCCTCCTGATCAAAGCAGATTCACCTAGAATTCAGGACTATCTCCATTTGGGTTTTTAATACTTCTAAGGAAGAAAACTCCAAAACATCTCTGGACAACCTATTACAATGTTTGACTGTTCTCACAGTAAAGGATTTTTTATTGTCTATAAATGATATTTTGTGTATTTCAGTCTGCATTGGTGCATGGGATTATTCCTCCCCTAGTCCAGGACTTTGCATTTCCCCTCGTTCAACTTCAAGAGGTTGTTCTTGGTCCATTTGTGCAGCTTGTCAAGGTGCCTCTGAATGGGAGTGTGTCCCTCTGCTGTATCAGCCCCTCCTCCCCATTTTTCATCATATGCAAATTTGCTGAGGGTGTACTCAGTCCCATCATACAGGTCATTAACGGAGAAGTTAAAGTGTGGACATTGGTATCAACCGCTGGAGTGCACCACTGGAGGCTGGTCTCCAGTTACATTTCATGAGAGTGGTTACAAACTTCTGATCTCTTCAGCTCAGCCAACTTTCAGTCTGCTGCACTGTCTGTTTACACGGTCCATACCTGAGATGTTTGTCTGTGGGAGTGTTGTGGGGGACAGTGTTGAAAGTCTTGCTAAATTCAAGGTTAACAACATCTGCTGCTTTCCCATTGATGCTAGAGAGTGCTGTGCAAGAGATAAGGTTTTGTCAAGAGTATGGCTAGAATTTCTAGAAAAAAAGTAATGAATTTTGTCAAATGATAATGATTAAAGTAGGAACCACAAAGCAAATACAAGACATGGATGAACTTATTTATACGTGTTATGTTTAAACATTTCATTAGAGAGATTTCATAAACTTTAAGAAAATAAATTTAAATTTAAGAAAATGTGTGTTTCGTGGCTTCCTCTCAAAAATATTATGTTAAATTTGAGAGGAGGGCATGGAACTTAGGTTTTCTTACTGTCCATCGTGATAGGCTGTCAGATGAAATTTGTCATTGAGACTTTAACTCATTTTACCATATCAGGGTAAGTTTTGTGTCTGCCTCAGTAAAGCTGCAGCTGTACTGATAGCTATTTCAATAATTTGAAAAGTTTGCTAAGATGTTTGTCTTTGGAGAAAGTCAGTTTTATATTTATAATTTAGCTTCACAAAGTCTTATGACTGGTCCTGCTTTTCATTCTACTTAAATTTCTCTTGTTTTCTATGTAGCAGAATTACTTTATTCTTACTTGATTATTGTTTAGTACTCTTTAAGGAATCTATCCCTAAAGGTATGCAAAATTTAAGCTTGCTTCTTTTCTTCTTTCTTTCATTTTCTTTTTTTTTCTTGCTCATAAAATTTAAGACCTGTCTTTGATAGTCAGAATTGAGCTTTTACCTTCCTTTTGCCACATAATTCTGCTTATGCTCATGCTTAGTGCTAGTTTTATCATATCCATCCTGTAGTGTTATTCTGCAACACTGCACTATAACATTATGCAGGGCTTTGTCTTAGACATTCCTATCTTTTCCTTGTCATGTGCTCATCTTTGTACCTTCTTCCAGGATAACACATTTCCTAGTTGTTATTTTTCAAACAAATAAGGAAGTAGCAAAAGCTCCAGATTTCAATTACCCATTCTCTGACAGACATCAAAATTCCATATGGTCTTGTTTGCCTTTCCTCCTTGAAACTATGAGCATCTTTGGACAGTGAAATCGCTTTCCTGTGAGGCAGTTTTGCAGGTCCATGGTATGCCATGAAAGAAATGGCCAGTGTTTTTAGGCTTTATTCAACAGTGACTCTTCAGTAACTCCCACTATGTTCAAGACATGCTTTCTAAAATATAAAATAAGTTTTAGATCTCAAGTTATCAGTGACCCTAATTGTTACTTATGTGAGAGATTGAAGCTCGACTATAAATACTGCAAAGATCTTTTCACTAAAATTTGGACTTCAATACAACCAGTTAATTAAACTTGCTCTTTAAAATTAATTACATATGCGCTAATAACGTGATAGTTCTTCTATCTTTAAAGAAAATCTCAAAAACAAAAAACACAACACTTTGGCAGGGTTGAGAACAGTTAGAGGGTTTCTCTCCATTAACACAACTGACAGTCAAAGGTGTTTTCCACCTACATAAAGTGAAAGCTTCAAAGCACTCTTTCTCACTCTCTGAAGATACTGGCAAAACTGACTTTGCATTTAAGTCATCCGCTATATTTGATAGACTATTTAAAACTTCTTTTTTCAGTCTCAAGCAAACAGTGAAAAATAGATTTCTACATCAAAGATATAAAGAATATTTATGCATCAATTAAATGTTCTTAAAAAACTGTTTTTATTCCCCGGGGGGAGGGGGGGGTTGTTAGAATCAGAAAAGGATACATCAAGTAGCAAAATTCACATTTTTGCAGAGATACTGCAGAAACACTATCAAAAGTTGCATTCTCATGCATATGTTACTGGGATCCAGTCCATGCAGGCAAATTGAATGGCACACAGATCACTGAATACATACTTTTTTTAAATTCTAGCATATTACTGTAAATACTGTCTTTTATCAAATTTCAACGTAGGGGTGAAATCTCTTCCTATTCACTTTTTAAGAGAAATATCTTGATTGTGTGTGAAACATGTCTTGCCAAGAATATAAACATTAGAAAAAAATTCAATTTTGTTTTGAAAGAATCAGGGTATATCTGTTCCCTGTTAAACTGTAATGTGTGCTGCCTCATTAGCTCACCAGCAGCTTCATTTAGATTTGCTATGATGGTGAACGCAATTAAGCCTGCAGGGCAGCACAGATCAGAGCTATGGAAATGATGTAGCAATTTGCCACGTCTAAGTAGCATTGAGATTTTTCTTTTTAGCCCCACATCTTCTTAAAATTGGGGCAGGAGCATGTTGTGGTGAAGAGTAGCAAATACATATCTAAAAGTGGTTCAGTACCCACACTATTAGTTCAAAGTGGTTTGAGTGTAATACAAGCTGCTAAGAGGAATAGGTAATGATGGAACCTAATTTTCCTTTATTTTATATTTTCTCAATTCCATTGGCATTGGTGAGTCTGCTGGGCTTTTTTGTGATATTGATTAAGCAAATAATGGAGTGATACTATGAGGCCTGTGCAAAAGGGCCTCATAGTCTTCCCTAGTGGTCTGATACATTTATCTTTTCCATTTATTCTTATGACTATGGAGGGAGAAATGCAAGTTTCCTGTTCACTAAGGGATAGTCATAATGGCCTCAGGATGATCAGGCAGTCCAGTGAGGAAAGTATCTTTGCTTAGTAGTCTTCTGCCAATTGTTTTTAAGTCTGAAACTGGATAGAAATACAGAACAATATTAGTATATCCTGTAGAGGTGCTGTCAACATAAGAAGTGATACATAAGAATAAATGCTTGCAGGGTGGTTAGCTTCCTGCAAGCTACAATCTGCTCCTGGTAGATTATGTCATGTGTTTGAAAAGGGTGAATGTGTATTAAGATGAAAGAAATATGTGCCTAATACTTGTCTCTTACTCCTCAGTTATTTTTCTGTATTTTTGTGCAGTACATATTTGAAGAACTGATCCTGCCTGGCACATTTTTTCAGAAATTTAAACTTTAAAAAATTTTCAAGAGAATTCTTCTAATATTTGTATGGGGATGGATTTTTTTTTTACATGTGGCCTTTTCATTTAATTATTCTAATGGGACAGTAGTGCCAAAAATTAGGAAATTTTACCCATTATTTTCTTTTGCATTCCTAAATGTAGAAATATGAATTGCTTTCTGTTATTATAACAAGTATCTAATTGCAACTTCGGAGAATTCTCACATTTTCTGTATTTTGTAGGACATAACTTCTTCCAACACTGTGGTTGGATCAAGTACCTATGTTTTCTTTCTTTTGGAAACTGATTTACTGAAACACCCCCACCACCCCATGCCTGGATAACAATAATGTTTTAAAACTCTTAGGAGAAAGTGCAGAATACTAACACTTTTTAAGTGAGTAAACTTGACTTATTTTAGTCCCTAGTTTTTTGAGTTTATTATTCTGTTCTGGTTTTTTTTTCCTCCTATTAACCAAAGATAAAAATACCTTTACAGTCATTACAAGGCTTTGTTTTAACTAAAAAGCACTGCATAGTCACAGAGAATTTATTATAATGATTAAGTTTTAGATCTAATTAGAAGATTTTCTCTTTATTTTTTAAAAAAATGATAAGAGAACTCAGTAGAGAGAAATTACCAGCTCAACACCACAGATCGGCTCTCAGCAAGTGTCAACTGATGTAACTACACTGAAGTTAGGTTCAAGTATTTTTACTATAAGCAGAAGAGCATTAAGTCTAAAGTGCTTTTTTTATATGTCTGTATGTTAATTTGAATCAGAACTTCCCAGGGGAGTGTGATCATTCATTTTAAGATAGTCAAAATCAAAGTGAGAGATATGACTTAGGGTAAAAGTATAAGAGAGAAAGGAGAAAGAAAATAAAACTTTTTTTGTTATTATTTGCTTACAGCACAATGGAAGAACTGAAAAATACAACTTACAAATATTTTTCTCAAAGTTAATTTTCTTATAAAACAATAAAATCATCTATCACAAGATTTTTTTGATCATTTTTTATACCTGGTTCTTTTAGAAGTTATTTTGCTGTACCATTTACATTTTGAAGAAGCTGTGTCTTAGTTTCTTCAATGCAAATAGGTTGCAAAGGCTCATGATGTTCCAGCTTACAGCTGACTTCGGCAGCAAATAAAAATTAAGAGTACAAGGACACACCTGTGCCCTCATCATGGCTTACAGGCATCTGAGGCAATTCTGCAAGGGAAAGAACTTCCTCAGAGTTCTGTGACCCTGCTGTCCTGCCCACGTCATTGGACAACATCAGAGTTTTGGCTTAAGACACAAATACAGGACCTTGTTTTAAGGTGGAAGAGCTGAATGTTTATATTTATAAAATGAATAGTAAAAATTATTTTTTGCTTTGAAAACGTAAGTTGTATAAATAAATACATCTAACCACAAAAATGTTCCAACAGAGTAGTAAAGACACAGAGACATATCCATTAACAATAATGACAGTCTAGTTCTTCTATTCTAAAAGGTTGCTTATCCAGTTTCTTCTGTCTGATTGATAAGATGTTATAAATGTCAGAAGAGTTTGTATTTTCTAGTTAAACTTACTAGAATTGTTTATACTGAGATCAAAGATACACATGTTCCCTTATTAGATGTTCATGTTTCTTCTTTTTCATGTTTCTTCTAGGCAAGTTAATTAAAATATTTCACTAAAAATTACACTAAATACAGAACACAATAACAGCAATCTTTGAAGATTCCAAAAACTTTATCAAAAGAACACCATTTATATTTACTTGAAATTGGTGTATGTTAGGGTAATTACTGCTGAGCCTTCAGGGTAAAGGAAGTACTCTCAGCCAAATTATACAAGGGTGTGGATTAAATGAAGCATTACTCTCTGTTTGGCAGCAGTGGATATAGATTGCAAAATCAGGGTGTGACGTAGTACTGTGGAAAGTCTCTGCCAAAAGTGATTTGGCCTAAGTGTGCCCTTACTTTCTCAATTATGTGGATCCTAAAACAACTGAATCTAATTAATTCTTAAGTAAGGAATTAAGGTCCTGTTAACTGTTTTCACTCTGAACTTGTCTGTAATTTTGAGCTATTGAGCCATGAGACAACATGCTTAAATGCAATTTTTGCTGGTCGGAGAGGTGGAAACAGTCCTTTTGCCAAGGACTATGCAGTAAAGTATCAGCAGAAAACCCAGATCAGCAAGAATGCTGTCTGTACAGCAATAAGCGTGAGTGAATAAGATGAGGAAATTGATCCCTCCTTGTAGTGCTTCAATCCTTCTGTTTATGTCATTTCCAGAGGAGCTGGGAGGTGCAGAAAACCCAGTAGCAGCCATGGTGCACAGGAGGGAGAGATCTCAGTCTCCCAAGAGGAGACCTAGGTACTTTGACTTCAATGCTGGTTTTCACAAGTTAACAGAACCCAAGTACATTAAAAAAAATAATAGAATCCAGGTTTCAAACAAACATTATCCATCCCATTTTGGTATACATGCAAACTTTTTCAAGTGTTTTAAAAAGCCTTTGCTAATTTTGTTGATAGATTTTTATGTGTGAAACAACTCAACTTTCATGGATTCATATGCAACTTGTTATCCTTGTTGCTGAAGCACCAATTTCAGTGAGAGCAAGCTTCCCTCACAATTCATTCTACTAATATAACACCTTTTAAGTAAATTTTGGGCGTGCGTGGTGTACATTATGCTCTGCAATAGGCTGTGGTACCAATGTAGTCTGATCATTGTAGTTTGATACTGATCATTTTGGTTCTGTAGAAACTAATGATGGAGGATGGTGGCTTGGGAAAGCATTAAGAAAGCAGAAGGCACGTACAGAGAAGTGAAGGCTTCTGTGGGTTTGTAACTTAGATGTTGCTGTTGTCACACCACCTAGTCATCATCATCATGGCTAGGCTTCGCGAACGAAGATTTGGGAAAGGCTCTATCCGCGTTCGTTACAAGCACGCTGGTGGCTAATGAGGCCAATACGAGATAGACATGTCCGATTGCAAAAGGCACAGCAGAAAGACTCCTTAGGTGGTATATTCTGCAAGGCACAATTCTTTCTGCATTGTCTTTTCTCCTCGAGAGTGATCCTGCGTGCGTTCTCAAAGGAAGCAGCAGCGTTATAGTTGGTGTGTCTCCAGGCCTCCTGATTGGAGGCCAGAGTAGACCAGTTATGGTGATCAATATGGCCGAGGCTGAGATGTTGTTTCAGGGAGTCCTTGTATCTTTTTTTCGGGACTCCTCTCTTGAGGTTATTTACAGAGCTGGCCTCAATGTGCTGCCTTGATCCAGATGAAATGAGAGCTTCACAGTGAGCTTTCTTGCTCACTGGAGGTTGTAAGGAACAGTGACTCATTGCTTGTTGGCTTCAAATGGCATGTTAGAATTCTTTTAAAACTGTACTTCTGAAAAATTGTATTTAGGAGTTTTCTGCAGCCTTAAGGCACATAGCAAAGGAACAGATTGCAGAGGTTCCTTTCTCATGTTTTCCCCTCACAATTTGGGCTCAGTTTCTTCAGTTTTTACTTCTTCGGCCAGAGAAAAAAGATCAAAGTGACAAACAGGCAAATTCAAAAACCCTCTTTAGAGTCTCCCATGCTCACTTGACCCCAGGCTTTGTTGTGGCATGCCAGACAGTCTTTTGGCAGAAGACTCTGTATATATATGCGACTGTATAACAGATAATATTTGAAACTTTGTATCTCATCTAAAGATTGATTCCATCATACTGCATCCCCATATGCATCACATCCGCTTTTCTACGGATGTCAGTCTCTACTCCTGTCAGTCTCTACTCCAGCTGTAGGCTAGCTGCTGGTGCCTCATTGATAAGGGTTTTTTACAGAGTAACTGAAGGGTGTTGCAGTGGCGTATGTTGATACAGGTCTTTCTGAAATCCATTCAGAGCCTGACTGGTCAAATGAAGAAGACTGCTTCATTAATAATAAAATACAGAAAATTACAGCTTCCTTCAAAAGATATACTGAGCATATTTTGCTGTGATAAATTACCTAGTAGCAGAAAATGATTTGAGAATTCGGTCACCAAACTTGAGGTTGTCACTATGCACCTGTAGAGCATGAGAAACAATTACCCTAACCTCTTTTTTTTTCCTAGCAGTGGCTGTAACTCTAAGATTCGCTTTGTAAGATTTTCAGGTGAAGACCCTAAATAGTCTGTTATCCTACTCCTTGCTTTTTTGAATTTTTATTATGGATAATCAAATTTAAGCAGAGCTCACCTCTCTACTAAGAAAGGATGATCCTGTTCTTGAAATAGATTTTTTTGAGACTTTATCAATTTAGAGGAGGTTAGGTGTGTCACCTCCTTTACTTGTTCAGGAGAATGTTGTAACAGAGTTCTGCATGTTACTAGTTGAAGAACTTCTCTTGTGAGCCAGGTACTAGCTAAAACATAGTTAGTATTTATCTCCTACAAGGACTCCAAGCGCATTCTTGGAATTTTTCATTTTAGAAATGGTTCAGAACACAAATTCTGAATATGTATCTAGATTAATTGTTGGTAACTTTGTGTCCAGCAGTTCAATCTAACATAGTGTATGTTCTGCCCAATTATATTTGCCTCAGATTTGGCTACTTCTGCATAAAAAGCAGCACCAAGAGAGGAAAGGCTATTGTTCTGTTGTTATTTGCAAAATCTGGAGTCCAGAGCCTACTTAATGTACATCTATAATATACAACATCCTGTGTACCTTGACAGCAGTATTTATTGGAAATTTGTTTTCCTTCTGGTAAAGAACATGAAGGAAATTTTCATCTTTTTTTTCTATTCACATGTGTAAAAGATCTTCAGCAGTTGAAACTGTGGTTTGAATTAAGAATCTTCCTGCAAATCAGCTTTTCTTACCAAAACAAATGATCTTCAGAGTAAGTTCCAGGAATCACTCAAAGAGAACAAGGTGTGTCCAGGATTGTCTGTATCACCAGCTCTTGAGTTAATAATTGGCACATAAGTGTGTGCAAAACCTATCTAGGAAGGTTTAGTGAACAAGGTTATTAAGACATAATCTTTGAGACTTCCAAAGTTAGAGTCTTACTAGATAATTTTCTGTGGTTTTCGGTTGTTTGGTCCTTTTGACGAAACAAATATTTGTAGCACTTGGCAATTAAGTCAGTTTTAAAGAAACTGAGATATCATTCACAATGTCTAATGTATAGAAATGGGTGGTTACTTTCAGAATAAGTTTTGGAGAAGAATTTCCTCTCCTTGAATATTCAGACCTTAAGAATCCCCTTCCTCTTATTGATGATTGTGAGAACTTAACATTTTTTGCTTTCATGTGGATTTTGGGTTATTGGAGATGCTGTATGAGTCAGTAGTGATTTTAGCTATTACTGGTAGTCAAATCAGAGGAGACTGGTTATATAATTAAGCTTATATGTTTAAGTACTGCAATTTTTAACAGTTTGGCACTACCTGTGTGATGATGTAGAAAAAGCTATTATGTTATTATATTAAGTACTTAATCAAATTGTTTTTCATGATACTATAGAAAATATTTAGTTAAATGGTATTTCTTTATTAATTCTGAATGTAATTTTCATTAATATTTTTTATTTACACCTTTGGACCTGCTGTGCAAATATTCTTACTTGCAAAATTCCTATACAAACATAAAAAGATACAAAGATAAAAATTCACTGGATAGGACTGTAACTTCTACTGTCTGGCTTGACACTGAGATACTGTAAAGTCTTTCTGTATTCTAATACCGGCTGCGGTGATTTGTGTTGCTGTTTGAACCTTGGAGAGAAGTCTGTTCTCTCCAGGATATCCAGAATTTTAGAAATGTGGTCTTAGCCCAAAGCTGAGCACAGCCCTTCTTTATGAACCTGCCTGTCTTGATTCTCTTTCTTTTACCTCTCCTCAGATCAGGTACCGCTTTGTAAATGAAATGTAGTGTTGCCTCTTAATTCCGTTCTTTGCAAACAGTTTCCTTTCCATGCTTTTTTTTTTGTGCATCTTCCACTTAAGACCCAAGGAAAAATCTGTGTAGAAAAAATTGCTTTTCAGCTCTTTGTCAAGTGATAATTCAAGCTTTCTATCAGTAGTAGAAAGTGGCCTTTAATGGTGAAGTCATCTTTTTATACTTTCAGCAAAGTAGCATTTGGTATCCACATATTTGTATAACCAGTGTAACTTCTGCTAGGGTAATTGCATAATGGCTGAAGACTGAGAGTATAGAAGTGGTGATACTTTCTAAAAAGGCATTCTAAAAATCCACTGTTGTAAAAGCAGTAACAGGTTGTTGGTGCATTCTAGAAAACTTCGCAGACCTTGTAGATGAAGGAAACTGAAAAATCATTATCATTGAAATCTGTGCCCAACTGGAACTGCAGTATGTTGCTTTAATGTTGGACTTAGCATTTCAGTATATTTTCCTCTGTAATAGATGATACCAATATTAGTCTCAAGCACTTTGTCATGTGTTATTCACAAGGAAGTATATTCAGATTTTATTACCAAAGTTGCTACAGGCCATTATTTTATTTCCCTATACAATTGGAAACTAATTAGAAAGGACTTAATTATTCATACATGTTCTAATCACTGATATGTAGAAAAACTCCTTCTTAGAGTAGTTTGTTCATAAATCATCTAAAAACTCAAAAGTGTGGATATGGAAAAATTCTCATGTGTAGGTTGGTTTCACCACACGTATTTTCATAAATTATGTGACTAATCTAGTTTCTGAACTACAAAATGGAAAATAAACTTGGGAATGTATTTTAAAGACATGGCCTTCTATTTTGGAAAGAAGTGTGTCTGCTGTGAACTTTTTTCCTTACTCTTTTGATTTGATACCATATTAAAAATCTTATATAGTTGTTTCCTGATTTAGTGTCTGCCAATGGTCTTAAATTTTTCAGCTTTAATAATGTATTAATTGTTTGGCAATTTCTTGGAATTTTCTGGTAGTATTTTGTCAAAATAATCAGTACTGGCTGAAAGTGCTAATGTAATAGAAAAAGTAGTAGTTATTCTGGTCATGATAAAGACCTGAAATATCAAGCTGAATCCAGTGTATTTCATATGATGTTACTGATACTATTTTTCCTTGAATGCAGGTATTAGGAAAATGCTACGTAAATTCTTCAAGCAGTTACGAGATTTTAATTTTTTTTTTGATTTTTTTTTTTCAGTCGAGACTTGATTTGACATTGTGAGGCTTACTGGGTAATGTAGGAACTCAGTAGTTTATGCGGTAACTGGCTGTTTTTACTTAGTTGGCAAGACTTTGCATTGCAAAAATATTAATGGCTGATTTTGAAAAGTATCTGTGGTATTCTAAGCATATTTTCTTACAGCTTTCCATTTGTAGAACAGCAGACTAATTTAGTTTAAGTAACTGTGAATAACTAGCCATTACTGAATTTCTGTTGTGAGAGGAACCATGTGAAGTAAATTACTTTGTTTTCCTTCCTTGCATAATTTTCATTCTTTTTCTTTTATCTATAGGCAACTATGTTTTTTTTAAAGACAGGAGTAGACTCTTGAGGTCAGTAGAGACTTGACTTTGATGGTTGCAGATAGAGTTAAATTCTATTTAAGTGTATTACATATAAATTAACTGTATTAATAAATAAAATTTAACCCTACTACATATTTTTAGGAAACAGATGAGCATAAATCCTGCATAAGAGCTCCATTTCCTCTGATTCAAGGAGGGAAGGTAAATGCAGAAGCACAAAAATTACTAAACCAAAAAGTGAAGGTTGCTACTTCAGTGTTGGGCATCCACAGCTCTAAGGGACTGCAGTTTCTGTATTTCATGATGTATTTTTTCATAGGGTAACACTGCAAGCTGTATTTAATAAAATACAAAATAAGTTTGTTTTCAAATTTACTTTAGCTTATTTGCTTTTAAGTAGTCCAGGGGAGCTTAGCAAAATTAATAATAACTTTCTCAGGATATCTGCAGCACTAGAAGAAAAATAATTCTTATTAATACAAAGTATGCGTCAGAGTCTGCAATTTCCTTACGTCTTTTTTGTCTTCTATCTAGAACGTGTAAATAATACAGCCAATCTGATTTAAGAATGCTGATGGTATCTGTGCAGGCTTATTGATGTTTGCTGTAGAATCACTTTCTGTTCTCTACATTGTAGAAAGAAACAAGTGGATACTATAGCCTCTGCTTATTTTCAGTGGTATCTACTGCCATTGTGGTGTAATGTTAGAAGTTGTCATAAATTAGCACATTCCTGATTAGCATGAATTCAATAAATGTTCTTTACTTCAAAAGAATGCTTGGGACATGTGTTACTACTTGCATTGTTTATATATGGTACTGTAGAAACTTAACATTTGCAAGAAAAATGTAAGATGATGGTTTGATAAGATTACTCAGAAATAATTAGGTGGGTGTGTAGGCTGCTAAATGTATTTGATTTTAATCTCTAATTAAAAAGTTGGATTTTTTAATTGTTTTTGTGATGCAATAGTTTTTACTTCATTATGCTTTTTGTAAATAGGGGCCAAATTCTGCCTGTTCATTGTGCCTAAGTACAGATTAAATGTTTTCAAATGAAACTGTATTCTCCTCAAAGGCAGTGACAATCTCCGTAGTTCCTCCTGGAGAATTATTTTCAGAACAAATACTTGTTTGTGCCCTTGTACACCTTGAACCAGGAACGAAAATGACGGCTAAGTTTGAATGAATATCTCTATGCATTCTTTTGGCTGATGAGAGATATAATTATGTTGTGGGATCTGGCACTGCCAGAAGCATAGTGTTTTCATGTTAGTGCTGTCTAATTCTGAGGTCTTTTATATGAGGATTGGAATTAGTTGGTGTTACAGCAAAGGTATCTCTCTGTGGATCTCCAGGTGTGAATTTAAGCCTTGCTCTACTCCACCGCTCCAGTAATCCCCTCACTCTGCTGCAAGGACACACTACTTGGTCATTTGGGCTGGGGAATCAGAGACTGCCAGATGCAGTAACTTGACGTAACTGCATCAGTCCTTGGATAAGGAAGTTACCCTGTTAAAGCACACTAGCTGGACCAGTTGTCTTTCTTAGTTTAGGGCAGCTGTGACTCATTTGAGTCTATAGGGTTCTCCTAATACCTGGAGTTGGGGCATCTACTGGAAAATCACATGCTCTGTGAAAGAAGCTGCAGCAATATGTACGGAACTGCGTGGTCCTGAATTCTCTCCCTAGAGTTACTTTACTAAGTAACTGTTTTTAATAGCAGTATTTAGTAAAAGGTTAAAAAGGTAAATATTGCTTACTTTTTTATTGAAAGCTTATCCTTCTGTGCAGACTTTTCTGTATAGTATAGTATTTCGAACAGCAACCAAAGCCTGATCTATTGACATAATTTCCCAAGTTTATTTTGTTAGTTTGCAAGTTTTCATTGTATTAATGGAGATGGGGAAGGGAAACAAAAATGCTATGCTTTTCTGCCTATCAGTATAGCTCTGTTTTGGCTTAACTGGGAGGGGCTAGGGGTGGTGTGGGTTTGGTATTTTGTTAGGTTTTGGGATTTTTGTCATTGCCATCTAGATCAATCTGCACTAATTGGAGGAGAGACATCTGGCAGCAGAAGACCTAAGGCTTTTCTCTCTCTCTTTTTTTAAGTGTATATAGTATGCAAGCAGCTCTCATATCCAACTGACAAAAGAAATTAACAGAACTTTATTACTTATAAAAAGTGAGACAGTAAACAGAGAGGGATTCCATTTGTCCTATAGATTTGGGGTTTTGGTTTTAGGTGGATAGGTCTAGGTTAATAAATTGCAACCCCACTTGGAAAGCGAGAACAACGTTGAGGAGATAGTTCAGTCTTTTCCAGATGCTCTGATCAAAGAAAAAAGTGAGGAAAAGACAAGGAGAATGCTAGTAATGGCTGACAATGAATAGACTTCTATCAGTGCAGAATACACTGCTAGAATTCTATGGGTGTTTGTAGAAGACTTTTGCATTTGATAATGTTGCAATCACAGCACTTTTGTATGTACACTTAAATATGGCATGTGAGAACTGCCTATTTTGAGTATATACATTTTAAGTGGTTTGCAAGATCAAAGAATCACAGCATCATTTTTGTTGGAAAATACCTCCAAGATCATCAAGTCCAACCTTTGGCCAATCACGATCGTGTCAATTAGATCATGTCACTAAGTGCCACATCCAGTGGTTTCTTGAACCACCTCCAGGGATGGTGACTCCCAGACAGTCCATTCCAATGCTTGAACAACCCTTTCTTTCCATGAAGAAATTCTTTCTAATGTCCTATGTGAACCTCCCGTGATGCAGCTTGAGACTGTGTCCTCTTGTCCTGTCACTAGTTGCCTGGGAAAAGAGGCCAACCCCCACCTGGCTACATCTTCCTTTCAGGTAGTTGCAGAGAGTGATAAGGTCACCTCTGAGCCTTCTCCAGGCTAAACAACCCCAGCTCCCTCAGATGCTTCTCATAGGAGCTCCACACCCTTCGCCAGCTCCACTGCCCTTCTTGATGCAGGCTCTCAAGAGAATTAACCATTTCCTTTGGCGTCGTATTAGTTACAAGGAGTATGCTGTTTTAGAAAGAATGCTAAAAATACTCTGTTGCTTGTCACACTTGTATGTGCTTTTGAATGTAGTTTTATTAATCTACCTTCAGCCAAATGCACCTAAAGCAGTTTTAAAAGCTATGATACAGTTTTCAATGTACTTTGATCCTGTCAATTCTCCTGTTCAGTGTGGAATATCTTCAAAATCATAGGTGCTAGACTAAATTATGTGGAGCAGAATTGGAAGTGGGTTTTCACCTGCAGCAAGCGATATTAGCAAAACATCTATTTAGTTGGTAAAACAAAAGGTGTTCTTGTTAAGTGGATGCATCCATTCCTTTCATTTTATGTGAACTGCATCTGAAAATGTTTGTGGTGAGTTTTTTAAGTATTTGTGATCCCGTGTTTAAAAAAAGGAAAATAGGTTCTTATCCAATATATAAACAATCTTTTTATTTAATGAATTCTGTTTGATCTATTAAAGCATAATTGGTTTGAGGATAAAGCCTTTGAGGGAAGATTAACATATATTTAGAACATTACAAAATTACAAAATTATCATATTTCTCTTATATTATACCTAGCTTGAATAATGAAAGTGCTGAAAACTTTTACTTAAAAAAACAAAAAAACTAAAAAAAAAAAACAAACAAAAACAAAAAACCAACCAAACAAAAAACAAACAACAAAAAACAAACAAACAAAACCACAAACAAGCAAAAAACAAACCAAGAAAACCCACCTCAGAACTTTCCTTTAAAACTTTTGAAAGCTAAAGTAGAAATTATACTGCATACTAAAAGACCCTTTGGTCACAAAGGTCATACTTTTGAATTAGTGGCTGTGCTGAAAATAATTCTGTTTGCTGAAAAATAGTTTTAAAACCACAGAAGATGAGTAGGAAGAGGACTGAGCTGATATACACAAATTCATCTCATATCTGAGTTGACTTTTTCCCCACTTTTTGTTGTTTAATTGGCTGTATTTTAGCTACATTATGTTGCAAGAGGCTGCAATATAATGTCTGCAATAAGAAATACCTTTTCCTAGAGGCATTGTTTTCATGTCTTTCAGGACTTGTTTGTGGGTTTTTAGACATTAGCAATTAGTATAAACTTAAAGTAAAACTCAAAAACAGAATAATGTGGAATTGGAGTAGGTAAGATTTTTTTTTTCCCTCTACATGCTTTACAGTAATTCATCACAGAAATGTCTGAATATTAACTTTTCTCAGTTTTGTTAGATATGTCTTTTTTCTTTGACGTTCTGTGATTTTATGAGAATTTTCCAGGATGAAATTTTGGATGATTTCATTAACTGTAGATTCCATGTGACTGGAATCCTTAGAGATTTATGATGCTAAAATACCTTCAGTAATTAAAAAATTAATTTATCAAGAACATTGCAGAAAGTGAGAAAAAAACCTTCTTTTGAAAAGTTAATTAAAACATGAATTCTGTAGTGAATGTTCTCTCAGCCTCTCTTAAAAGAGCATTTTTTCACATAAATATTTAACATTGGGTGGTTGTAGACAATCCAGTAGGATAATAGTGGATTTATGTGACTTCCTAGAAGGAATTTTTTTCCCTATTCTGGCTCTTATGCTATTAATTTAAAATAAATAGCTAAGGATGCTGTTATTTAAAGGGAAGTTTTCTTAGCAATTACAAGTACTACTTCGGGGCACCGTTGCTGTTATCATACCAACTCATCTACTTTGTGCATTTCAGTCCAACTATTTAGAATCTGATGGCTTCATGCTAATGTGCTTGTCTAGAGCAGAGGGTAGTTTTTCAGTGAAAGCATGCGGTAAAAGTGGGAACTTAGTAGTATAGATGTGTTTTGGACAGGATAACTACTTGGTTTCTGTCTTCTTTTTTCTTTAGTTGCTGTTTTACTGGCAGAGAATATATTGCCCGAAGTGACCTGGGAGGAACTGAGGGTAGACTTTCAGTTCACTGTTCAAATTATGCAGGAAACTAACACGGTTTCAGACTCCTCTCAAGGCAGACAGCTACACTGTTTTTCAAAAGATACCGGTTCTTTGGTAGTCATTTCCCAAAAGCCAGCACATGCTTGGACTCACAAGATAACTGTAACAGTAGGATTATGTGGACCCTAAAGAGGAGCTGTCTTGCTGTTAAATTGTGTTGATATGAAAATTCTGGTCATTTGAGAAAAAGCATTAGCATCTATCATTTTGAGACATCTAATATTTCATTTAGACATTAGCAGTAAGTTCTTCTAGAAATAATCTATTCTTCTCATGTAAAATTCCATAGAAAGGAAACCACTGAAGAATCAATGTAGAGTAATAAGAAATGCAGTAATTCAAATGTTGATACTTTAATAGGGAGGATTAGCTTCTCAAGATGTACATGATTTTGAAGGTGAAGGCAGATGATGCTGTTAAGAAAGAAGATTATTGAAGAGTTCAAGTAAACCCTCTCTATCAATAAAAATGCTTTTCCATTACTGATTATGAAGCATCCTTAAGATAGGACAATCTAGATTAACCTGGCGGTGTTGGGGTTTTTTTCAGGCTTGACCTTACAAGGGATTTAATGACCTTTCTATTAACTCAGACTAAGTGAGAGTCCCAACAGGTCATAGTGTCCTGTAAACTTCATTTTTAGGTTAAGTGGAAATGTCATTCTGCAATCCTGACCTCAGTTTCAGTACCTCGCTGTACTAGTTGAAAAGCGTGCAGCCTGGATCAGAGATAACCAAAGAAAGCACTGCTGAGGCTGTTAGTCACACCTGCTTGATGTCATTTACATGCTTCATCAAGCATGGAACCATATCAAGCCAGTAGCTGCATAACATTGCTCTTTAAAATTCTTCTGCATCATTTGAGAAAGAAGGGATAGATATTCCCTTGCTTGCTGAACGGACCTTGTTTTGGGAATGACGAAGCTTTGGACACGCTTTTCTGTTGATTTTGTTTTGTTTGCTTGAGTTTTGTTAATATCACAGTTCTGAATGTAGGGGCTACTAAAGGAATACTTAATAACTGAAAACAAATAATGGATAACGCTAAAAACTATTTTGGGGTAACCAATAGCCGTGATCATAGAGTATTTGGATCCAAGTGTGCTGTGGTCTGTTTACACCTCAAGCAAAGTAGTAAGAATTTTCTGTTTGTTTTGGCTCTAGTCATGGAAAATGCTGTCTAAACCAGTGCCAGCTTCTAGAATTCAGTACAGCACTGCCTGTATCTTTAAGTTACATATCTGTCTCTATGCTATGCTTGCAGCATAACAGGTCTGCACTGCTCTTTATTGAATCTTAATTGGGAATATCAGTCTAACCATAAAGTTTTCACTTGACAAGCAGCTAAATAGACTGCACAAGAGTACTCACATGCATAAACATACAGTCCAGAGGTATTGCATATTTTCCTTAGGAAAACAAGAAAATCAATTATATTACTGATAAAAATGCAGATTAATTTTGTTTTTAATTAAAACTTAATTTTTCCAAACAAACTTTTTTTTAATCAAATATTTTATATATCTTGTATCTTAGTATGCGTTTGTGTGAATTGGCACAACACTGCAATGCTCAAATTCATTCTCCTGTGGTAGAATACTTAACTGTCTACAGAAAAATTTATTTTTATCATGCAGACATTTTATTGGTTCTGAGTTTGGGGTTTTTTATTCAAAGAGTTGATGTGACACTTGTACGCTACAGTATATCCATATGTAATATCACCTCTGTAGCATCTGGGTTTGTTAACTGTATGAGTATGTAGATAATAATATCAATAGAAGTAATATCCCCAGTGACTCTTGGTGTTAGTGCTGAACAAATGTTTTAGCAAATAGCTTGTTTGAAAAAAGGTTAGCTTCAGCTCTACCGTCTTGAGCATGGGTTAAATTCAGAAAATGGTTTCCATTCTCTTCTCTTCTCTTTCTTCTTCTTAAAAGAGATGGGGTAAAGTAATAAGAAGCAAAGTAAGCCTTTCAAAATGAAGTATTTTAGAATTTATACAAGCTTTTTTGAAGTTATTAAGATCAGAAATCTTTTAATTCATATGCAAAGTTGAATAATGTATTATTGCACATGTTTAGGATTTTTCACAAGTACAAAATGCAGAAGATCTGCAGAAGCATGGTTTATCTATGACTATTTGATCTTGCAACTTTTATTCTAGCTAGAAATATATAAATATCTTAATGATTAAGCATTTATGAGTAAATCTCCTGTGAAAGTCAAAGCCACTAGGCTTTAGAAAGGATACTGTAGGTGAAGTTATGCAAGCTTCCTTGTGGAGCTGTGCCAGTGCATGGGAATCTGAATCTGAAAAGTCCTCTTTATTCAGATACTGGACATCAGGCTTTTGGTGCGGCAAATGAAAATGAGTTTTCAGAATTTATTCCTCTTTGAAAACAAAACTTGTTTGAAAGCTAGTGTCTCACAGAGAAAATCCAGTGAGCTTAACTCTGTGTTGCCTGGCATTTCTGTGCTTGAGAAACGGTTCTCCAGTGAAGCAGTAGCATATTTCACTGTCATGTTCAACGATTTTCAGATTTTTTTGTATCTTTTCTTTTTAAGATGTTTTCTTAAGTATACAACTGAGGAGACCAATAACAAAAAGATAAATCCATAGACGATGAAAGGATTTTCTTGAGCTTAGTAGTTAACATAATAGTTTGAAAAGAAAAGAATTTACAAGTACTTGTTCAAGTGTGCTATGTAGAGAGTGAATAAAATAAACAGCAAGATGTGTTGTGATAGGAACTCAGATGATCAAAAGGAACTACTGAATAGACATAGTTATTCTTTCAGATAAAATAAGGAAGTAATTCCTTTGTGAGTTTTTGTGATCATTTCTGTTGGAAAACTTTGTATGCATTACTCAGAAATTCAATGAAGAGGAAAGCAATACAGCCTAGATAATAGTGTCAGCTTTGAGCATGAGATGGCATGTGGACATAGCTTGAGCTACTTCTCCAAATCATTTGAATGGAAATATTGGATTAGTTAACCTTGTGTCAGGTCTGTTAGTTAAATAAACCCTCCAACTGTTCCTGACTGAAGGATGCATAGTTGTGACTGAAAGATGCTGCTGCTTTTCATTAGAATTTTGTCAAACATATCCTGCTAACATAATGATTTTAAAATAAAATGGTTTATTCGATGGAAAAGGATAACAAGCAGAAAATTCACAACCTTTTCTTTTCACAGGGTGTTTCAGCCCAGTAGGAAATCCTCTTAGCCGAACACTATTGGGTAGACTACAGATGGTATGGAATTCTCTTTTTGCATTTTTTTTTAAATTGATGTTTAACTATAAAATGTCATTATTCACAAGTTCTCATTGTATAGAGGTGGGTTTTTTTATCCTGTCTTTTTTAAAAAAGAGGTGTCTTCAAACCAATTGTCTACATAGGCAAATTAGCTTATGCTGCAGCCAGCTGGTAGGAAGATCAGATATCTGAAAATCAAAAGCTTTATATTTTTTTCATTATTTACTTTTTGTTGTTTAGAAATAAATAAGCTAAAATCACACTCAAGTTTTTTATTATTACTGAGAAAGAAGACATTGATAAGCAGCAAAAGAAAGCTGAGACAGTAACTTGGAATGAAATTCTATTTGTAGCACCGTTTTCATTGTTTACTGTTTCATACTTCATCTTTTTGTAACAAGTGAAATCACAGCTATCCTCTTGTTTATTTAACTGCTTATCTCTTAAATACTGATTGTAAACTTCTACTGATTATATTTGTTCCTTTGTCTATTTCTGGTTTCCTGATCACCATAATAAAAATCCAACAGAATCTGTAAATGCCATTAATTCCAACTTTACATTTGATAAACCTGTATTAAACACAAAATGTATGGAGGAACTAGTGACAGCAGAACAAGTGGTGCTTCTGAATACTGAATGCATTTGTATCTCTATGAAGCTGGGCCTCTTGTACTGGAGATGTTAATCCTCCCGCACTCATGAACAGAATGCCATGGTTTATTATTCTGTTGAAATTGCACTACTTGTAATTTTTGAGAGAAACATTATAAATGGACACAATTTAACTTTGATCATTTATAGCTGTTTTACAATTTGCATTTGGGGTTTTGGTTTGGATTGGTTTAGGATTTTTTTGATCCTACCTTATTTGACAGAATCTGTTAATACAGTTGTGGAAGGCTTATAAAATAAGTAGAGTTCACCAAGAAATTTGAAAGTGTGGTTTTACGTTACTGTTTTGTTAGTGGTTAAATGGTTCTTGTTTTCACACTTGAAATGTTTTGCCATCAATATATATTTTTTTAGGGAAAAGTATAAATTGTTCAACCAGTACATTTTTAGTGCTCTCCACCACAGCAAGCTTGATAAACATTTACAGGATCAGCTCTTTTGTGAGGTGCTAAATAGCAGCTAATTTAAAATAATTTTTTCTGAGAGGGCTAAATTGAGGGTTATATTTGCACATTGAATATTGAATATATTTGTTGTTTCTCCTATTATAAATGTAGTAATATATATGTAAGTGCTGGTTAACTGAGTAATTAATACCAAAAAAGTAGCATATTTAGAAATGGTGAAATAGTTGAAGAGGTTTTAAATAATTTCAGGAGCTGGAGTATTTCACATGCTTCTGAATTGATCTTTTCTTCCTTTTCCTTTTTTCTTTTTTTATCCTTGTAGGCTTTATTGCAGCAGCTGTGTTTTCATTTCTTATTTCTGTTTGTACGTTGCAGATTTCAATAAAGTGCAGCCTGCTGCAGGTTCTTTTTTCCTCAAGGCAAATTATAGATTCCCATGCTTATTAAATATTAAAAGGCTGTGATCAGATCAAGATTGTAGTCATCTGAAGTGTAAGGAAGTAACTTTAAAGTTTCTATGGACAGATTAATTACCACCAAAGAAGAGTGTATCATTCTTAGCAATTGATACTTTTGGAAAAATTTTAATTTACCTATTAATACAAATACTTGTACTTCTGTTTCCCATAGACTGAATTTGTAGTTAGGTGTCACTAATGGGAAAAAGAATGCGTTGGACCAGAGAGCAAGAACAGAAATATGATAGTGCTGACAGTATTCGTCTGTTTTCTTCTAAGTCTCAGCTTATTTAGCATTTAATTTAAAACTTCAATTTTACTCTTTACTGCAGTAAAGAGAATGCATGACATTTTTAGGAGAGGGGACAATTAAGTAAAATTCTAACCCTTTGAATTTCTAACCCTTCTTAAGAAAAAAAGAAGACAATGGAGCAACAGTAAAATCTCAGGTCTATTCTGTAAGATTTTTAAATGTTTTAAATATTATCTTTTCAGCTAATCAAGAGTTTTCAATCGAGCTCTATAAGTTAATTTCTCCTTTTGTCTTCTTTAAAAAAAAAACCAAACCAAGAAACCATCATAAACCAAAAGCAGCAACAAAAAACCCCAAAAAGGTAACAGTCTTAGAACCTGGACTATTACACACTGAAGCACAGATTTACTGGGTAGGCAAGAGAAGCTGTAACACACATTCCTTGTGTGTTTACTGGACTGTTTGCATAAGTGATATTCCCAGTTTCTCTTCCATTCTGCCAGATGGCAGGTGTAGGGAGGTGGAGCGGAGAGAAGTAGTGGCGCTGTGCAGCATTCAGAAAATAGATGTTTGTCCTTCTTCATGTCACTGAGTCTGTCACTAGTGGGAAAAGGAGAGAGGGTGACTTTGGCTCTGTATGCATACACATATGCATACATATTCCCATTGGTATGTGTAGTGTCACCTAAAATTAGTCTTAGAAAAGCTTATTTTTCAAGTGTTGCTATTAAGAGGCAATGACTAACTCTTGGAACTGGGACTTAATCTATATGTTTATTCTTTAAAATGAAGAATATGTTTACCTGTAAGGTAAAAACATATGGAAACATCAATAGACTTTACATTTTTCCATATTTTTTTCTTTAAACTTTGATAATGTGGTAATTGAAATATATTGGTTCAGTAGGACAACTGAAATGCTGAGACTTTTACTAAAAAGACAGTAACAACTGATCACTTGTTCTTACTCAGTGCTCCTTCTCCTAAACGGATGAGTAATATCTAATCCCCCCATCCTGTTGGCTGCTTTACATTTGCGTCAAAAAAGCAAAACCTCCATTAGCACAATCACTGAAACTGCCCAATTAAAAAGAAGCCATAAACATTTTAATTAGTGTATTATCAGGAATTGATAACACTTGATACAACAGTGTATCTATTGGTTTACTCTTAGGTGCAATGTTCTCTTTTTGTATTAGTGTCTTGAAACATTTTTGTTTGGTTTTGGGTTAGAAATTTCAAGGGTATCTAAGTGAGTTAGTCATGGATAACCAGTGTAATACTCCATGGTCTAGAACTCTGCATGAACAACTGGATCTATTTATCTTCCTTTGAGGATGTTCCTTAATGCTGAAAGCTCCTAACAGGTTTGTTCAACCAAAATCAGTGTGACACGGCAGACTTTTTCAGCAAGGATTTCGTTTCTGTTTCTCACAGATGGTCTGCCTCCCAAAAAGACCAACTCCTTGGAAGATAGCTATAGCCCCACATCTGTTCCAATGAAAAAAAAGGGTTATCTAGTTTCCATCCTGCATGAAAAAAAAAGGAGACATTAATATTGTATTAAGAACTATGTATTCATACATTACACTATGTCTGCTGCTTTTTTGGAATCCTGAAAATGTGCCTTAATCTTGTGACACAACATTTAAAAAATTATGTTTCTAAGCTGAAAGGCCAGTAGTTTTAGTTGGGTGTTTCTTGCAGTGTAACTGGTAGTTGGCACTATTTGAGGAATGGCATGGCATGGAAGAGGCAGCTCTGCTGCCTTGCAGTAGCTACATTTGTGGTAAGCAGCTGAAAAGGGGTCATATAATGATAATTGAGTTTGATTTCTTTGAATCACAGCTGTGGCAATTGCCAGGTAGAGGTAGAGCTGTGTGTAGCCAGTGACATACTCAGAGTATCTATCTCTTTAAGAGGCACCTCTTTGGATTGTTGTTGCTTAAAAGTTTAAGGCAGTGTCTGAGAATATTCAACGTCATCTCAGGGTGACTCATGGATTTTAGCTTGTTATTTCCAAACAGCTCACTCTCTTCAAGCTCTTCTTGAGCTGAGTGTTTGAGAGCCATATAAATACTTTATTAAAAAGAGAGAAAGAGAGAGAGACAGATTGAGACACAATAATGGGGCAATATGAATACCTGAACTAGATACCTGAATAATACTGCTAATAATTCTGATGAATCATTTTTGAGCAACAGGAGGCACTCCCATCCCACAGGCTAAGCGCATTGCCTGTGCAGTTCTCTTAACCTTGAGAATGGAAAATGAGAATTAGCTGAAACCTCTACAGCAGTGCTAACTACCAGTAGACCACTGAACAAGCCACATACTCTGAACTGCAGCTCCACCAGTCTTTGTTCAAAATTTGTTTATCAAATCAGGCAGTTACACTTTTTCCTTTCCTTCTGTGCATGTACATAATTACTCAGAACTCTTTAGGTGGTAGGTTTAGATGTTCTGGTAGATGATGAGAATTGAGTGCAACTGTTCACTTTTACACTGTGTTCATCTGTATGTACTGTACGTGTCTGTAACTACTGTGGCAGCTCTGAAACAATCTGGAGTCTGGATGGAACCTCAGTATAGTCAGTGATTTATTTTCCATATGGGATAAGCCTAACTAAGTTATGAAGACAACATTGAGGGCAAGGATCTCTGTTCTTGAGAATGCCATTTATTCTACTGAGGATTTGCTATGATTTTCTTTGTAATATGTTATGAGATTCCTTGAACCGTGCTGATAAAAAATAAAAAACCCTATTGAAAATAAATGGAGCACTGTATTTTAGATACATTTTTTTAAAAAGCAAGAGAAGAGAAAGAAGTTCACGGAAAAGATAGTTAAAGGAGTGGATGTAAAATATGAAAAAGGTGAAGTATATTGGATAAAAGATTTCAAATTTAAGTGTTTATAAAGTGGTATATCTGTTAGAGGTAGAAATGTTTACTTCACAAATCTCACATTTTATTTTTCTCTTCTAAAATGTCTTAATTGCTCTGTAATATTTCTATTCTGTACTGTAGTGTATATCCTTTGACACATTCAAAATCTAGGGGAAGCTGGCTTCCCCTTTGTGAAGATTGACCACTGAAAAAAATTATTACCAGCAAAGGACTTCCAACTCTTCCTTTTTTTTCTAGTTTGTTGTTACTCTCCTAATTTTCTTAATTTTTCTATAATATATCTCCTTTCAACTGAGGTGTTCTATTGTTTGACAGAAATAAAGTTTTTTGGTACTGGCATATCCTGATTATTGCATTATATATCTACTATTCTTTTGAATTCGTTGGAAGTCTGAAGAGTGAGTGGTAAAGATAGAACAACTAGAATTAAATGGAATGTTTTGGTTATTAAGACCAACCTGAAATTTCCATTATATAGAAGTGACATCTTTTATGTACTGGCTCAGAGGTAAAGTTCACTGCAACAACTTCTTAAATATCTACTGTATTTGCCTTGCAAACAAGATGGGACTGCATAGTCACCAGTCCAGTTGTCTTTAGTGCAGTTTACATACTTGAAAAACTTGGTATCTTTTTTAAATATCTACCAGCCAATAGCCAATATTACTCAGTGTTGCTTAACATCACTTCTGCTTTTTCTTTTTTAAAAAGAGCATTTTATTACAGATAATTCTTATCATCTTAGTAGACATGAAAATACTCATAGTTTAGCAAGACACTTCATATTAAAGTTTCAACATAATTTATTCTTCTAGAATGATGACAGCCTGACAGCATTGGGAGTGGGAGGAGGAAGCAGTTGTCCACTGGTGCAAGAGACAGTAAGTATTATGTAATTTTTTGCAGTATTTTCTATACCTGTTATACTGTATCTGTGCTTTTGAAAGCATGTTCCCTTTTTTGTAGCATGAAATCCCAAGGATTTTTTTTGCTCCCATAGATTTTGTAATTCTTACAAAGATGTTCATAACTGGCATAACTACATTAATGCTGGGTTTATATCACTCTTGAAAAACAATCTTGTAAAATTTTGTTGAATATAGAATTTTTTATTTTTCGCTTGGACTTGGACACAGGCAGAACTTGACAAATGTTTGAATGTCACACCAGAAGAAAGTCCAATGCTTTAGGCATAATTGTAAGTGGTTTACATTCTTCTTTGGTTCTGAGGTGCATTTCCTCTGTCCCGTCATGGTCATTTTTCTGATCACATGTCTCCAGAGAATATAATGGCAATTTCCACATTTCATTTAAATTGTCAGGCCTACTAAACCATTTGTATTACATGACACATTGGTTTATTAATTTCTTATTTCTGAGAGACAGACAGTGGGACTTGCTTGATTGGTTTGAATTGTTTGTGGCAGTGAATTTTTGTAATATTTTCCAAAAAACGTAACATTTACACCATAACTATCTCAAAAAAGACACTGCCAAATGAAGTAATTGTAGCTCTGCCTTTCATTGTTTTTCACGCTGCCAATTAATTAGTGTTACATCCCTATGTTCCTTTTTGGGTTTGGTTTTTGGCGTGGTTTTTTTTTTTACCTTAAGCGACCTCATGGTTTTCATGAGGTTGTCACTTAACCGAAGTGGGCACTATTAGAGCACCTCTTACTGGACATGATCACGGTGCTCATTAGTGTGGTTTAGTTTGCTTCTGTGCTACAGTTCATATTTCTATATTGTCAACACCACCTGTAATTACTGTATTAGCTTTCCTAATGCAGGGAGGAGAGTTATGATAAGGGTTATTTCATTGTTTAGCTTCTTTATGTAAGTTCAGGACTTTTGAGTTCATATTTAGATAAATTTCCTGTTTAGTGAGAACTATGCTGATCCTAATTTTTGATACTGACCAGCTCAAAAATTGCCACATAAAATTTAAAATGATATCATGGAATCAATGGAATCATTTCCATCTTTTCCCATTCATAACTGATTTAATCTGTTTAATTGATGACATGGAATTATGAAAATACAAGTGACATTGTCTATATTTTTACACATATAACTCACAGGTGATCTTACTCAAAGTGGAAATACAAATATAAAAGCATTGTGCAGTTCAGCAGTCTTAAGATCTAAATGCATGCATGAGTAATAAAAAGGGTTTTTTTCCTTCAAATCCCTATTGTCATACTTTGCTATCTCCTTCAATCCCCTTAAACCTCCTATTGCTCCTAACAATCCCTGTCTTTGACCTCTTTACTTACAATTTTGTAGAGGAATCTGAGATGAAAATTGTAGGTAGGGAAGCAGCATTCTGTGTCTAAAATAGGTCATAATTTTATTCCTCACTTATGATGAGGAAAGTGAGCAATTCCCTTATTGTTTCTGTTCATTTGTTTTCTTTTCAAGCTTTTCTGCTTGGAGTTCACCAGGACAGATTTTTGTTCATAGGGTATAGGAAATAAATAAGAAATCGTATTGATATTTTCATATTCAGGGTAGAAAGCAGGCTTTTGGTAATGTATTTTATGTAGTATGCATGATGCTGATGACTATTAGTATTCTTTTTCATAAAAGTATAGGTGCACTATATGTCAAATGGATTTATTATGTAAAATGGAATTTAAATGTATTTTTTAAATATTTAAAAGATATTTTTAAAGTTGTGTGTCCAAACCCTTATTTTTAAGCAAAACAAACAAAGAAAAAAAGAAAGAAAAAAAAATTGAGTGATCAAAGCAAAACTTTGCAATCTCTTTTTGTATTAAATTTTTCCTTCGATAACTGTCGTACTGTTGAAGTATTTATTCAAGCACATTTATTCAAGCACATATGCTTCATGAGCACACAGAGAATGGGATCTGAAGGTGGTGTAACAATTCTGAGAAACTGAATGTATGAAGTTTTTTTTCCTTTTGCTTCACAAGCAAATTGCTTATAAAACTAACAGCTGCTGTTTTGAAGCTAATCTTAGTGAATTGAATGTTCTTAACCATTTCTGCAATCCCACAGTCCTTTATCTTGCCTCTCCTGCTGCTTTCCCACCACCCCTGATCCCATTAGCAAAACTTGAGGCAGCCTCAGCTTTTACCAAAGTGCAGCTTTGGTTTCAGCTGCCTTTCTGCAAGAGGAAGTGAATGTTGCGCTTTTTTCTCTGTGGCATGGTTGTGATAAAGCTGTGGTGCTCTTATCTCTCTTTTAGGTAGTGGCTCTTTATGACTACACAGCGCATCGATCAGATGAGCTAACCATCCATCGCAGTGACATTATCCAAGTGTTATACAAAGATAATGATAACTGGTGGTTTGGCAGCCTAGCAAATGGACAGCAAGGCTACTTTCCAGCTAATTATGTGGCTGGTGAAAGTAAGTTTACTGCTGTCTTCCTGGTATACCGGTGTGGGTTTAACTGATGGTCCAAGATTTTACCGTGCTGTAGTGCTATTGTTCTGAAGATAGGAATTCGTGTAGTACACACATGGCATAATGATGACTTATTGTGGTGCAAAAATTGTATAGCTAACCACTTAGCAAGTTGACATACCTGACTTAGGAAGGTAATTGCTCTTGGTTAAACATTCCAGCTAATACAGTACTGACTTAATTATCTGTCAACTAGATTGATTCCTTGTCTCTTCTTACATGTAGCAGCCTGGTTCAGCCCTACCTTGATAATGATTTAGGGCACATCAAAGCATTCTACAAACATCTTAGTTTTTTCTTAGGCAATCTCCACTAGATCTAGCTTTTGTAAAACCTCTTAATTTTCCCCCTTCCGTACTGGAGAATGTTCAGTTCCCAAATAAGTGGATTTCAGTATGCAGTTTTAAAAGAACAGTCATGGTTAAATCTCATATCTGAGCATTAAACTTGCAACCAGGTACTTGTTTTTAAAACAGTTTTTACTAAACTGATACAGACAAACCTAAATGAATCTGAACAAATAATATAGGAAGCATCCTACTTAGTCAACTGCTCTAAAGATACTCAGTGTGTTGATAGTTGTTAGTATTCAGCTTGTGGACACAGCATGTGGTTGCGTAGTACAAGAAATTCATTTGCCATCCTAAACTATCAAACTATCAGTTATGCTGGTGTTTAGAAATCCTTTAACTCAACATTTCTCAAGATGTTTTCCCCCATTTTCTAGTTCCTCCCTCTGTCTTTCAAGTGAAATCTAGTATTTAAGACTCTTTCCTAAAAAAGACTTGGACATAACACTGTGCTCACTTGAGGATAATTAAAGTTAGATTTACTACTGCCCTTTCCCTTTGTGCTCTCCTTGCACATCCTGTGGATTTTCTCCAGCCTTTCTTCCTTGCAAAATAACCCAGAGAGAAGTCTGTAGGAAGAGTCTTCAGTGATGGCCTTAAAAATATGTTCTTAAAAAAAAAAATCAAACAAAATTTTGGAGGCAGTTGTCCAGCTGTGCAAAAAAATCTCTGGTAGATGTGTCATTTCAGTTGGTGATTGAATCACCTTATTATTGAATCAAAAGAAATGCATATGATACATTTATTAAGTGTCAGCTGCATTGCTATCAGTATGGACTTGGTTCTTAGGTAAATGTTTGAATGCTTTTATTTTATAAAATAACCAATATATAAATCACATTAAATCTAAGCTTACTAATATGAATAAAAGTTTACGGGAAAAATTTAGTAAATTCTCATACAATGTTTGGCCTCAAACATTTTTCACCTGTCTCAGTTCACATCTGTTTTTGGCTAGATCGTAATGTCATGGTGGTTCACATAAATTCTTTCATGTCTCTCATAATGGCGAATTATGGTTCCTCTTTTCAGAAGAGTATGAAGAACAACCTTCAGAATTAGTATCAGATTCTGCTCCTCTCCTACCAGAAGGACCAACAGAAGCAGAGGAAGGTTCTCTGACATTAGATAAGGTAACAATTTGAGAATGAAGGATTCTGTAAGTAGTGTTATATTGTATCTCTTGTGTACACATGGACTGTATTAATTTTTGATCTTTTTTGTAAGAATTTCTTATGTGTAGACCTCATTCCAGGCAAGCAGGTAGATTTTCAGCGGCAGTCTAATGTTTGTCTTGCGTGGAATCAGCTGTTCTGTCATTTGGCGATTAAATATTCTTACTTCTCCTCATTGTAATGAGGAGCAAATCTCCTATTGACTCCAAGGTTTACAGAAGTATGTCTTACAGCTGCCTGATGTAAATCATGGTTGAGGAAACAATATGGATTTGTCAAAACCTGACATAATTTCAGGTGCTTGACTGTCATTCTTGGAATATGCACTGCCCACATATTCTTCAGATTTTCAACCATGAAATTTCCTTATCTATGGGGTTACTTAGGAAAAAGGTGGGATGTTTTTCTCTTGGGAGTTTTCCAGTTCTTGTAATATCCTAATTAAAGATACGCAATGTGATCATGAAGCCTTTATACCAGATGAGGAGATATGCTGCATCTAAATGTGCTTACTTGTCAGTGGCTCTTTCTGTTTAAAAGCTGCTGCTGGGTCTCCGATATGAGTGGCTGCACCCATCCTGTAAGTTGCTTAGGAGGGTGAACTATAGAGACTTCATAGTTTGGAGGAGCAAAGGTAATAAAGGCTTTTGCCTCGACACTATGTACTATCTCTCCACTTCCACCATATACTTATACTGGGTTGCAATTACATATGGCATTATGTTGTTGCTTACATACCACATACTATACTGTGTGCATAAGCATTCCCGTTTCTGTGATTTTAGTTAGAATACAGTATGTGCAGAAGAACAAAGAAGCAGGACCCGGTTTTTAGTCCAAGAAAAATTGAGCATTTGATTTTTATTAGGGTTTTCTTTTCTGAGCTTTAGAGATTCCACTATGTGCAAAGCAGGCCACTTGATTCTCACTTCACCAGAAGGATATTAGAAACTTTGCATAGCTTGTACCCCTTCTGTGAAATAAGACTGATGTTTGTTTTAAAATAATAGTTTGTAAGCAGAAAAAAAAAAGATAAAAATTAGGTCAATAACTGTTAGAATTTAAGGAATTTTTATTTCAAAATGTTTGTATCTTTAATAAGTGTACTTTTCACAACTATTCATTTACTCAAGTGTTACTAACATAACTACTTAAAAGTGAGTTTTGTTCAGATTTCTTTCAGATTATTTGACTTTTCCATATACTTTTCTAAAATTGAATCTAATATTTTATGTCTGATTTGCAAGACTCAAAACATACTCTATGTTACTTTGTTGCAATTTTGGGGATTTTTTTTTCAGGTGATATATCTAATCTTTGCTCCATAATCTATAGAATTATAGGACTGTTTAGGTTGGAAAAGACATTGCAGTGTTCAAGGTTAAAATACTCCATGCTGTTTCTATTAACCTTTTTTGTGTAGCTTCTGGTTTTAGTAGGTGAATAGAGAGAGGTAGCATTTAATAAATGATTGAGTACAGATTACTCACTTGGCAGTTTTCTTGAAGCCAACTGCTATAAATCGAATTGTTAAGTGTTTTGTATCTAACTATACTTGAAAAATGGAATTAATCACTGCACCGAGTAGTAATAATTAGTCTGAAGTATCTTTTACCTCTTTATAGCTGAGAAACTGATAGCCAAACCATTGTCCAGGAGAGACAAGGGTGCATTACTTCCAGGTACTGGCAGTAAAGACAGACTCTAACAAATATGGGAAAAATTACGTTACTGAAGATTTCTTTCATTTGTTGTCTATGTTGCTAGAGGCAAGGAAGGTATCCCAGAGGGAATATGTTGCTATAATGACCCAGTTTCACTTGTACCCAGATTAGAAAAAAGTGCTAAGACACCTGTTATTATTAGACTTCATCATTGTTATCCACATCTTTTTTTCTGTTTTTACCTAGTAGAAATTTAGTCAATTTACTGATCAAAATACTTTTACGTGCACTAATGTTACTAACATTTGCAACTAGTACTTGTTGTTCAGCTTTGTGAGAAGCAATGTTTGATTAGTTCTGATTGCTTATAATTTTTCAAGTGTCTATGGTTGACATTTTTCTAACACTAGTTTTTGTATTACTAGAGTACTTTTTTACTAACACTCAGTTTTAGTAATACTTAATTGAAATACTCTTTACTTGGATTCTACTTGTACTTTGAGTTAAATGACTACATATTTAATAATTAGTTGGAATTTTGTAGTAGTCTATATAGTACATATAGAAATTCAAAAGATACAATGAAGCAAGTGTACAATGACTGTCCAAAACAAAGCAAATACGTTGCTTTTTATCTTGCACAGCAGCTGAGGGCAGTACAAAATCGTAAAGAGCCCAGAGGAAAGTTATGAAACATTTACAAGTCCTGGAAAAAATTATATAAGAGGATATACTTACAAGTGGAGAGAACATATAAAGTAGTACCTGATGTGAATTGGATGCACTCTTCTTTCTTTTATTTTTCTTTTCCTTCTGCTGTTAAACAACATCAGGGAACATTAATCTAGAATGGAGCACATCTAATTGATAGAAGGAAATTTTTGTTTATGACGTGTAGTTACCTTGATAAACCTACTACAAGACACTATTAAATGTATGTGCTTAGGGATTAATTGCTTTAATAACACATTTTAGGCTGAGGTAATGGCTGAAATTCCAAAAAGCATCTGAATTACTGGGAAATGCAAATCTGACTGATTTTTAAATTTCAAGTCACATCAACACCATATAAATCATCAAAAAGATAAGACAATTGAATCAAATTATGAATCTAACCTCTGTAAGACTTGTGATGCCTTGAAGTGTAATGGGTTTACAAAAGCAACAGAGTTCTGCTTAGAAGAAACAAATTGTCATAAATGTTTGTCAGCATGAATGCAAGTTCCACAGTGCTCTGGCTTTAGGCGATACTGGATACTTCTGAGACAAAGCTGCTAAGGCGACCACTGAGGGGGCTGATCAGTTATGGCAGTTCCTGTCTTGCAGTAGTGACACAGCAACTTTTCTTCCTATTCCTTACATTTTTTTTCAGTATAAGACCTGATAAAAGGAAATGCCAATTTCTTTTACGTGGGAAATAAGAAAAATCATTACTTTGTAATACCTATGTGTTTTGTTTGGTTGGGTTTTTTTTTTTTAATCCAAATATATTTTAATTAATAATTAAGTTTTTGTTTAAGTTGTTACCACAAGCAGGAAAATATAATTAATTCTTTGGTTGTGTTTTGGTTTTGTCCACAAGCATATTTTCCCTAATATTTAGTTATACCTAGGTCCGCTATATCATTCTTTCTCGGTTTTTTTGGAGTGTTGCTCAAATATTTAACTCAAATATTTCGCTCTCTGCGAAACAGTTACTGTGAAAATCATTATAGAAATTACCTGTGAGATTTTGCTACCACACAAGACTAAATAGGGCACTTAAAATGTTGAATATGACTATAGTTTTAATTACTGAGAATACCAGATAGCCTAATTAAAAATAGTTTTCCAACTGCAGATATAACAAATGCATATCTAGCTAATCATCAGAGCTTTATGAGTGAATAAAGTGGAATTATTAACATTAGAAGAGGGTGTAATACTCAAGATCCAATATTAGCCTTTGCAAATAATTAAAAAAAGGCTGTAGTTCAAAGGACTTGCTTTCAAAATTCTTTCTACCATCAGCTTTGCATTCATAACATAATAATTTTATGCAAACCTTGTTTTCCTGCCTTATGAGTTACTTAACTCCTGTGCCACAAAATTAGGTCATAATCATCTTTAATTACAACATACCTCTAAACTGCCAATAGAAATTTCATGGAGTGATGGTGTCGCTGCACTGATGAAGAATTCCAAGAAATAAAGACAGACTTATCATCTGGCTGCTCCAGTAAATGTGCTGTTTCCTGGTTCCTTAAGATGAAAGTGGAAAGGACAGGAATTCAGACAGGGTTCTATTAGAAACAAGAATGTGGGTTTTGCAAAATTTTGGCAAATTAGAAGCATTTCAAAGTTGATAGTATGGGGGATTTTTAACTAGAAATTTTCTGTTGTCTATAAAATCTTGTGAATATGTTTCATAATTTTAAGGTGGCCTACCACTCACTACATAAAATGCATTCTAAATATTAAGTATGCAATTCCACATTACATGAAAATAGTAGCAAGTAGTAATAGACAAAAACAAAATTTAATTTAATTTAAAATTTCCATTAAAAATGTAAGAAAATAGTCTTTCTAGTATATTTATCTTTGAAAAATGATACCAAGATGTAAAATAATGGTCATAAGCATCAAAAGGGTTGCTGTCAAAAACATTATTATTGCACAATTTGGATAATCTGCCCAAAGATCATCACAACTTGATTCCATGTATATTTAAATAAAGTTTGGGATTATCACTGTTCACATAAATAATTCATGCTCTCATGCTTCTTGCCCTAGAGAAGGTTGTTGTCAGCCTTTGTGAATATTTAGCCCACTATGTCTGAAACTAACTTGCCAAGCAATTGATGCTTTTCTTCTGGGTTTGAGCTCCTTCTGTATGTGTGTTTTTGTGGGCTCAAAATTTTTTTATTAAATCTAAAACTTTAAAAAGCATAGAAAACTTGCTCTTCCTTTCCAAAAATAGTAGCTAGAAATTTTTCTATTACCGTAATCAAAAACTTTTATTTTAGAGTTTGCGTGGTTTCTATTTTCTATAATGGTGCCTTTCTTCAGTTTACTGGGAAACACTTCAGTGACTGATTATCCTTTAGGAAGAGGAGGAGGGAATAGGAAGATGTGATTATGCTGATGAGGGAAACACTGAGAAATTTATACAATGAAACTCTTGCAGTGAATAGAGCTGAAGACTTTTGACACATCACGAAGTATGTTCATTTTCAAGGTTCAGAGAGGTTGCAGCTATAAAAAAAGCGATATTCAATTGAATTAGAATGTATTATAGTGAAGTTTGCAAGTCTGGGCTTCATTCATTGGTAATATGATTACAGATCTGTCTTTCTAAAAGTATTGATGTCTAGGCTGAAAGAAACTATGCTTTTCTAGAATTGGTCTGCAAAGCTGCTGTGTAGTCTTCCACATAAATTGTTGAATGGCATTATGAAATAGATATATCTTTGCAAATCCTACTTTCGAAGTAGTACTGACTTGGATTATTCTTTAAGAAATCCCTCTTTTGAAGGAAATGTTATTGTGGCACCATCTTATGAGGAATGGGCCATTTTTCTGAAAGGTTACCCAACATTAACATATTTCAGCTTTTGAGTTCCGTAGTTTCCTATTTCTTGGTGTTCTGTTTTCCCTTTAAAATGCAGTTTTTACTGTTCAAGTTAGAATTATAGAATCATAGAATGCTAAAAGGTTGGAATAGAGCAGAGTAGAGGGGGAGAATCACCTCTTTGAACCTGCTGGCCACGCTGCTTTTGATGCAGCCCAGGACACGGTTGGCTTTCTGGGCTGTGAGCACACACTGCTGGCTCACATTGAGTTTTTCAGCAACCATCACCCCCAAGTCTTTCTCTGCAGGGCTGCTCTCAATCCACTTCTCCACTCAACATGTAGGTGTGTCGAGGATTTGCCATGACCTGTGTATAGGACCTAGACTTCTCTTTGTTGAACTTTATGAGGTTTGCATCGGCCCACCTCTTAAGGTCCCTCTGGATGGCATCCCTTCCCTCCAGTGTGTTGACTGCACCTGCAAGATGAATTACCCTTTCTTAAGCATGTGTGTTACTACTTTGTGAGCTGGTAGCTATGTGTTGTGTCTCAAAAAATGTTTATGCCACTGTCTCTAGTATTTAAGAAAGAGAAGGTATCTGGTTTATAAGCAAATAATTATCTGTTAGGGGAAAAAAAAGAAGAGATTAAATAGTCATTTACTGTAAGTGACCAGTCTGTTTAAAGGTAGGAAGAATCAGGCTGAGCCACTGAACTGGTCAAACAGAACCAAAAATACTGTTGAGGGACACATATTATTAAGATAGCTCTCACTAGCAAGCTAACTTCTCCCTTCCCCACATTTTCTCCTTGGGTCCTCATAGCCTCTTTCTGAAGAGAATTAAACTATTTTATGCAAATCTTAGGCAAAGCTGTGACCACAGATAAATTCCCAAAGGCCAAGACTTCAAGACTGAAAACAGCTGCTCTAAACCATACTGCTTTAGTCTGAAGTATCTTGTCTCCACTCTTCCTCCTCCTCCTTTTGTTGTCCCTCAAATACTCATCTTGTGGATTTGATTTCTGACATACAGTATTCATCAAGCCATGTTTACAGTTTTCGCCCACCAGATTTTCCCTTTTGTGCAGAAGATAGAAATCCATGCCAATGTCTGTTGTATACAGAGCCATTGTTCCACTAGATGATCAAAACTAAGTTAATACTGTTAGACATAAGGGTTAGAACATGGTCAATCTGATTTAGATAAAATTGTTCTTAAAAATGCTAGAAAGGGGGAAAAAGCAATTATAAGTTAATTGCATTTAAAGTAGAAAAGTCTTGGCAAAAGAAATATATGTAATTCTGCTAGCAAAGATCCCTGCCAGTTGTTCATTTAATCGGGAAATGTGTGGACGGTGCAGAAGAGCAAGAAAGAAAATGATGAATGTGGTGTCACCACATCTCTCTCAAACTTGACTTGTTATAACAGTTTTGTCAGGAGGCATCAGCAGAGTTCTGTGGAGTTAAACACACGACTATGAGTCTTTTATCCATGGACTGTGTAATAGAAAACAAAATAAAAACTGAATACTGAGTGTAACGTCCGAAAGACTAGTCTGAAAAGGCAGAGAGACATTCATTCTTGCCATCTCTGATCCAGTGAATCTTTTATTAGATCAAGTTCTGTAGAAACAGCTTTTATGGGAGAGTTCCTCTCTGCAGAGTAGGCTATAGAGCAAGCTCATTTGCTGTCATGGCTTGGATCACCTGAATAGATCTTCTGCACCACTCCATTCTGTCCATCTACCTCTTAGTCTGTCAGAGAACCTCTGCAGACCGTCAGTCTTAGTGACAGCTCTGCACGGCCTAGAGGAAAGTACTGCCAAAGATGTAGACTTGGGATGAGACTTCGTCACTGGTATTTCCTTTAGATGTCCTCTGCTGCAGGTTCTGCTAGGAAATATGTTCTGATATATCTGATTGTTTCCATGAGTTGCACAGGGAGGGTTTAGTGCTTGACTTACTGGTGTGGATTCTACAGCAGGATTAGGAACTTGATATACTTTTGTGTATTTTGCCTGTACTTGTATTGCCTTGGTTGCTTCTTATGTGGCATCACAGAGAATAGTAAGTATAAAAAAAAAAACGTACTATAAAGCGAGCAAGCCTTGTAGAAAAGGAAAATATGTGTTGTGTTACAATTTTTATGATCATAAACTAAGCAAAGGAAACTTCAGAAAATCCCAGCTTCTGCAGTTGATATAAACTAATGTTCTCTTCTCCTTCTGATGGATTGTATCTCTCAAAGGATAGAGAATTAGAATATGGCAACAAAATAGAACGCCATTAGTAGCACTCTACAAAGGAGCTAATTTTTTGTACTATGTTCAGTATTTGTTCTTGCGAACAGAAAAATATGCATAAGTATCAAATTTAGGGTGTTTTTCTTTAAAGCAAACACTGCCCTAATAATTCTCTATTAATATTTAAGATCTGCAGTCTGGATGAATGTAATAACTAACACCATATCTGGTCCAATGCTAGGTTTACTGAATCTTAGTACAGACATAGTGACAATAGTGCAGAGCTGTTTGGAGCTTCCTTGGAGATCTGCCTGTGTATAACAAGTGGTTGAGAGGTTTCAAAATGGACAAAGATGAGATCAACAGCCTCTTCAGGTCCTCCTCCTCTACCCTTCTCTGGCTTGCTCCTTACATTGATATGCCTCAGTGAATTCTCAGCATGTAAATGTTACCACCACCTCCTGAGCCAAATACCTTCTGCCTATTTTTCCAGCCTCCGTTTCCTCTGCTGTGCTCCTCTTGCTGCTTCATCCTCTTGTTTCACCAGCTCCTGCACCAGCTCCTTGGATCTGCTGCTGATCCCTCTTGTTCCTTCAGTAGTTACTTCTTACATCACTAGGATGGGAAAAGTAGTTCAAGGAGTAGGTTAAGAGGGACACGAAGGTATATGGCGTAGACAAAAGAAGATAGCTGCAGTGAGATCTGCTTCAAAAAGATCTAGTACCTAGTTCCTGCTTCATTACATGCTTTAAAGTTTGTAGGAATGAGGTAAGAAACCTATCATACTCAAACACTGCTGTGGAGAATTGGGAGTCATTCTCTACAGACCCTAGGAATTCTCATTAGTTGCCATGTGAGGAGAACACAGCTGGTGGAATGTCTCCAATTGTGTGCTTTTCTTTCCTTGGTACTTATACTAAAGAGCTGTGCTTTAATATATAAAGCCTATGTGATGAGTTTTTTTTGATCGTAAGGATTTTCAGTTAGGCAGATTAATTTAGTGGATACTTTAATCTTCTAACTGTAAAACAGGTATAATTTTCTGTGTTTATGTGTCTGAAAGTATTAAAAATCCTAGTCTAGTTTTATAAGAGGTCAGTCTTCTATAGTAGCACTTCAGGGAATTCTACCTCACTGTTCTTTGGAATGGTTTATATTTGATTATAGTATTAGTACAGTGAGGAGATTCTATAATATTTACTCAAAAAAGAGGGTTAAAAAATGGTCCAACATCATTCACACAGGATTTTCAGAAAAAGATTTTGTTTTGACTGCAAGTGAAGTGAATTCACGATTGTGTATGGCAGGGAACCACAAGGCTGTAAATGCTGAAGGAAGTATTAATTACTTGGAGTCATTCCCTTTACAACACTCCTTTGTATTTTCATATCAGTGGCATTATATTTCCTTCTTTTGTGTTTACTTTTACCATTGACTTAGTCTCAAGTTTATTACTGTATTAACAAGGATTTTGTGTGTGAAGTACATGATTTTTCTTCCTAGCTCAGCCAGTTATTGTATTCTAATAGACTGACTTTTGTCTAAACTATTCCAGCAATCTGTGATTTTTTAGCAGACTAATTCTAATGACTAACGTTTGAACATGGTTGTTGTGGGCAGTGTGCTTATATGAATTCAGTAAGTCAATGAGAGCTTGATCCTGCTTATTCCCAGTCAGCAGAAAAATATTAAACCAATAAAATAATCTGTCCCTGAAGACTCAGGAAGGGCACTCGCATTTGCTTATGGGAATTCTTGCAGTAATTGTGAGACCTGTTAGAATTAGAAGAGGTTTGTTTGTAGAGGGAGCAAGTTGTATAGAGACCCACTAATTAGGTTGGAAATGAGAGAATTTACTTAAACTTTTCCAGGTTCGGGGGAGTCTTCCTAGCCCTGAATTATAAAGTAACCTGGAGTGATTTCAACTGCTTTTGAGTTAAACTTGCGGGCTTAAAAAACCCTCAGGTTTATCTTGTTAAAACTATGCAATAAGGTGTCTTTTTAGCATTGTGCTTTTAATCTTGTAGGAGCAGAAATAACTTCATTCTTTACAGACCATGTGTATTTTAAGCTGATTTCAAGCAGATTCATAACCATCTGTTTCTACACATACCTGAAAACTGTCTTTTATTTGCAAGTAGCTTTTTTTTTTATAGCAGGGTACTGTTTCCTTGTTTGTAACCACATAGGAGTTAACATTTTATGGCTGATAGACATTCTTTTTCAAACGAGGTATATTCTCTCCTTATTCAGGAAGCTGGTGGGTTTTCTATGCACATGTGTTGGCCATCTTGTCTGTCTTCTTTTTACCTTCCTGCCTTTTTTTTTTTCTTTCACAGATGTCACCAGTCATCAGTAAGTCAGGGGACCTAAAATTTGTCTCCAAGCGTGACACAGATAGAGACTCACCTGCAACACAGTAAGCAAGAAATAACTTAGAACAATTTGCAGTGTTTTTTCTACAAGTGCTGTTCAAAAACTATGAAAATGTTGGGAGACTTATTTTGTTTTATCAAGCAAAACAAGAATTAGCTTTAGGATTATCAGTGAGAGCGTGCTTCATACTCGAAATGTGAAATAAGTTACAGTTCATGTATATCTGCACACACAGATGTGCATACACACTCTATCCCCAAAAGAGCAAGGGCTATAATGTGTATGACAATCAAAACTCAGGGATATGACTCAGGATATGGGGATGTCCGCTGGCGTGCCTTAGCTACGTATTAGGATTTATTGCTACAAACTTTAAACTATTTTTGCACCTTCTAAAAATTAATTAATGTGAATTGCAAGAGATTGTCACATTCTAAGAAGGCGCAAACCAACGTCTTTGATGGTGACACTTGTATTTTTTAAAAATCATATCTGTTCATTGTGTGAAAGCTGTGAGAAGATCTCAGTGTTTTGAATAAGAGCTTCCACAATATTTTTAGCTATTGTAACCGTTTGTACTTCAAAAAGTGTATTTGAAAATACTTCCTGTGTTTGCCATTATATCTGTCACTTAAGAAAAGTTATTTTACTGATTGTTTTCCAGACTGGTCCCCTCCCCATATAAATGATTTGTTCATATATGCTGTAGATGCAGATACATATCTAATTTTAACCTGCCTTTAAATTTTAATTTTATATCTCTGTCTGTATCTAGGTTTGAAAATAAGGTGTGAGTGGAAAGTTTAACCCTCATGTATGATGAGGAATGGGCTGTATAACTACACATTGACAGAATTCAGTGTTGAATTTTGGGCATAACTATTCTGATAGTATATACATTAAGGAACGAAATGCCTTAAAAGCACAGTTACTGTGATGGTTAATACAGTCTGTTAGAAGTCAGTATCAAAAATTTGGTATAACTCAACTCCATAGTAGAACTTCAGGAAACAACTATTTTGAGTGACCTTTCCAGGGCATCCACTGAAAAATGTGCCATTGCAGATTAATCATAGAATCAGCTGGGTTGGAAGGGACCTCCGAGATCGTCAAGTCCAATCCTTGATCCACTGCCACCGTTGTTACTAAATTAAAATGTGGAATCACAAATAATTTAAGCAAATTCAAGAATTTTGAGTCATACCAAATGTGAAATGTTCATTTCAGTGGAAACTAAGACTATCCTGACAAAGAGGTCACACTGAAGAAATGGAGCCCCAAAACCACTTCAGTTACATTTAGGAAAGGTGAGAGAAGACACCTACATGCCTGAGTCACTGAAATGTGCTGCCTCCTCCTGAACTATAGGGAGCATCACAAAGATTCCAGTCTGAATTCATGCATGCTCCATGTCATAGTACTTCATAGCAGTGACTGTGTGTACCAAGTTTTTTTCAGAAAAGAATTTAAGCTTTTGCCTTATTTTGAGAGCTAAAAGAGAAAAGGATCCTCTGACATTGCTGGTGCTACTAGTTTGACAGATCTCACATATTTCTGTTTATACAGGACAGATCAGATAATAAAACACCTCAGAAACATGGCTGACTATTTTTCATGAGAACTCTCACTTCATTGTTATCAAAAACATGGCCTGCAGGGGCTGTGACAGAACTGTAGTTTTCTTGCTTACTGCAGTTGATGTGTCTGAAATATCCTTAAAAAATCACACGCATGCTAGTATTGCCATCTTAACTGGAAAAGTTTTCTATTTTAGCATCTAACAGTAGCATCAACATGACTTGAGGTCCAGTCCAACCTGTATTTAAATAGTTGCTCCACCTAAAACGTACTGTTATTCTTCTGTTTTCTGTGAAAATACCTCAATATCCATGTCACATCTATGTATATGATAGGAATTGTGTAGTAAATAAATTTCGTAAGAATCAAGTGAGATGTGATTGCCAAGTACATGCTTTCAATATGGAGAAGTGAAACTGTAAACACCTGCACAACTCAGTATGCCAAATGAATGATTGCTGTTTTGACTTATTAGAACAGTATTCATTTTGGCCACGATACCTACTGTAAAAGAAAATTAATGGAAAGTGCTTAAGACATGTCTGTCTGAGAATTTCTGGATGGAAATTAAGGTTTTGCATAAGGAAAGCTAAATTTTATACAAGATGGTAGTAGACTTTTATCTTAGCCAAGCAGTTAACCTATCTTCTGCAGACTCTGGAAGATACAGAGAAATGTCCACATAATAGATGCTCAGTGGTTTCAATCTAAGTGTCTTGTTTTGATGTTCAAATAATAAAAAGATGAAAACTGCTTCTCAAAATTAGAGTAGCTTTACATTGGAAACCAGCATAGTAACCTCACCCTTTGAATATTAATGATTAGATACTACTTGTCAATACGGAGACTATCTCCTTAGCTATATTCCTATTGTACAGTTCTGTTGAGCCTGCACAGTTTTGTAGTGCTCTCTGCATGAATTTACACAAGACCCAGCTGAACACTCAGTTTGGTACACTGGTACTTATATTACTGAAAAATTATGATTTTTATTCCGCAGTTTCCTTTATGCTCCAGTACTTCTCCAGTTATTCTAGAAATCATAACACAGAAGGTCTTAAACTCCAGAACCTTTTCTTTAAGATGTTCCAGTACTAGAGCCACAGCAATCCACTTATTCATAAATATACAATTTAGTTTTTAAAAAAATTCAAACAGATAGTCATCAGTTCATTAGCAAGGCTGATGTGTAAACATTTTCATGTATAAAATCTGATTACATTAGGACAGTAACATCAACAGTAGAGCACTTGCAGCACCCTTTTTGGGGAAACAGCACACATTACGTTCCTCAGTCTTGATTCATCCATTTGCTTATGTGTTTCAGAAGCATTCAACATAACAGTTCAGGTCATACCAAGACCTCTCTTGCTAGACACAATACAGATTTTGAACAAAGACAGTACCTGCCCTTGAAAGGTGATAGTTGAAGTATTGTTATGTATTTACAGCTAAATAAAGTTACAACTTCTGCCAAGAGTGGAAATTCATGGTAGAAGTGGTGTGACATTGCAAAATCCCTGGCATCATGCACAAGACTAGTTAAAGGCATTAACTGGGAAAGATACAGGAGCTTGGTTGATGCTTTTGGCATTGTATGAAGTCTGATAAGCATAAATAGACATTAAAGTTATTTTTGGTTTTGTGAATCTGTCCTCATTCAGGTAAATTAAAATGGCAAAAACTAATCTTATGCACTTTGCCTGCCTTGTCTTATTCTTATTGAATAAATAAGCCAGGAATCTCTCTTTGATTACAAGTATTTTGATGTCTGAGCTTAGGAAAGTAAAAAAAAATAAAAGTCCGATTGCTTTTATGAGAGGAGGAGACTAGTAATTTGTATTTTTTAATTACATCTGTTTACTATTGATCAAGGCAAGCTGATTTTTAAGATCACGAGGAGTTCTTTTCAAAGCAATGCTATGATAAAGTAGACTGGTGGAGTGCTCTCGTATTTTGTCTTCATGGTTTTTCTTTCTTTGTTCTGCTGTGGAACAGTAGTTTTTGTAGTTGTTTCAGCATTGTGCTCAAGGGGACAGGCAGACAATTGCTCTAACACATCAGCTGTGGGTGGAAAAAGCTCTAAATTTGGGCTAACTTTGTGTTTCTTTTACTCTTTTTATATCCACCTTCCTCTAGAGATACAAAGAAAAAGAAGAAAAGGATACAGAGGAATGAGAGAGAAAATCAGCACAACTTAATGAGTCTCGATACTCCTCTATCATCAGTTACAGCTAATGGTGTTGAAAATGAGCCTACATCCCATGGGGTGGAATTGAAGAAGAAGAAGAAAAAGGCAGTGAGAGGCTCAAACTTAAGCACAAATGGAAAGACAAATACTGCCTTTGAGCCTGAATGCCGGGACGTATAGTCATAATTTATTTCTGAATACTGGTGTGATATTCATTACACACATTGAAGGCTGCAATTACGGTCCCTCTTCTAGGATTAACAACAAACAAAGAAATTAAAATACTTAAATATGCAAAATGCCACCTGTTGTGACTTACTGATGGTGTTAACCTGCTTTGGGTGACTTTTGTCCTTGAAATCAACAGTGAGGTTCAGCTCCTCACTGGACTGGAAAAAAACCTGAAACTGTCAAATACAACATCTCCTAATTTGATATCTGAATAAACTTTCACTTAGGCATTTCTGCAGGCTGTAGATCAATCCATTGTGAGCAGAGAATCAAGTGAAAAAGTATGATCTAGAGCAAAACAAGCTCAACTACTACATATGTTATTAAATTAGCATTCTAAAATGCATTGTAAGTAAAATAGAAGAATGTTCAGAACGGTAAAATTCCAAAGGAGTGCTGACATTAAGGTGTACCTGAAAACGTAAGCTTTTTAAAAATATTTTTCTGACATCAAATACTCACTTGGACTGCATTTTGCAGCTCTGAAGGGAATTAACCTATGTAACTACACGGTCTTCAGTAGGACTACTCATTCTTATCAAAGTAAATAAGTGTTGCAAATTCCAGGCAGTTATATTTTTCAAATGAGGTTTTCTGCACATAGTAAAGATTCGTTGGAGTTTTGTCAGAGTTCCTGGCTGCTTTGGCAGCAGTCTTGCCAAAGATACTTTTTTTTTTGTCTGAATGAAATATTTCGTATCCAACTATGCTGTTTGTTTTACTTGTAGTCCTTATTCACTTGAGTCATTAATCTATTTTTTTACTTGGGTATTATTTTGTGAACTTTTACTGATGACTTCACTAATTATCTATGGTGTTAAATAATTTATGTTCTATATTAAATGAAATACTTTCTAGCAGTTAGTGTTGGTATTTTTCTGGCTGATGATGTCCAGTTTATTTTTACTCTGCTAGGAAATTCTTCCTCCTCCCTCTCTGAAGCAATAAATAACATAAAATTAGAAAGTCCTTATTTAGTAGACAGGGCACTTGATTCCATTAAAAAAAGAAGTGAGAATAACAATGTTGGGCACTGATGCATGAAATGCACCCAGATGCAGAGGACTAGTTGCTGTATATTGTAATAACTTTCTTGCACATTTGAAAGCCAGAAAAATCTATAAACTTTTTTCTTTCAAGTAAAGCCTAGCAGCAAATACTCTTTTTTCGCCCCACTAGTAATTGATATTTGCTAGCAGTCCTAGCTTTGCTTTGCCTACAGTATGTGTATGGAGTCCACTCCTAAATGAAGCTTGCTTATATGGTACTGGAAACTTACTAATGTCTCTTTCCTCAGTCAGAGATAGTGTAAAATTACATTAATCCTGGGACTGCCTGATTCTAGCAGGGCTCTTTACCTCTTATCTCTCAGCATTTGCAATATATTTCAACTCACTATCCTGTGTGATGTGTGGGATTTAAAGATTTCATAAAGGAGAAAAATCTCAACATTTTACATTTCTTAAAATGTCCTGGGTCACATTTAAAATATGGGCAGAGTGACATCAGACTCCACGTCAGGGAGAGCTGAGCAGCAGCCAAGATCTGGGAGCTCATTGGAAAGCATTGTAAAATGTTAATTTGGCATTGTCAACACTGAAGACAGAAATAACACTTCAGATAAACACCACAGAGAAATGGTAGTTCTAATCAAAGGCACAGCACCTCCTTTCATGCTTGCGAACTAGGGCTCCAATTATGTTCACTGCTCTGAAGCTGAATAGAACTGCTTTGCCACACTTTCCAAATTGAGAGGAGAAGCAGCAGTAGTGCCTTCCAAGGCACAGTTCCAAATAACAATTAAGCAGAAGGAATCAGATAAGAGCCAAACATGAAAATGCAAGAGTTGAAAATGAACTTTTCATGATGTTTACTTGTAATTGCAATAGCTTTTGTTTTGCTTTTATAATTTTTTTTTCCCTTCCCTTCCCTTCCCTTCCCTTGGTTAGGGACTTCTGTTCCTTTTTACCATGTCACTGTGGTGTTACTCTTCTGCATTCATTTAACAGAAAAGGAACAAAAATATCTGAAATTTTAAAAAAGTCTATGATCCTTCAATATTAAAATTAGAACCTTCAGCCTAAAATCTAACAAATTATTAGCATGGCACAATGGCAAAGGCAGTTTTTAACTTTTGTTCAGAAATATGGCTGATACATTCACTTTAAGAAAAACTGCTTTTTGATGTTAGTAGATTCTTTATTCTTCAGACATTGCTGTTGGGATTTTAAACTTACAAAAGAGGATAGAACTTTTAAAAATTTTGGATTAGGGTAGTGGTTTAAAAATAGATTTTTAATTTAAAAACTTTATATAATGCTTGTTGTTTCTGTGTTAATGCAGTCTACATATTTCTTAAAATCACTTTACAGTTAATATCATGTACATATGCTGAATATTGTCCAAGTATTTAAAGGACTTAAATTTCAGTGGAAGAAAAGAATTCCAGAGGGATTTAGATTGCCTACTGAAAATTTTCCTTTTTTTAGATGAAGAACTATATGAGTGCCCTGCAAAATTGTTCCTTCAGCCATGATGTGTGAATTAAAATACAAGAGTTCTAAAAGTCTCTGTGATGCATTCTTAGAGGGTGACCCAAGTTCATTACTGGAGCAAAGCAGATAATATGTTCTTTAAAAAGGGTAAATATTAGATGTTTTTAACTGTCTGGTGATAGCAGCATAGTAGGTCTTCCATTGTTGTGGTGTTTCTAGGTTTTGTGTGTGTGGTTACAATATACAGTTGCTGTTACATTTTTATGGTATGGCAGAGACATCGAGAACAATGCATAAATCAGCAAAACAGAAGCAAACGGAGGACACATTTTTCCTGTGTTTCCCAATAGCCATCAAATTGCATTTAGTTTTTTCCTTAAAATAATTTGAGGAACAGACATCATAAAACACAGTAAGTGTATTTGTAGCATCACTTAATTCAGAAGGCAGTAGGGGATGGATCACAGTCAAACAAGGGCTAATGAGAACACAGAGAAACATGACAACCGAAAGTCTCTGTTGACTAGTGAACTAAATCTGCCGGCTGGACACGATTGTCTGATGGAGAATTGAATGTCAGGATCATTTAGGGTTAACAATGGCCCATTACAAGCGAAAGCAGACAGCTATGAAAAATAGCCGGCATGGTAGCCATTCTGCAGGGACTGTGGATACAAACTTGATAATGAGGCACTTCATTCACTACATCCTTCTGCTCTAATTACTCAGGTGAATAGGAAATACTTTGTTTAAGGCGGGAACAGACTAAAGTAAAAACACTTGTTTGGTAAACACAAAGAGTGGTGGGTTTTTTTAATGATCTTTTTCTAGCATGTATGAAATTAGTATGTATGCAGTGCAACCTATTTTAAGGATGTGGAGATTGGGAGGGGATAGAAGTATTTTATGAATAGTGGAGGGAGGCCAGAAAGATTCATGTCCAGAGGCTGGTACTCTGAGATTTTTCCCTTAGTGTTTTGTCCAATGGCCAAAGAGAATATTTTTGACAAATTATTTTGTGAATGTACACCTGCACTTGCAAAACTATGCTGTTTTAGTTCCAGGAGTTTTATTTCTTGGAGTTTAGAATACGTGCATTAGGAACAAAACTGCTATGCACAGGGAATAGAAACAGGAGGAGTTCTGAGAGAGGGAAATAAGCAACTTGAGAAGAAAGGTGCTGCCTGAGGAAGACTTGCAAAAATGTAGCAATTAGAAATTGGAACTCAAGAAGAAGGAACAGAAGATAATGTATAGGTGCATTATAGCAGAGCTTGGGTTGCTTCAGTCATGGTTTTTAGACTTTAGAAATTAGGATATTTAACCACTTCACTTTTTTAAACACTTGTTTTGTACCACTTACAGAAGCTTTTTGGATGAACTCTGAGAACCCATGAGGAATATTCTGTGTCTCTCCAGTAACTCTTACCTCAGTAGTGTTTTAACTCTGAGCTACAGCCCAAAAGGTCCATATAGTCTATGGCTTGAAGAGCTGTTGGGATAGATGAAGCTTTCATTCCCTAACTTCTGGCATAGGTCTTCAGAGGGCACCTTTTTAGTTGTTGTCTGTTGCAATAGGCACCTCTGCCTTGATTCAGGCCTCTCCAGCTTTTTCATCTGGTGCAAAACGGCTGGAGCAGAGATTGGAACTTCACACCAAGCATCAAGCTGCTGTTTTAAACATTAAATATCGTACAATCCTTTTGTTACGTGTGGATGTGTTTGCTCACAGTGTTTTTGGCAAAAGTTTTGTCTTTTGTTGAGTCTGTTGTCGCTCGCTGCCTTCCCCTTCAGAAGGGTCTGTTTTTCAGCAGTGTGATGTATATGTAGAGTCCCAGTCCTGCAAGCTGCTCGGGGTAGATCGACCCCTATACTCAAAGCTCCAGCAAAGTCAGCAAGGATTAGGCTTTGAGTCGCAACATCGTGGCTGCAATTTATACATTAGTGTACACTAACTTTAAAAGCTGGAAAAATATTTTCTATCTTGCACTCATAGGGGAAAATGTTAGCTCTGCATTTCAGGTGAAACTGCGTACATCTCATTTTTTTTTTGAGAACTTTGTCAAGCCAAATGAATTTGCACTATGTTTGACTGTGGAAGGCAAGTTTACAAGTCCTGTGTAATGCTCAAATGCAAATAATCAACACAAACTGCAGATGTCACTTTTAGCGGAAAAATGTTTCCACATCGGTAAAGCAATATCAGTAAAATCTATGCTCTGAGCAGACATCAAATTTTTATTGCACTTACATAGCCTGCAAAGGCAGGGAGTATAATAAACTTGTGTGTAGCAGCTGTAAATTTTCTGAGGATTTATCTAACCACAAATACATCGAAATGGGGAAATAGGTCTATATTAAACTGTGCAAGATGCTGCTGGAACTCAGCCACTTCTGCAACATCCTGTAATTAATTTATTATGACAGGTCTGGCAAACTGAAACACCCAATACACTTGCGACAGACTGTTATGATATAGCTGTTTGAAAACTCTGTAGTCACATAAAATGCAGGCATTAAAAAAAAAAAAAGGCAGGCAGATATTACCATTATTTCTCTATTATCTAGAAATTTTTCACCAGACTCACATTCACCAGCATCCTAGAGTGTACATGGCAGAGTCGGTGCAGGCAGAGGTACTAGCTGGAAAGGAAATTGTTGCAGAATATATTGGCTTAGATCCTACTGTTCTAGGATCAGAAGGAGAGTTAATGAAGTTCTGTGGACATGTTCAACTGAGGAACCTCTTTTCACACATTTTGTGAGTCAGTGCAGGCCCTAGCCATGTGTTTTGGTGATGAAGTTAATAAGTGGAGCTGAGACACTCAGTGCCAGTTTAACTTTCTTCTTGGTCGGTCCATATTTTTGTTTCTGTACCCGTGTTAAAGACACTCAGTTTTGTTTAGTAGTAGTGAAAGAGTTCCAATGAAATTGTCTGAGTCAAAAAGAGAATTAGTACAAATTTCTCACAAATCAGTTTTTTAATGTCTGTTACTGCTCTCGTTCTTACAAAGGTGACTAGAAAAGGCTGTCCTTGCATTTATGTACTTTTCCTAAGTTCGCTGCCTCAGCTCTCAGTTAAAATGAAGAAGTACTGAATTTCATCTTTTTCTGGGGATATCTTCAGTATTGAATACCCTGCTATTAATCCACAGCTAAACATAGCTAATTCAGCACTGCACAACTGTATAATTTGAAGAAAACCCTCTTTCTCCCCTCACAAATTTTTGATAAGTAGAATATGTTGTTTTGCTGCTTTGCTTGCACTGCATGTTTTTGTGTGCATGAGTTAAGCCTTTGCATATCCATTGCTGCAGGTGAGCTGTGCAGAGTAAATGAAAACAGTTTTCCTCACCAAGTGTTACTCACTTGGCAGGGCCTTTTTATTATGAACTGTAATTATTCCCTTAGTTCCACCTCAACATTTTTATTTTGCCATTGCATAATCAGCCAGGTTTTTTTCTGTGTATGTCATCAGGGTTTTGACACCTTTGTATAGACACTGTATAGGGTAACTTAATATTATATTCTGCATTCATTTTAGTGCTTAATGGGGATATACAATCATGGGTGTAATAGTGACATCAGCCCAAGGCTCATTAAAATAAATGCCATCCAAAGCCAAGCTCTAGCAGCCTGCATAAGCCTATAATAAGCTTATACGGGGGTGATTAATCCTCATTGTGATTTGGTATAATGTCATAATAAAAAAGTGACATCAGGGAAAGGGCAGAAGGGGCAGTAAATGTGCTCTGCAAGTGTGGCCAAGGGCCCCTGCCATCCCCTCTCCTTAACCAACAGCAGGACCAGAGCTGAGCAGGTTCAGGTTACAACTGAGGGCAACTGAAAAGGGCTTTTCAGTTAACTGAGGCAGAACACTACAGACCAATAAATATCTTGGGGTGGCTTTCCTCGGTGATGCATCATGGACATGCACAGGCAGACAGAAGGTGTGGAGCAACATGTGGCCATCCACTGGCTTGCTTCCCAGTGGAGTGTACAGCCTTGCAGGTCCTGTTCACCAAAGGAAACATTCCAGAATCAGGATTCCCAGTTTAGACCCCAAAGCTCCTAATTTGTTGCCTGTATGCAAGGGTTTGGATGAGAAGCAGGTGGGCTGCCCCCAGCATCATCAGGCAGCAGGGCACCCTCATTCCCCAGAGAGGGGGTCACAGGTAGGTACTGAGCAGGGCCCGGGCTCAGGATTCTGGCTCCCCAGAGTGGTGTGCCAGTCACTGAGCCAGCATGAGGAAGGAGGGTGGAAGCTCTAGACGGCGCTTTTGCCTCACACTTGGTTGAAGTGGTAGCTATAGTTGGTTTTTCTTGGTGTTCTTTCAGTTGGGGTTAGGTTTCCTCTGAAAGCAGAAAATGCCCTCAATGGTAGCTCTCAGAGTTCACTGTCTTTGGCATTTTGCCTTTTATACTCTTCAGCAACACAATAGTATGGGTTTTCAAGTCACATTTGGAAACCTGGGCACCTGGCTCTTGCTGAGACTTACTTGAGGCAGTGTTTTTGACAACAGGTTCATAGGACAAGGGGTGCAGACTTGGCTGCCTCCAGTTAGATCCCTGACTAGCCTGAATTCATAGGGATAAGGATGTCTGGTAATTCTCAGATTCTGATTGTTGGTCAGGTTCTGTGTTGAAGGACAGAGACCTGTGTAGATGTGGTCTAAGATATGATTTCTTGGTGGTTTGTGCTATCATCTAGCAACAGCTTGATTCAGTTTGCTTCATCGGGGGAGCTAATATTTTTGACAATGCTTAGCCTTTGCTGATATTTTTTCATGCCAGTGAAATGGGAAACAATACAGGACTAGTAATGCTGCCAGCCACTACCAATACCACTACCAACAAAGATTTCTCCTGAGCCATGAAAAACTAGGAACAAGAAAGCTGTTAAGATACAAATCTCTTTCAGCCTAAATGTACTTATGGGGCCTGCCACCAAAGATGATGAACCTAATATTTAGCTCAAGTTGCTTGTTCTAAGAATATATTTTGTAAGGAGAGGAAAGAGCGACTAGTTCAGCACGTTGGGGCTGACACACTGGTCAAACACTGTCAAGGTTCAGTTTTTTTGTAGGCTGAGGTTGCTTCACCAAGTTATTTGAACTCTGCTAGTTTCCCACACTAAGATCAGTGCTGTAACATCTGTGAATGTTTTAGGGTATCTTTTTTTTTTTCTGACTTTGTTCCTTTTTTTTTTAATGTGTGGTATTACATACTGGAAATTTATCTCTGTATCATTGAAGAAACCTGTTTCCAATCCATTTGAACTGTTGGTGTATTTTTCTGGAGCACTGCCATCTTTTCCTAGAGCTAGAATCAGCTAAATTTGGATGTCTGCTTTCTTAGGACCCAGCAATGGACTGCACAGCTTCCAAATTTGAAGATGCATGTGTTTGTGCCTGAAACCATAGCTGAATGCTGGTTAAACTCACTTGCAGAGTTCTTGTGTAAATTGGAGTTTCTTGCCATGAATACATTTTGCAGGGTCAGGTCGAATCCTGCGAGTTGAGTAAGAACTCAGTCAGAAAGAGAAAAAGAGAATTTGCTTGTGATTTGAACCTGTTCAATACCAGCAGAGAAGTGCAATACTACTTGAGCAGTGCACTGGTAGTCTCTCTGCATAGTGCAGCAGTGTGGAAAACAGGCCTGGTTATACGCAGATTTGTAAGCAGTGGCACATGTCACATGGGATTAAGGACTCCTGGAAGGACACGCAATTTGTGGTGCTGCTCCCATTCTCCCTCCTAGCCGCCCTCAGTTCCCTGCTGGCCTCCTGCCTCCTCTGTAAAAATCCAGCTGAAATGGAGAAATGGGATGGGTGGCAGCATGCCAGATGCCCGGGCATCAAACACCGCTTATATCTCTGACAGACACCCTGCCGTCCATCCCTGGGGTGACTCACTTCTTCATGCCTCATGTAGCTCAAAGAACTTATTCACTCCTGGACAAATTTGTGCAAATATTGATATAGCTGCCTTGTTTTGCATCGGCCCTTTTGAAGGTTGGCTTTTTTGTTTAGGTTGGCTGGCTGGTGATTTGTCACTACCATTATAACTTTCTTTGACTAGAAAGGTGTAAGTAGAACTGGTTTTTGCTACTTCTGACCTAAGAAAAGCATTTGGAAATGCTTTGGAAAGTTAAATTGAAAGTTGTGATCTGGAACCTTAGTGCTCTCTGAAAACCAAGAAAATGCTTTGTCAAAAGATGTTGAAATTATTATTTATTTCCACTTTGTTGGGTTTAATTTACAGCTGGTTTTGTGACTTTCAACTGAAAGCAGATTAGTTAACTTTAATCTGAAACTGTTGTCTAAATACTCAGTGACCTAATTAGCCTGAGCTATGTTTTATCAGTATTTATTAAAAAATACCAGCAGTAATTTTGAAAAAAGTAGAACTACATTGTCAGTGGAAATGTTGACAGTGTTGACAGTTTTTCACAAAGAACTTCTGTGCTTATTTAAAGACCATTTTTTTGAAAAATATTTGTATGAAAAATACTGATGTTGAATACTTGAATGAATTTGCTTCTTTGATGGTAAAACTGGTGTAAGTGAATAAGAGTGCATAATGTGTGACAAATATTGATTTCAGTAAGATTTTTGATAATGTCTTATATGATATTTTTTATAACCAAAGGGGAGGAAATATGGTCTAGATGAAACTGTTACAAGGAGTTGATGCATAACTAATTAAAAAAGAAAAGCTGCATTCAAAAAAGAGTTATCCAAGTTTAGTTATCATACCAGGGAGATATTGCAAGTGAGGTCCCTGAGGTCAGTTCTCTGTCACTTCTATTCACTATTTCCATTAATGAGCTGGACGATGTAGTAATATTTATAAAATGTGTGCGTGACACCAGGAGTTTGCAGGCTGTTTGTAGGACATGATCAGAGTTAAAAATTATGTTGGAAAATGGAAGTAATGTTGCAAATTGGTAAAATAGCAGCCAGCAAGGTTTGTGCTAGAGGAAAAAGAAACCAAAGGCAAAATATAAAATGGCTTTTCAGTTTTATTGCAGAAAAGTGTGAAAGGTGACAAACTAAGTGAACCAACTAAGTATTTCTGGGTCCATTTAAATTAGATGATCATATATTTCCTTTCTTTCTCTATATTATGCTTACTATTATTAGTTGCCTTTTTCTTCTGCTAAAACAGCATCTGTAGGACTCACTAGATCAGTGTTGGTGCATAACAGCCAATCTTTGAGAAGAACATTATGGTGAAAATGTTTTATTCATTATTTCTTCTGTCATAAATCTCTATCTGGAGCAAAAATCCTGACCCTGAATCTTTCTCCAGAACTCATGAGCCTATGGCTATTCAATTTTAATTGTGCTGTTCCAATGATTTATGGCACGGCCTTGGGTAAATTGAACCTCCACGTCAATTTTCCTGTCTTTAGCTGAAGGTACTAATATTTCTCCTGTGGACAGCCTGAGAGTTAGTCTGCGTAAGACTGTCTTGACAATATACAGTCCTCAAGCACTTGTCTACAGAACTTGGGACTAAGTTCTGAGGTTGATTTTTTTTTAAGTACTTCTGTAAACTCATGATTTTCAGTCTTATGGCTTGGATAGGCAGTTTTTACTATTTTATTTTTGAGACTGGCAGTATCAGGCATGAGAGGAAAGAGCTCTGGAAAAGGCCTTTGTTTGTAAAGGTGGATTATTCAGCTGTAGTTGGACACTATAACTTATTACAATACACGCTCTGGTGGCAGCTATAATAGTAGAACAAGCCTCACCGGAGCTCCAAAAATCTGGAATGGGAGTCTGGCCAGAAAAACTGAAAGCCTTGAAGTATGTTCCATGGCAAGGAAACAGAGGTTACGTTTCCCCTCAGGTGTCTTACATTCAAAAGTGATAATTACTATCAAAACAGATAGAGAAGATAAATGCTGGATAAGCTGGCAAGGAAAGGACCCAAGTTGCTGTCCGCCACAAACAGGAATACCTGCCCAGCATATAGGATGGTGTGTTGATTTGATAACAAAACACAAATGTATTAAGAAGTAGTTGAGGAGACCCTGTTTATTTTACAGTACATGAGATAATAAAGCCATACCAATAGACTGGAAGATAATGCTGCAATTCCAGTATTTATCTTAATTGTAAACAGTCTCTCATTAAGGAGTGGAAGTATCTTTACTTTGAAATGGGACTAATAAAGGCTGTGACCCCTTCAGCTTTTAAAAAATATGCAGCCTGATATGATAGTAGGTAGAGGAGGATATTTCTGGTGGGTCCTAACTATGCACCTCCATTTCATTAATTCAGTGAGCAATATGTTTAAACTAAAATAAATGCCACAGTCCAGTTAGAAACATCTCATTGTTGAAGAACTTGGCCCTTTTCATGTCCATTTTTCTTCTTTTGTAATCTCAGTCAGTAAATGGTTTGTAATGTTCTCACATTTTTTTGTCAATGGGGGACTCTTTCTCTGCAACTCAGCATTAACAGATTTCTGTTCAGGAAATTATATAGTCAGTGAATGCAACCATTTGGTGGAAAGGAGGGAAATAATAGTCAGGAAATTAACTACACCATGTTTTGATTCAGTTATTTTCCCTACCCTTTCCCATTCCCACAAACCTTCTGAAAGCACCAAATCTACTCCAAGTATTAGTCTGAGAAATCACTTTTTGCTTGCAAGTAAAATGTATTTGCTCCAGCAGTTTTAGTTTCATGCTACAAAGCACATGTGGATTTTATGGCACATACATTGAATGATGACATTGAATAATCACACTAGCCATTCAAATAATTTGGGTTTTGGTGTCAAGTGACAGAACCTGGACATTTCTTCTAAAGAGGCTGCTGATGTACAGCTGAATGCACACAATCAAAGCATTTAATTGGCACACTTGTCCCCGAGAAGGTTCCTTTACTATCTGCTCCAAAGTGCTCGAGCAGTTTTAGGGGCAACTTCCATCCCACCCCTCTTACCCAGGCCAAGCCCCTGACAACTTTAAAATGTGGAAGTTCTGCACATGTAGATGTTTATATGCTTCATTGCTGGGCAAGCCTTGCTGAAATCCATGGAAACTGCTGGGCTTCACTGCTCTGGAATACCCTAATGAGGACTCTGATTCACCTCTGCCTGAGTTTTAGCAGCTGGACTTCAGAGGGTTTAAATAAGAAAGAGGAGCCTCAAGAGGCTGGGCCTGAGCAGCACTGGCCCCTTGCCCAGCTCTCAGCATGCACAGCCCTTCCTGGGTTCCCCTGGGGCACTGCTCTTGCCCACGGTGGCAGAGGGAAAGTGTAACTTCAGAGTCTGACTTCAGTCGCTGGTACCTTGTGTAGGTCATGCTGGCAACACCTATTGTTCTGGAGCATTTGAAGGACATCCAAGTTTTGGCATCATTAGATTATTGCCATGGTGCTCAGGCTGCAGATCCTTTACAATAAAGGGGGTTTACTTTATGTTCAGTCACTGTGAGCTGTTATCTGCAACTTTCATCTAGTCTCCATTAATGAAAGAACAAATAATTCCAGGGACTAAATAGATGTTTGGCCATTCAAATATATGCAAAGTGATATGATTTATAAATGGGAGGAAGTTGTTTTGCAAGACTGGAGTTCCATTTGCTGTGGAATTTCAATTTAGCATTGTGAATGCAGTTAAATCCTGAAATACTAGACTTAAGAGAGCAGGTTCTTTCATACTTTCAGCTGCCTTTCAGCTGAAGTCTCCTAATGGCTGATATTTCTAGATCCCATTCTGTTTCATTAGAGGATGATTATTTGTTAGTAGTATTAACACTGCTGCAAAGAGGAAAATAGGAATCTATTTTCTATGATTTTGCTAATTGAAAAAGAAGGAGTAGGCTTGAACTGCAGCAAGGAAGATTCAGGTAAGACTTTGAGAGAATATCGCATGAAGAACAGAGAGTTCTGAAGAAACTGGGTAGCTCCACCACTGTAGGCATTCAAGAAGAGGTTAAACAAATCCATTGCAGGAATGCTTCTTAGACTTAATGCAGCCTAAAAACATGGGGATGAACATAATGACCACTTGAGATACCTTTCAACAGTATTTTCTATTTTTATAGCCAGCAGAATATCTGAGGCTTGCTGTTGAAATGTCCTGGCAAGGGAGATGTTTTTCCTTTTGCTGAGTCTGCACATGGCATTCGTCAAAGTGAGGGATACAGAAGGCACAACTGGCACAGCCGTGCAAGTTTTACTACAGCGTAGCCGATGATTGCCAAAGTATTGCATCACAGCCTTGGTTTCCAGCAGTTCCAGCCCAGTGGCAGGCTTCCTGCCCAGTGGCAGGCAGACCTCTTGGGTCTGGAACCATTGCTTTCCCTGACACTGCTCCCGAGGGTCAGAGTGGGCTGTTTTGCTGAGGGCCAGGAATGTGACTTGCAGCTCAAGAATCCCCAGCTCTGGGCTATTGAAGTGTTTTGAACTAGCTTGTTTGAAGTGAATCAGGTAGGGCTCAGCAGCTCTGACACCAGTGCTGAACTCCTGCTGTACCACCACAACGGAGAATTCGCCCCCTATTTTCCTCTTTTTCCTCCCAGACTTGTGCATTACTCTCTGTTTACCAAAACCACCTTATTTACAGCTACAGAGGCTTTGGCAAAGCTGAGTCTGGTTTTTGTCACAGCTGGAGACCAGCTGCAGGTCATCCTTGTGAACTGTCCACCCTGGAAGCTGAGGCACCAAAGAATGAAGGTAAAAACAAGCCCAGATGTTCCCTGCCTGTTTGGCCTTTCTGGCCTGCCATCACTCAGCTTTTGGTGGTGGGTAGGAAGCTGTCAGTGTTTGTGACAAATCAGAGGGGTGGTTAGGTCTAAAACAAGTTGCTCTGGAAAAACTGATGGGGGGAAAAGTAACCTGGACCAACTATACTTTCCGCAAGGGAAGAAACTTTACTGCTAGTTAAGTTAAACATTTGCTCAGTGTGTGATTGGAGAAGGAAAACAAGACCAATGCATTTTTAGAGGCCATATTGAGGTATCAGGTGATGGCAGCGAGAAACAAGGACCTTTCCCTCTCTATAGGCACTGTGGTGAGCCTGGCCCTAGAGGGCTGGAGGGATTTGGAATAGCTCTACCACCACTGACAGCTGGCTGCCACGGAGGCTGTCAGAGAATGAAGCATACCTGTGTTAATGACAGCCATTTCATTAGAGAGTGAAAATGAGGTAAGTAATTATAATACACAAATGATAACAATGGACATTTTCTTTTTAATGGAAGGAGGTATAAATAGCAGAAATGAGATGAAAATGAGAAGCAAAACTTAGGTTACATGTAAATGGAAAAATCCTAACATTGGGATTATGGGATCATCTCCTCAGGATAGTAGTGGAAGCCTGTAGTTTAGGACTTGAACAACCAGACAAAGAAGGAACATGAGGCACTGCATTGCAGGGAGCAGTCCTGCCTTTTGCGCTTGGATTTCCTCATAAGGTTCCTTTGCCACCACTTCTCCTTGAGGATCTGAAGGAATGTTTAATGTTGATGGCTCAGCCAAACTGCAGCTTTGGGAATTCTTATCTATCCTCAAAGTCTTATCTTTTGCTTCAGTTGTTTATATTTGCTAACTTCCTGTCCACAGTGCTTATCCAAGTTTATTGTTCAGTTTTACTATTCCTTGTTTAACAATTGCTCCTTTGCACTCAGAAGTTGGCAGCGCTTCAGCAGTGGGTGATTTCTCTGTTTATCTTTACCACCTCCTTCAGGTGTTAGAAGTAACATGCTAACCTTGGAACTATCACAGCAATCCCAAGAGGCAAATTTTCCCCATAAATTTGCTGTTCCTTTTTACTTTTCAAGCAACCTTTTTATTTGTAGCACTGTCCCGGACTAGACATGATTCTTGCATTTCTCTACTCATGTAATTATATTCTTGTTTGGCCAGTGGGTGACTTGGGTGGTTTTTTTGGTTGGTTGGTTGGTTTTTTTCTCTGATCCATTCTAGGCAAAGAAAGGGTTAACCAGTTGCAGTAAAACATTGGCAGTCACTAGGGACTGCTGCGACTGAGATGAAAAACAAGACTGCACCTGTATGCTGGCAATTTCAGATAGATTCTGGTCAACTCTTTTTCTCTAGTGCTTTGTTCTGCCAGCTGCCTCAGTGCTTTGGATGCAGGTGGAAAGATGGACTTTGCTATCTATAAAAAAATTAAATGGTGAAGACCAACTTCCGTCTCACCTCCCCAGGGATCAAAGTGATTGAATTTCCACAGAACATGGCAAGACACAAAGCAGGCTACATGTGCCTAGTCACTGTGTGGAGGTCTCCATTCTAAAGAAATAGGTTCAGATTTTTCCCTTTTTTCTTTCTTTTTTTTCTTTTTTTTTTTTTGTTTTGTTTTGTTTTTGTTGTAAGACACAGTGGAAGCGTGGAAGGAATCCCCAAAACTAATTGACCATAGCTGAAGAGACAAGAGACAAGCCAACCCTGTGTAACACATACCATGCCACATCACTACTGTAGCTGTTGTAGCTCCTCCAGTAATCCAAAGCAAGACTAAGAATTGCTTCGGAGCTCTACCTGTGCAGCTTGATACATGCTTGTGAAAGAAGTTCTCACAGATACCCAATAGATTTATGTCATGACATGCTAGTGTATGATGAAAATAAGTAGTCCCACCTGGCTGTGAAGGTGCCTTCATTGCCTGTTGAGAGCAGTAGATAACACATGGACTCTTTGACGGTGGGAGATCTATTCTTGCAACAATACAATACTATTAAATAATTCTCATAGCAAATTCTGCTTGACACAGTGGGAACTTTCTGGAGTTGTGCTACACTGGGTCACACAATAAGGCTCTTCTTGGCATTTTTGACTGGTGCTGTAATAGAAATAATAGGTAAATAGCAGTATTAAGAACAGAGATATTGAAATGTGAGTAAAACATAAGACTTGCAGGATAACAGTCTCCATGAAAGGGCTTTTAGCAGGAGGAAAACCCCAAAATATCCATCAAAAAAGTTTGAGGGTTTTGCACTCTTTGTGTGGGGTTTGAAAATACTATCAGAAGCAAAAGATATCTGATTTTTTTCCCCCTCTTTTTATCAGTGGTGTATAAAAAAAAAAGCTCAATTTAGGTTGGCTTGTTGGGTTATTGTTTTACATCATTGCTCTATAAGCCCACACCTTTGAAGTGCCATAAAAAAAAGAGGAAAAAATACAGAAGTTGCTAAATGGAGATCAGTGAGTTACAGCAGCTGAAAATAATCTGCATGCATATTGCAATGAAGTATGTGGGGATTTTGGGGAAGGTAGCTGGGTCGGTTTAGTGTAATTTTATTTTGAGCTGCCTATGACCTTCTAATGCTAATCTGTCTTTAAACAGTGTATATGTATAACATGGGGAGCTGGCTACAAAATAACATTCAGTATTAAGAACGATTAACCAAATCTCACAAGTCAAGACATGCAGTACCCCAAAAAGAACATCTTTACCTCTTCTCCACCACTGCAGAAAATAATTTGCTGGTTTGCAGATAGTTCTCAGCTGTCTCTACAGTAAGAGGTACCACCACCTGCTGTGTAAGACAAAATGGGATAAGAGTTGGACTGAAGATCTTACCTGGTTTAGTATATACACAGTGTGCTCCTATGCATCTGCGCTATTTAGAGTTTCTGAGGTGTGGTGTTAATGCTACATTTAACTTTGTAGGAGGTCTGACCAGTACTCATTTTGCACCACTACTTTCATATATAGTCATGGGACGAGACTTTGTCCTGTGCGTGTCATATAATTAGTGAATGCTCTTGTACCTGTGATTGCCTAAAGGTGCAAATGAAGTTATGCTTTTTGCTGCAGAGAAAATCAAAGTCTGTAATATCTCTGTATTAGTTCAATACAGAGATACCTGCTGTATCAGGTAGTCTAATAAAAATATTGCTCTCCCTGTAAACCTTGTCTGACTCTGTAGTAAATGAGTTACTTTTCCTGATAGCTGGCGAGAACTTGCAGGGTGCTTGAATGGGTTTCTGAACTTTCTATGCACACTCTGCAGCTTTATCTTATGTTTCACAGAATATCGGCATCATTAAGATAAATGACTCACTGTTTCTCTTTCGTATGGAGAGTTACATAAAGCAGTTACAATCCTATTCGTATGCCTCATTTTGCATCCAGATGCATTAGTTTTAGCTAATTTTGTTTTACAGAGGATGAATTTAATGTTGTGTTTACAGACTGTATTTTTTATCATAGGTGTTATTTGTAATTGGCCAATTTGAAGATATTGTGAGCTCATACTTAACACAATTTTCAAGTTATTTCAAATTGTTCTCCAATGCAGACATGCATTTATTGTAAATGGTAAGTTTAGTGTAAGTCTTTGTAAAATGGTGGAGCTGAAGCCTGAAATAGTCTAATCTGTCAACAAATAGTGGTAACTGAGGAAAGTAAATGCTAATTGCTTAAACAAATGAGCAAGTTTTTACCTCAAATGGACTGAATCTGAAAGACAATGTGATTTCCTGAAGAGAACTTCCTTTTTAGTTGTACAAACTTTGGATGGGCCAAGTTAGTGGAGAAGGCCTGAGTTGAATGCTGTGCTGTTTTGGTGTTAGCCATTCACTTGGCAAAGCTTTGCTTTTTAGCCCACATTGAACTGGCTTGTGTGCGAGGATGTGCTGGAAATGGCATCTAATGGCATGTGTTTTGTAGTGCGAATGCAGAAATATTCTTGATAAACAGGTGGTACTGGACCTGTCGGATGATGAGGAGCAGTTTGATACTCCACTTACTGAGCATGTTAATGGATTCCCTAGTTCAGTCCTTTGTGCTTTACACATTTTACTCTCTCCTACTAAGATTTTTTCTAGACAGCTACTGTCATCCTTGCCATATTGAAAAATGAAAAATGACCATTCAATCCTGGGTCCCTTCACAAACCCATACAAGACTTTTTGTATGATGAAATACCTAGTTGCCTCATTGCAACAAAACCGTGTCCATCAGTAATAACCAAATCCATAGGAATGTATGAGTAGCACAATGCTGATTTTCAAAAGTAAAAATTACATTGTGAATCCTGACATTGACTTAACTTGAAGGGACTGCCATAGCTCTCTGGATGCCTAAAATAAGATCAAATGAAGATTTCAAATAATTTTCCCTGCCAAAGGTTTATTTTTATTGTTAGAAGACAATAGTACACAACCATTGCGTTTTTTTCTTTTAACAGTACTCACCTCTGAGGTTTTCCTTTGTGTGGGAAAAATATATGTGTCTAGGGGATATGAAGATGTATTTTCTCTTAGTCCAAAGTACAGGGGTTTCTGAACTACTGAAAGAGTAAAGTGCTGAAACAGCATAGGTGTTTCTGAAGAAGTTTCACAGAACTCATTCCTATCTTCGCTCTAACTGCAGTTCTCTTGTAATGTTATTGAACTATTCCAGTAGCCTTAATATGATCAGATATGAATATGAGGAATACATACTGATCTTCATGATGAATTAAGTGCCTAAAATATAAATAACAGTGTGGTTAGGAAAGCTTTGCCTATATTAATATGCTTGTTCACTTTACCTGTGCTTAATGCAGAGGGGCATTCTGCATATCTGTTCAGTAAAGGCATTTGCATCTTTTCAATTACTTTGCTTAAATGTAAAGTATTGGTGTCAAATGTTGCCCATCTCTTGAATAATCAAAAGGTAAATTATCATTTAAAGTATAAATTAAAAGATCATTAAGGCTTGGGAGTGCAGTACTTCAAAGTCAGAATTGAGGTTTGACATGCAATTAATTCACCCTCCCATCATTCCCCACTTTTCTGTATATTCATTACAATACTAATCTTAATTACACAGTCACATTTATGTGTGCACACACTCATACACGCATTTACATCTGTCTCCTAGCCAGTAATTTCGATTGCTTCCAACTTGCCTTTACACCCACCTTATTCTGCATCCCTTCACATTCGTGTTGGGCAACCTCTTCCTTCCCAGCAGGAGCCCCCTTTAGAGACCAAGGCAGCTTCGCTGAGCCCCTGTGTGACATTGCATTGGCCCCTACTGCAAGGAGCAGGGTTATAGATGACCAGCTGCAGCCCCCTACCCACAGATGGGTGGTGTGTCCTGCCCAGGGAGTCTCAAGGAGGGGAGCTGGCAAACAGAGGTGAGGCCTTCATGCCCTGTGCAAATGAAATGCTCAGATGGCATGACCTGGCCAAATTCATATGAATCTTCATAGGAATAAGAGTCACAAATTATGCTCCTGCTTAAAATTTCAAGTCCCCGATCCTCAGTGTAAAGGCAGGAGATTGTCTTAATTGAAACCAATGTAAGAATATTTTAACTGGCTATTATGGTTTGAGACTAAATGACAGTGGGGAGCCTAAATGGGTTTTTAATCACAGTGTATGCAATGCAAAACAAAAAGTCAGTTAAAGTTCACAGACTCATGCTATGCTAACTAGGCCTACTAGGGCAAGGAGAAACGAGTTTTCCTCAAACTCGTTCTCAGAAAGGGCTGAACCATTTTTGCTACAACTTTCTTTTTAATTTGATATTTCTCTTTATTTGTTTTCCATTCTAGAGTGTGTACTCTAGTCATTTTCCTACCTGTGGTTAATGTTATTCAAAGAAGACACACACTGTAACTGAAACTTTGAGTTCCCTGCTGCTAATCCAGTACCATCTTGATTGTCTGAGAATCCTGAAAATACTAAAAATAAACATGTTTTTCAAGGTGGACAAGGCTACCTTTCTAAAATCAGAACAAGAAAAAGAAACCTTAGCTAAGAAGAGTCGAGGTTTTCATCAGAACTTTGTCTATGGCCAACTACCCTGAAATGTATTGATAATTTAAGTAAATACTTTTCTACTGAAGAACCGGGTAAATTTTTGGCTGAATATCAGCAATTTTGTGGGGGGTATGATTGTGCAAGACACATATGAAGATGAAAATGGTTCAATCTTCCTTGTGTGTAGAAGGAACATGTGACTAAAGTGTCGTATCTGGAGCACAAGTTCTGATATTTTTCAAATATTAGCAGTAACTTGCTAAAGCCTAAAATAACCAGGGCCCAGACTGTTCATGTTCTGTAATATTCTTAGCAGCCAATAAATAATCTGTGTGTGCTTTTTCACATGACCTTGATGAACAATTCTGAAAAATAAAGCTGTGTCATAAATTACATCAGTCCCGATGAAAATGCAACAGTTGTGCAGCCCTGAAAGCCTTGGATTCCCAGGTAGCCAAACCACATTGTAAGGCCAAACATTCACAGGATGTCCTGGAGCCCACGATTTTTTCAGTCAAACTTTCTAAATCCTCCTGAAGAAGATGGCTGCAACACAAGTTGACCAAGCATGTTGTCCGATCAGCATGGACAGCTGTGGCTTTAAACAATGAGAGCCATTGTTAGGTCAATTTTAAAGTAGGTCCTTAAAGTTAATGTGATTATGCAAATGTGGCCCTAACTACCATGGCTGTCTTATATCCTTCACAAATGACTGCATTGTCACTTTTCATTATGTGCATACAGTCCTGGTGGTTTGGTGGTATCATTGTATCTCTTGGAAATGGACCATGTAAAGGCCATTCACTGTTGGCACTGCATTGTGCTTTTCTCCAAGCAGGCCAACCTTGACCCGCAAATGAGGGTGGTAGAGATTTTCAGGCCAAAACCTGCGTGTGTTATTCACATGATTACTCCCATTGACTTGGCTGGAAACTCTTGCAGCAGGCATGTAAGAATTAGGTTAAAATACAGTTGTGAAATTAAATCCAGTCCCCTCTAAACAGTGATGTATCTGGACAAACCTCTGACAACCCAACTTCTAAGATAAGAGGTTTTGTGTGAAATCACTTGCGGCATAAATTCAACATTAATCCGTTATTCACTGAGGAAAAGAAAACATGTCAGACAACTTCAGTGTATGTTTGTTTCCATGGTGTCTGTATTATTTTTGTTATTAATTTGATTTTAATCACGAACTACCCTTTTACAGAAATCTATGATCACAGATGAAGAAGCTGAGAAATCTCAGGATCTATGTGTTCTGGAAGGTGGCAGATTTTCAGACAACTCATCAGTTGGGGGACATGACTGATTTCAGACTCTTGGTTGCATTGCTTTCAATGAAAACCAGTGACTTGCAGTTTCAGTTCTCATCACAAAAGACGTTCTCACAGCAATCTGTTGTTTGGATGGTTTTCTCTTTTTCTGAGTGTGGAGTCTGATGTTTGTGTAAGTTCTGTCCTTTATGATTTTTTGTTCTGGGGGCCAAGAGTCTCCATGACCCAAGCACATGATACACAGTCTATGATAGATTCAGAATGCTGGTTGGGATTTGGGCCTCCTCAGTAAAATATCATTCTTTTATTTCTAACATAATAAGTAAGTGTGTATATATATATATATATAGAGAGAGAGAGAGGCATGAATATATTTGTATGCACTTAGTTTAAGTAAATGTAAAGGAAAATCATCACCTTTCAGGGAAGCCAATGCTCCTCCGTTTGCTGACTTACAGCAGCTCTCTAATGAGCGCAAACTTCCTCAGAAGATTCAAGGACTTGGAAACTGCAATGGCAGCACACTCTGTTGTTTGATTTTGTTATTCTACATGCAACTTCTCATACCATCCTTAGCACTGTAAGACCTGAATGTTGCTCCAGAACTAGGGTGACCTTGGCCAGCCAGTGTGCAAAGTCAGTAAAAATCTAGTCAGTCCAAACCTACATGCATAGCAGTTGGACTCTCCTTCTTCCACAGAGCCTGGTTCTACTGGAAAGGTTGGATTAGGGTGTGAAAACCTGCTTTGGTATAGCAAGACTGAAGCTGTAGCACCCTCAGCATTGGCTTCAAGAGAGTACAGGGGCACATTCAGGACATTCAGCCTACTGGAAAACTTCCTGTGCTCTAGACAGAAGAGGATTTTATTAGAAATCCTTTGGAAAAAGTTAGTTGTGAGTGCTAAAGGAAGAAGAGCTTCTACCACTGACAGGAAGGCAAACCAAGGTATCAAATAAATTTTCACATTTACTCCATTCAAGCTGTCAAGTTGCTCGATTGATCAATTGCCAGAGAAGATGGTAACAGGTATTTTTTGGATATCAGACAGCACAGCAAAACTTGGAAGTCACAACTTAACAAGGGGGGGGGCACTGGAATAATTCAGCATCTTATTTTAATCATCATGTTTTGTGCTTTTTGATGCCTGTGGCAAAACTGTGATGCAGATGTGTGTCAGGTTCACTCCTCTCTCATCATATTAGTTCTTGTTCTGAGATACAAACAGCAGCTACACCAACTGGATGCAATGAAAGTTTGTACCAGAAAGCCGTGTGTTTCAGAGTGGTGAAGGATGGCTATCACATCAGTTCTGTAGCTTATCACCATACAAACTGCATTTGTATTAGTTATGGGTTTTCTGTTAGAGGATGTGGCCACAAATCAGAGGTTGGCAAGGAAAGAATTACTCTAACTTCTTTGATTAAAGAAAGTTAAGGCTGTGCCTGCATCACTGGTAGCTCAGGAGATGAGCCTGTGAGTTGCTGCTCCTGGGGTGCCACCATGGGACCCTTATGGGGGGTCCCAGCGGAAGAATTCATCTCCATCCTGGGCAGGCAGGCAGCTGCTGAGAGGGTGCCAAAGCTGGACATAACATGGCCTGTCATGCCAATTCCTGGTGGGTCTCCCAGCCAGAGGCAAATCACTTCCAGTGAAAGGCTTTTCTTTTTCCTCCTTGACTGGAGGATGTTATTTGAGATACAACCAGAGCTTGCTTTTCAGTGAAGATTTTCCTGAACCTGGGGATAGCAGGGACACCATCCTGAGTGTGTGGGGCCTCTCCTGAGTGGGAATGGCAGGACCCCATCAGCCATGGGCAGGGAAATGATCCATGTCCTTAGCCCTGACTAAGCATGGGCTTGGGCTCACTGCTGTCACGGAGACAAGTGACTTTTATCAATCCATTTTCAGCAGTGTTTGGGCCAGACCTCTTCAGGGGTGTGCCTTGTTGAAACAATTAAAGCAGGTAGGACATCAGAGGGGATGGCCAGTATCAGCAGAGCAGAGCAGAAAAGAAAAGCGAAGTATCATCTCTTCTCTTTATTATTTCCCTGAAAGGTGTTTTAGGCCTTTGCAGCAAACCACGGTTTAATTCTTTGGTGCAGCAAGGCTTGGCTGGGCAGGTAGGAGCTCTAACCCTTTGCAGATTTACATTTCCCAGCCGGCAGCACAGACTAGCAGTGTCTTTATCTGCACAGGAAGGTTGAGCCAGCACCTCGGAGGTCTCTGCCCTGAGCTGGTAGGAACAAAGATATCAAAACCCATCACTGAAATAGTTACGGCCTCCCTGCACCTTCACATAACTCCTGTGCTGATTGAGGCTGATGAGAGAGTTAATGAAACATGAAAGAGAGGCAGCAGGCAGGAAAGCACACCTGCAGGCACCCTGTCAAAGCTCTTTGGGGACTGCCTGCACTGGGAGGGCCATGGCAGGCTTGCAGCTGGGCTGGCAGGAACTGGGAGATGCAGAGGTGGTCTCTATGGTTAGTGTAGAAACCTGTCTGGGGAGAGCTTCCTGAAACTTTCTTCTTCGATTCTCTGACAGATGTGTGTATAGAGCATGTCTTGGAGCTGTGGTGATGAGTAGTGATTGAATCAAGTAGTAAAAGTTGTTTCCCCATGAAACAAAATTTCCTTGGGTGTGAGTTGAGCTAGGCTGTAAATGAGGGCCTGTGCAGCCTGAGAAGGGGAGGCTCTTTTACAAAACAATTAAAAAGTCAGCAATTATTCTGATACTCAAATAGATTGGAAAAAATGCCTTCTAGAAATGTCATTTATCAAGAGGGATTGTAGAAAAAAAAACAACCAACAACTTGATTACAGATAATTTATGGAAAAATAATAGCAGAGTGAATATACTTTGCAGCCCTTAACAATGAGCTGTATAACTACTGCTGGCTTGCAAACATGGATGAAGGCAGAATTTGGACCTCTATGGTCTATCTTCATTATCTTAACCTCCATCAGTCACTGAGAGCAAAGAAGTCACAAACAAGTTTACGCTGGTAGCAGGGACTTCAAGGAAAACTGCTGAGACATCAAAGTCAAGTTCAAATAAAAGAGGCAAACAAAGGGAACAAGTACATTTGGTCAGGAAGCACCACTTCCTTTTGAATTAAGACATTAGCCTGGTGATCGAAAGATGTGACCAGTGTCCTTCCTTGGCCACCCAGGCAGAACACCACCATTGCTCTGGAGCAACATGTGGGATATTGCCTGACACCCTCTGTGCTAGGTAACAAGGACACAGGCAAAATGCAGACCAGCGCCTCAAAATCATTCTTTCCCAAACTGAAATATTTTTAACATACTCTTTAAAAAACAAAAAAACAACCAACAGAAAACCCCAAACCCCAACACGTTTTAAATAGATTTCTAGGAACAAGGCTTTTTTCTGTGCTTTGCCATCACACCTTTCTCAAATCAGGACTGAGGTAAAAATACAAATAAATGTGGCAGGAGGAAGAGGTGATGATTATGATGGTCCTGTCACAACCCTACAGAAACACCCTTTGCTTATGGGCCTGACTGTGGGGGCTTGAGGGAGGGCTGATTGCCATTGACTTAGCTGGTACGGATAAGGATCAAGATTACAAATACTGAAGAGAAGTCTTCTGGCTTTTTTAACGGATCACTCTATGCTACAGAGTATTTGATGCTGTGCTTGCTCTCTGCTTTACCCTCAGCGTATTTGTTATTTGGCTCCTAACTACAAAGTCTGGCTCTTTCATTCAAGCTCTACTTTTTTTTCCAAACCAATCCAAGCTCTGCCTCTTTTGCAGTTTAGGCTTACAGCTGTCACATAGGTCAGACTTGTGGGTGTTGAACCCCTGGGATTCTCTGTGTAGAAAGCTGGAGAATTACAGGGCATTAGCTGGGAAACACCTCACACTCTGGTATTTTCCTTTTTTTTTGCCCTGGCTCCTTTGCCTCTTCATTTTTAATTAGAGGCACATGCTGAAATGATAATTTAAATTCTTTTCAGAAATCAAAAGAATTCCCACTGACAACATTATTAAATTATAATTACACCGAAGAAAAAGGTTCATACAAATTTGAGCCAAATATCTACTCTCCAATAAATGAGAACTTGACTGAACCTGCTTTCCCTTCATTTTGGTAGCTTACTGTAGGTTTAAATGGGCACAGGATGGCTATACACCTGTGCAAAGGGCCACTGCAAGGCCAAGTAGCTGTCACCAAGAGCATTTACACGGACTTGTCTCAGAATAGGTGTTGCCTGTCTGATGCTCAGATGGAATTTAGACAGGTAAGGCTTCTCTTAGGCCTCTCAAAGATGTGTGTTTCAGACAGTGAGCAGAGCACAGCCACATGGGGATATTTGTGTAAGAAAGACATGTAGGAAGTGGCACTTTGTTGCAAAGGAAAGCTAGCCAGTGTTGGTAGAGGGAAAATAATCAGGTTCCTGGGTACAGCATCCAAAGAAAGCCTCTTTTTTAACTCAAGCTGAGCACCACATGCATGCAGAAACATATGTAAATCAGCCTTAATCTACTAAGTCCTTTACATTTTCAGTAAAATGAGAAAGGGGGAAAGAAACATTTTCCTCTGTATTAGCTCTCAGTGTGCCCATCAACAAGACAATTATTGTAGTGGTTTTACATGTTTAAAATGGGTTTTAAAGCAACTGAAGGTGTAGGGGGGAAAAAGCCCACTCCTGCAGGCAGAGCCTCCATGGTTCCTGGCACTGGGATAATGATCTGTTTAAACTTAGCCAGGATTGGTGGAGTTACCATGTGCGCCCTACCATGCAGGAGCTTTGCCTTGAAGAACTGTTGTAAGCTTGGTGTTTCTTTCTCCCCCCCTTTTTTTTTTTCTTTTTCCTAAGTTGTAACAGGTTGCTTAAGCTATGTGGCATGCCTCAAGTCAGGCCTTTCCCTCTTTCCACTTTGCACACCATTGAGTCCTGCAGTCCTCTGTCACGTCTTGCACAAGCATTTTTATGGCATGAGCCTGCAGCTTCGGCACAGGCAAGTGCTCCCACAGACTTCCCCTTCTCTGTAATCCATGCTCAGCACCAGAGTCCTGCCTGCGGTAACCTCTGAGAAACTGCCTTGGGGCTGCCTCTCCCCAGCCCCCCAGCATTTAGTTGAGAGCCCAAGCTACACATGTGGGATAGATGTGAAATACAGGCAAAACGTGGAGGGGGCTGCTGCAAGCACTAGAATCTTCTCGCACTGAAAGCTAAAAGCACGCGAGAAGGGACCTTTGCAGAGGGTGAAAAAGGTTTTTTTGCTCCTCCTTTTCTGGGCACTGCATAGTGTGAAGGCCAGTGTGTGACTTCAGCTGGGAGGACTAGGCAGGTGAAGGAGCAAAATGGACTGGAAGGCACCTTTGGGGCTCAGCCCATATATGGCTACACTTCCATCATGGAGCTGAAATGCTCTCATGAATATCAGTCAGATCTTCCAGCACTTGCATCAACTTAGATTTCAGCAATTAATTTTCAAGCTACTAAATAAAATGCTTTTTTTTTCCCCTGTCAGGTTGCATCTTCTTGTTTGTTTGTTTTGTTGGGAATTATTTTTATCTCTAGCCTTCCTAGGTCTGACTGTCACTCAGCACTTGAGCCGCATAAGGCTCTGCAGGTCTGACCAATTATTTGCTGTGCAGCATAATGCACCAGGGCTTCAAAGTATATTCTCACCTCTCTTTTTTAAGATAAGTGTGAAAAAACTTGTTCTACAGTGCAAGAACTCAAGAATATTTCCCTCTTATTCGATTGGTTCCTGACCTGGCAGTCTTAGATGAAAAAATAAATTAGCCATCATTCTGGGAGAAGGGCGGTTTTGCACAAAAGGTGCAGTAAGTCTCCCACTGACTGAAGCTGACCCGGACTCTGGTGTCACTAAAAATGTGCCTTGAGACCACAACATGCTCTGTACTCACTGTTTTGTGCAGTGTTCCTTCCTCTTCTTTAGCAATCAATGAGAACTGAGGATTTTGAGGCTATCTATGGTGTACAAAACCCTATTCCTTACTTAGATAAGTGCACTGGGAAAAACCTTCTTGGCTTGATTGTTGCCTTTAAATCCACCAACAAAACACCAAAGAAAAACAAGATTAGGAGACCATACGGTTTAAGTAAAAAAGAACACACTTTATTTATCTACAAGGCAGTACATTGTTGTATAAAAAATTAAGTGCAGATGAAGCTGCACCAAATGCTATTAAGGCAGCAAATTCAAAGGCTGTTATAAAAACCAAAACAATAAAAAAATAAAATTAAATCAGTGTTTTGCCATATCAATAAAGAGTTGATATGGCAGTACAAAGAACCATGAATTTCTAAGAACCTGATTCAGTACACAAGACCCAAGTTAGGGAACAACTAGCTAGACATGGAACAAAAGAGACAACATGAACAAGACAGTGTTCTCCCAAACATATGAAGGTGCAATGCATGCTGTTACAAACCAATGAGAAACAAAACAACACATCCAGACAAAAAAAAAATCTCCCAGGAACAGTGTTCAAAAATATTGCTTATAAAAAAAGGGGAAAAAAATATAAATGATGTAAAAAAAAATAAATCAAAAAGGTCTGGAATGCTAGTGCATAGTCAATTAGCTAACATCAACATTTGTTTTCTTTCCATAAAGCTCTACTGCTCCTTTTACACTAGCAGCATGTCTACACGCTAAGGTCTGTAGCAGCAAAACACAGTATTCATTTGGCATTTACAAAATTAAATTACTGAATAAAAATATATTTTTTCTCATAAATCTATGTTTCATACAGTAATATTTTTTAAAGCAAGCTAATTACCCACCCCCCCAACAGAAACACACAATGTATATTGGTCTAGAACCAAAACAGAAAAGAGTATTTCAAGATGCATGGATATCTGAGTATTCACGATCTTAATCAGTTTTCCCCTTTTGCACAGACAAGCGTTTATAGTAATGCTTTTCACTTCGGTATTTCACACCAATGCGTTTTCTTCAGTGATTTAAGATATATCTGTTTGAGTACCTGCTCTTTTATTATTAAAGAAAAATAAAAAAGAAACAAAACCCCACCCCTTGGCTAGCACATCACTGAAATAACAATACTGGTGTATTAAGTCTGCTTGATCTCAAAAAGTACAAGAAAAATTGTCTTTATTATAAGTCTGCACTTAAGATCATTAATTACTGATTCAAACTCAATACCTAATAATTTAGGCAAGTATCATTAAAAAAAAACCAACTCTTAAGTTGGGTGAAATCCAACAAGAATATATATGCTGAGTGAGTAAATGCACTTTGTGCTGCTCCCAACTGTTGTACCACAACAAAGATAGGCTCTTCTCCCATTCATGAAAAGTTTTCATGCAGAGGAACAGGAATTTCCCAGCAGAGGTGAAGTGTTCTCAAAATCATAATGCTTCTCTATTCGTCAACCCTTTCACATCACTAGAGTCCGAGTGGGGAAGGTGGCCATGTACTTGCGTGCCTGATCTGTCAGAGCCATCTGATCTTCGATTTTCCCACAGGATGCTGACTCCCAGGCGTTGTTCAGATGCTAAATTAGAAAACAGAGAGATTTGAGTTGCACGCCATGCGATTTATCCATAGCCCCAGCCAAAGCTGGGCCCGCTTCTAATTAACTGTTGCATGAACATGCAGAAGGATGTTGTCCCATCTCCAGAGAAACTGAAATCTCAACACAACAAGCAAAAAAATATCACCCCTGCTCCTTGATTAGAGACCACAGGGGCAGGCAGACCAGATGACCTGCACAGGGGTACAACACAAGAGCCAGGATCGAAACCTCCCTGCTTCTCTCTCAGACAATGTCTTTTCTACGAGGCCATATCTATAGCCTTGCCTTTAATCCTTCCTTTATATGAAAGGTCTAAAAGAGAATATACTTGGTGGGTGGACTTTAGGGTCAACAGAATACAGCCAGGCTAAAGCCCACAGTTATGTTCAGTGCTGTGACCATGCACAAATTCCTGCTGAACCTCTACTGTAGAAATACAGCTGTGCTGTCCGCAAGTTCCCTAAATGAACCCAACAACCTTGACGGCCTGACCACAGCCAACGAAAAATCCTGCGCTCGAGGCTGCTTTCACCTGTGCACAGTGATTGGCACGTGCCCATTAGCTCCGCTCCTCCAGCAAAGGAGAAGGGGAGGGGGGCTTGACTCTCAGCAGAAACAGCATTTTAATTATCATGTAAGCCATTTCACTTCTTGTGGTATTTATGGAGGTTATAGACACCATTTAGTATAATGTTAAAGTGAGATAAACATATCTGCAGAGGGCTGTTTGCACTGTATTTATTTACTCACTACACATGTGAGACATTTCTCATTGCCTTGAGCTATAAACAGTAATGAAATTTCAAAGCTCCTGGAATTTACCAGTATACATAAACTTCTTTTTTTTCTATTGAACTCCTTCACTTATCCATTGTGTCTGCTTTTCCACATTGAGATATTCCCTAAGCCCTGAATAACAACTCTATTATCACATAGAGTTTGCTGCATGAGTACTCTGCATGCCAAAAATGCACACGATTGTGCTTAACGGAAAGCTGCCTGCCCACAAGGGATCCCAGTACTGCTGAATATTGAGAAGGTAAATGCTCAAGATTCACCAATAAAGACACATCAGGAGAAGCCCTTCTCTGTTTTCAATTGCTTTCAAAAAGGATCATCTTTGCAGTTCAATAACTATGTTGCTCAATGACATGGCCAATGCCTTCCCAACATCTAGGACACTGGATGAAGCATAATTACTGGACTGCAAACCATCTGCTAAGAGCAGAACTGTCCTGGTGTGCCCATGGCTCTTTATGCTGCTAGTTGCTAACTTTGCAAGAGGATCCTTAAATTATTTTCTGGCCTAAGTGTTTAGAGAATGCTCTCCTGACGGTAAACTGTGTTATCTGAGACATACGGATAGTAAAAGGCTGGGCAACATATGAAATATAGATAATTTCACATAACGTGCCCTAATCAGGGCACTGGTACAAACAGGACTGAGGTTCCCCGCCTCGGAGGGCTTACAGTCCAAAAAGGGACCAAACCAGTGAATAACAAAGCAGAATGGCCAAGATGAGGGAAAGGGTGTTAGTCCTCTGTAAACTTCTGCTGGGCTTCCCTAAAAACATGGCTTTCTCTTCTCTCTAGAGAAATACCAAATATTGTCTCTGCTCCTGATGCCACTTTGCAAGCAAAACTCCTGCTGAGCTTCTGTGGGAGTTCCCTATCTGAAGGAGAACCAGGTCAGGCCTCAAATCATTAAGTTTCTGCAGCTTTTTATGGGAAAGCTGCATCTGCGAAGTGAACAAACATGCCATACACCTCTCTTCTAGAGCAGTTCAAGTATACCTTGTGCTGTGGCTCAGCCTAAGGCACATGCCACAGCCAGAAAGCAGGTGTGACATACTTTCTGCATGCCGCAGACATGCAGGCGACATGCCACAGCTTCTTTTATGTTTTGGTTAAACAGCTTCCAAGGTAACTTTTTCAAAGGCACCTACACAAGCCGGGAACCTACAAGCTCCTATTGATCCTCAGTGGGACTCAGGCACCTGTGAATATTTTCCCCTGCTCTTTCAGAGGTATTTGTATTAGGGACCAAATTAATGCCTGGTACAATGCCATTGGTTTTACTTAGAAGTTGAATTTGTTCTGTATACCTCGAAAGTAGTTGGTACTTCCAGAATATCCATCATTTCAACACAAATATGTGTCTGACAGGTATTTCCCTATGATCCCCCACAGCTTCAATGCACTGGTCTAGAAATGAGAGATCAGCAGTCCCTTAAATAACTGAAAACATGTAAGGAAAAGTCCATTTGTCACAGTATGTCAATTTTTAAAAAATAGAAGTAACTTCAGGCAAGGAATGTCCCTATTTCATAAATTAGGCTTAATCGTTAGTATCTACACTGAGTTCTTTGTATTAGCAGCCATGTGCCTAGTAGAAAAAAAAAATAATAAATCTGTATCCTGGTATCTCCAACATCTCAACAGGCTGCTACATGTCACTCATTCCACTGAAAGCCTGGTCTCCATTTAACCTGATGTCAGTGTGGAAGAAGCTGCTCAGGCAGGCAGTAACCCTCTGCCCTCCCACCAGGCTCGGCCACCCTGGGGAGCACTTGGTGGTAGACACAGCAAGGAGGACCAGCTCAACCCCTCACTTGATCCTGCTTCAAACAACTTTAGTTTTGCTGTAGGGATAGCATGGGAGAATATCCTCACACAGTTTTGACCCATGTATTAATTTTCCCAGAAATGTATTACACTATTTTTTTTCCTCCTGTGACAAACTTATAAAAAGAAACTAACTTTGCATCTCAGGGATGGTGGTGAGAGCTTTGCTCTAGTGAAGAAAGCAGAATTTGACCAAAAGTAATGTTTTCTGATGTAGCATTTTTACTAAGACATTTTTCAATTCTACCCTGGGGAACTCAGAGAACATTTACAGTGGGTATTTTTAATAAACATTTTCTTTCTGAAGTCTTGACTCTTGGCAGCCAACACAAAACAAAGCACAATGCCTTTGCCTTGCCAGCCCTGCAGTGCAGTGCCAGAGCCACGTGTGAAAGTCATTCTGACGCAAGAAGATTTCCTTCCCTCCTTGGCAGGGAATGCTGGGTCCCACGGCCCAGGTAGAGCACCTTGCTGGGCCTGGTCACACACAGCTATGGGACCTCTTAGTAAAAAAGATAAAAAGGGATGCTACAATGTCTCCTTCCATGCCAGGTTCACAGCAAGTACTGACAGGGCTGATACAAGACAGTAGCAGCGCCCCGGAGAAAGCAGTGGTCCTCAAATGCATCAAAAGAAAAGAGACCCAGGTAGAAAGCTAGAGGCATGCAGGAAAACAGCACAGAAACCCCTGTCAGAACACTCCTTTTGCAGAAAGCTCATTGCATCCTCCTGATCATATTTAAAGGTTTAAGTCTGCAAATCAATGGGTGGAAACACAAGAGCTTTGTAATGAAAAGCCAAAAGGCCTGACCCTAAACCCACCAGAATTGATGGACATCGACTCAGTGTATTTCACCCTATTTAAATTCAGTCATTTAAGAGTGAGGTGTTTGTTTTGGCACCTAAATTCCCAGCCACTGGGGAGTGAAAGGGATTTCCATAGTAAATTCTTCCCATATAGATAATTTTTGAATTGCCTCGAAGAGTGGCAGACTAGCTATAGTTCTGCTGTCAACTAAAAGAGTTTAAGCCTTTTCAGCCAGTACTTCCAGCTGTATTTTTCTCTTCCACACACAGCAGTTTCTCTCCTTAAGTTAAATCAGGGAGTGGAGGGGAAGAAGAAGGCATACGACTACAAATTTCCATAGGATAAAATTACAGACCCATAGTACAATTTCAGTTATGTCATTCTCCCTGGCCTTTTTTTTTTTCCCACTCTCTTTTTTTTTTTTTTAACTTCAATAATCCTACCAGCACATCCTTCTCCTGGCAGTAAAACTACCTTACTTATCATGTAATATGCCTTCAACTGCCCTCAGGCAGATGTGAACTGTAAACAAACTGTCAAAGTTGTAACTGGGACATCCAGTTAAAGCACTTTAAATAAAAACTTGGACCATCTAAAGAAAACAAGACCAGAGTAAGGGAAAAAAAAAGACTGTGGAAAGGTGCTCTTCTAACAGAACTTGTCCTACTGCACTCGTAGCTGGGACTGCCTTTTCATGTGCTGTCTCTAGAGCTTAAGAAAGCTCCAGTGTTACAACACCCTGTGTGTTAGGAACTGATGCCAAAACCAAACATTGCTGCAGTCCTGCAGTAATGAGCTCCCAAACTGATGAAAGTGCAGTAAAAATCCTTGGCCAAAGAACTGTGCTAGAAAACAGATTTTAAATCTCCACTATGCTGGCAAGTATCTTCAGCAACTCCACCAAAGTTAGTGGTTTTACACACATTCCCATTAATTTAGCCAAGCTGTGCTGGCATTCATGAAAAAAAAAAAGAAGCTAATATTTTTAAAATATTTAGAGGGCTCAGACTATTTGAAGGTCTCTTATCATGTTTTTCTGCTGCAAAAAGCTGGATTTCTTGCCAGTTTTCCCTTAGATTGCATGGTATGGATAGTTTGCAGAACATGCCACTGACTGAAAAGAGGGCTTGGAACAGAAAAGCAGTACTCCTTCTGAAACAGTAAAACAGTGTCCTAAACAAAACAATTTCTTAGCAGAATACAATGAATATCATGTAGAATAACATGGCTTTCTGTTCTGTAAGGATGCACTACCAAGAGCAGCCATTTTACTTATCAATACCAGACAGTAAAGACTAATGAAAAACTCAAGTGACCATAAATGAATTCTACCGCATATGCCAAGAGAGAACCATTTCTGCTCATGTTGCTAGTTCTCCCCCCAAGCGTGGGACAGACTTCTCCTAAACTCTGGGGCTTTCCCAGTTGCTCAGAAATACAGCTTGCTAAATGTGAGAAAAGACGATGGTCCAACTTTTCAACTTTTATAAGCATGATACCAGAGCTAGAAAAAGCTATTTGATGGCACTTTTAAGAGCTTATCCCCGAAGCCTTGCTCAGATGATATTCCTGCTCGAGATGTGTGAGCTTTCCAAGTAAGACTAATGGATGCGACATGGAAGTGGGCTAAGCATCTGCAACTCACACTAGGATATTCAGTTCCTTTCCAATTTTGTCCTTAAGTAATTTTTTTTTTCACAGATCAGAATACATTGCTGCAAATGGGTAATAGTTAAGTTGTCACTTTTGTTCTTTCTGAGAGACCACCACCAGCTTAGGGTAGCTCTATCTGATCTGTTTGCAATTCAACTTCTGCTGCCCTGGATGGAAAACATGAAATGACTGACCTGTAACTTCAAAGCTCCTCTTGCTCCCTCAGCTGTGCCAAGCACAGCTCTTTCGTGCACACATCAGTCACTGGTGAGAGAAGGGGCAACACAAGTGAGGGAAACCCATGGGGCTACCTTCCCTTGCTGTGCAAATCTCAAACACAGCATGCTTCCTCCTCTCCCTTGATTAAACAAAGCAGTGTATGAGATTTCAGGATCTTCTTGCCCCCAAAAAGCTATGGAGGAAAACAAGAGAAAGCCTGCTACTGCATGAGACCATGCTGCCTTCCTGGACATTTTATCTTACAACCAGCTGCAAATGAAATAACATTTCACTTTTTAAACTAAGAAAATTAAGCTTCATGACAGCTTACACTCTTGAAAAAAGGTTAACCAAGTAACTGTTTTAAAATCCTTTAAACCTACTCTTTAAAGAAAATGGTTACATAAACCGCTGAAAGTCAGGAAATTCGAGCTGAAACGTGTCAGTCTGTGGTTAAAAAATGGAAAGTGACAGGAGCTAGGGGTTGAAGAACGTTCTCTTTAGCTTGCAGGGCTTCTACCTTGTGTTGTTTCCTTTGTTACTGCGGGAAGAAGATATCAAAGCAGCGCTATTTTCTTAAAAGGTTCCATTTCATGGTGTCTTTTGATAGCCTGCAGGGTTAGGTGGAAGGTCTGTGATTTAGCCTACTTTTCTATCTGTTACAATGTCTATGTTAGGATAGTTTGTATTATGTACTGCTACTGTTACAGAACATAATGTGAAATAAAATCTAACTTTAACATAGGAAGGGCCAGAAACAGAGGTTTTTTATGTAACTTCTTACGGGGCACTATTCAAGCACATGCTCGGTATTGGAGTAGGTTACCCCAAAATCTTAACCCTTGGAAAAGTTGCTCGTAAGGCCAGAATCTCCCTGCCATGTAAGTGGCAAAAATATAGGGTGCAAAAATACAGGTTTTAACTAACTCCACCAATATAAAGCAGAAGTATTTGGGATCTGTGCAACGGACTGTAAGTCCCCCCCCAAGGCAACATGTGGGTTTGGGTGAGACACTGCCTGTTCCTGCAAGCAAGATAATACTTAATGTACAAACATGAGATTTGTCATGTAGGACAAAAAAACTGGCTGAACCTTCACACCTTACCAGAAAGGTCTTACACACAACTACCTTTACATCCAATGTCATAGAGAGACTTAACCACGGGACTGAATGGGGATCAAGCCCAAACTCTTCTTCGGTCTAAGGGGCCTTCTCCTCCCATTGCTCTAGTACAACATTGACACCACCATATTCCCAGTGCTGTTATATGCAGCTACCTGACCTCACATGCCAAATTATGCAACATGCTGTTCCTCCTAAGTGATCATGAATCATATTGTGCTATCTGATATGGTCATCAGCTATTAATTACTAAATTGCATATGATCAGTTGTGTATCCAAAATGCAGTAAAAAATATCCTTAGAGATCTGTTTGAACATTTGTTACTCTTGCCTTCTTTGGAATTTAACAGCAAAACCATAAGTAATCAAGCATTTTGATCAGTTTATTGCTAGCCAAATATCTTTATGTAAATGAAGTGCAAATTATTAAAGCAATGAAAAATACTGTAGGCTGGTAAATATACTGCCTCCCTCTTATGTAAGTTCAAATTTAAAAGGGAGTTTTAAGAACCAAGCATATTAAAAAAAATTAAGTTCAGTGCTCTCTTTCTTTCTTCCCTCTTCATGCACAGATCCCAAGGTGCAGAGAGTGCTATAATTCTTACTTGGACTGAAGACAATGAGAATTTGCCTAAGAACAGTTGGATCAGGTCCAAAATATTAACAGCAGCAATGTCAACACACGCAGACAAAATTAAATTTCACCCAGATGAAATTCTGGGTTCCCTCGTGTTTCATGTCTATTTGCATGGAATCAATGGATTTAGTCCAGTGTTCACATGTGTGTCCATGCATGTGTTCATGTATGAGGCAATATACCAAATTAGAAACTAGGAAGTGTAGAAAGTGTAGAACAAAACATGCTAAAAACTGCCCATGTACAAAATGCAACCGATCAAACAAGCATAAACGCCAACCTTCTCCATTGCTTTGCACCCTTTAGACACACTATGTCCTCATCACTGGGGTCCTCATCACTATGTCCATTTACACTGGGGTGGAAGAGGAGAAGAATTAGGGACAGAGCAGCAGTAGTTCTTGGTGTGAAAAAGATCTAAACTACATGTCTTTTCTGAGCTTCATGGGGCCAAACTTTTCCCCTCTGAAATGAAGCCAAGCAGCCTTACCATTACATTTGACCATGACATCAAATCCAAATCAGAGAGCGCAGCCATTGGCAGACAATACTGCATTGTTACAAAAAGCCTGTATTTCATTCTGAAAAAAGTTGTCTCTGCCACCATCACAGAAACCCCTAGCCTTCAGTTAAGATTACATTTCAGCTGAAAAGTTTAATGTTTCATCAGCAGAGAGAACAATTTTACTTTCATACTAGTACAACAAGAAACTGCATACTAACTATTAATTTTGGGGCTTTTTACAACTACTTTTTCTTTCAGTTCAACATGCTTTAAACCCTGAGATGAGCTGGGAAGTCCTTTTTAATTCAGTTCCTACTTAAGAAAAAGTCCTCTTTATCCAAACAATGAGAATACCTGACTTTTAACATGCTTTTCCTGAGAAAGGACTGAAGAATTGAACCCAGAATGATCCACAAATTGACTCGTGTAAACTTCCTGAACAAAATCAGCATGAGTGAGGACAGAAGGTTAAACAAGCCCTTTCATTTACAGCAGCTTATAAAGAAATTATTTTTAGATAGCAGGAAATATAACACTCTTACACCAAAGATCAAAGGATCCTATTTTACAGGCACCTCAGATGCTTCTTTTTTATTACAGTCGAAGTGCAGGCAACTACCACTAACAGGACAACACACAGAATATGCTGTTTAGCTACCTGAAAATGTTGCTCTAAACCTATGGAGGAGCCTGGAGTTTGGCTAGGTCACAGAGGGGTGTTGGCATGCTGGCAAGGCAGCAGAGCTGAGCCAGACGTCCAGGGAACTTCAGCAACCCCCTGCAAAGCTGGAGCCCTAGGCTTCTTTGCCATGAGGTGGTCTGAATTCAGTCCCTATATACCTGTCCTAGACCAGGGGCAGCAGATCTTAAAAACCTTCTCTCAGCCACCTACCACGGTGTAGCAAAAAAAACACAGTTCATGAGAAAAGAGAAGATAAGCAATAGGGAGTATGAGTCTTTGGGCCCTGTAGACACCCCCATGCTGAGGGGAGACATAGTCCCTGCTCTCCAAAGCTGTTTTTCATCAAACAAATCTGTGGCAAAAATACAAGCCTACTCCATGGCAAACTGTGCCAAACGGGGACGTGTAAAATTTTATTATCTCCCTTTTAAATGCCTGGTTAGAAATGCTTAATCAAAACCAGCCTTTGTTCATTCCTTCCTACTGTAAGTAAACCCTAATGTAAATTCTGGAAAGAGGGAGGAAAGAAAGGATTAGCCATGTGGACTATCTGTCTGAAAGTCAGGAACTACGGAGTTAAGTGTTTCCTTTCTGACAGTGACTCACCCTGGGAAATGACACACTTTCCTTTAATTCTCCCGTGTGGAGAAGGGCTACAAAATCACATTCATCTACCTCAAAAATATGGGTTGTGGTGGAAGGATAATTAATCACCATCTACATTCTGTTTCGTTTTCTGAATGACTTGCTGTGGGGCCCATCTAAAGTCCACAAGAGCTGACAAACTGGCTGCTAATAACTTTGGTGGGCTTTAGATCAGGCCCTATGTAACAGCTACATTTTAAAGTATAGCAAATGTATATGTTTGTTAACACTTGGCAAAAACATAGATACATAAAACCCAGCCTCACATCTGTCTTACATTACAACAATCACACATTTAATTGATTTCAGAGATGCCCAGACCTACAGCAAGGGTTAAAGGCCCCTTCAGACCACCCGTTACAACTGCATTTCTGGACCAGCCTCAGCCAACACTCAGGGAAAGGCCATCCTAGTGCTGGCCTGGATGGGCAAAACTGGCCATAACTGTGTCAGGCAGTGCTAGAGTCTTCTCCTCTCACCCCTAGGCCAGTGACAAGTTCTGGCCATCACCACACCACTCAACTCCCCTGCTCTCCAAAACAGCAGTGCTGCCTACAAGAAGTCCATAGAAAAAAGCCTCTGGCTGACACTAATTCTTAGTCCTACCAATTTAACACTGCACCCAGCTGAGTTACAACACCCCACACATGGCGCTATGTCCCATTCAGCTTCCTGGCACAGCTGAAGCCACTGTGTCCTCATGCTCCACAGGTAAAGTGATATCCTCAACCACATTCATCTGAACATCTCATTCTTCCATACTCAAAATCAGTCTGTGAGAAAACAATATATATAGATGTATATATATATATTTATATACAAAGGATATTTGTATCAAAGAATAGTTACCTGCAGAGGACTAGGTAGTGGCCTGTTTCTAGGTACTGTTTTGTGAAAACTACCATCCTCTTCAGACACAGGCATCTTTAAAATGGAGCTGGTAAGAAGATTCTGAGCAGGAAAAGAAAAAAAAATGGTTTTCAGCAACTCACAGGAACAACCTGAATTCAAATGTATTAAAAGCAAACTGAGCCTGACTGCAGAAGTTGCCATACTGGGTAGTCACAGATAGGGAGCAGATCTCAGCCTGGGGTCCCTGGGACTTGGCTTTGCAGGAGCATTGCCACGTGCAAAGGTTTTCCATCCAGTGAAACTCCCAAAAGCAAGAATAACAGTAACTTTGAATAGTCCCAGGAGTCCTGGCAAAGCAAATGAAACCACTCACATGCAAGGTCTCCTTTGCACAAACCAAGAGAGACTCTCCCTTTCTTTTACCAGTTTTTAACTCCACGATCTAGTCATTTCTACACACAAGTGCAGGCGTCTTCCTAGTGCAGGCTCTTCCCAAAGTCTGTGGGCTGCAAAATGGCTGCAACTTCTGCTACCTTCTACAGGCATTACAGTGATCTAATCAAGAGTGGGATTTCGCCTTTTATGCTTAGTACAGGAAAATGATACAGAAATAATGAATAATGCCTACTTGTGAAGAAGGTCGGACAAAATATTTTCTCTCTTGCATGTAAGAATTGAACAGGGGTGTAAAACAAAAAAATTATTTGATGGTGTGAAAACTTACTGGCACATCTTCCATAGTAGACCCAGGTGTAAAGAGCTGAGTGTTCAAGTTTTCTCCTTCCCAGTGATTTGAGCAAAAAAAACTTCCAGCTTTATCTGTTGGAGACTCCACCTGAAAGCAGGAAAGGCATGATAACAACCAGTACCTAAGTGACCAGATTTCTGTCAGTTGATTAATAAATTGAACAAATATTCTTCACAGCTGTGTCTAATGCCTGTTTACAGTAACATCTTTTATAGCACCCTTGCTCTTTATAGAAGAAAAAAGTTCAAGGTTCTCAAAAAAATTGCCATCTAATAAAACTTTGAATACTTGCACTCAGTGCTCTGTCAGTATTCAGGAGCTTAATCCCCTAGAAAGGATTGAGAATATATGTATTTTTAGAACTTCAGTGACAAAGTAATATAATTCAATGTCCTCAAATGTTCAGGTTTCTAAGGCACTCCATGGAGCTTGGTCCCCATGGGGTTCTTCTATATTTTTCACCAATATTTGAAAGATTCAATCCAAATTCCTATCTAATTTCTCTTTTCTTTTTAAGTTTCAAATGAAAACTGCATTAGAACAGCCCAAGCAAACCCCTGCTGAAAACAGCAGAAAGACTTCTATGGAAATCAATGGGAGATGAATTAGGCATGCCTAGTATACTATATGGAACCGACACTAAGATCTTGGGGCTCACATGAAAGAAAAACAGACACAGCTATTTAACAGAAAAGGTATTCGTATAAGTTTCTCAGAAAGAGTTCTGAATTAAATTGCCTAGGGTAAGTTTGAGATTTACCTCTTGTTTGATTTTCTTCAGCAAAGGGGGTCCACTTTCATGTAGCCCAGCCACTATTGCAGATTCCTCCGACTCCTGCTTGATAACATCCTGCAGATCTTCTACAAGATGAGTCGGAGTTTGAGGCTGAAAGGAAGAAACATTATATCCAAGTCCCAGAACATCCCTCTGCACTAATATCAAAGCAACTTTTATCATTGTTTCCTGCTTACCAGCATCTTCAAAGGACCGTATTTGATTTCCTGAGCTGCAAGTGCGTTTTTGAATGGAGTGGGTGTTCTTGGAGAGCTTTCTAATATCGACCTCTTGATTGCTGGAGTTCTGAAACTTTAAAAAGAGGGAGAGGAACTTTAAAGGAAGATGCTTGGAAATGCTACCTCTTTACAGAAATATGTGCATACAGGCAGTAGCTGCTGAAAGACTTGGGAAAATGTTTCCCTGCAAGCCTATAATCCATTTCGCTTTTCTGGCAGAACATTTTTTTTACTGTGATAAGGTGTAATGGCTTTATTTTAAAAACTGGTGAGCCTATATGCATGACTGTTCTGTATTAATAACTTACCTCCACAGTCATGAAGTGGAAGTTTTACTCCAAACTAAGAAAAATCTGAATGTGTTAGCAAACAACTCTGCAAGAAGCATAGAATCATAGAATGGTTTAGGTTGAAAGGGACTTTAAATATCATAGAATCACAGAAGCAACCAGGCTGGAAAAGACCTCTGAGATCATCAAGTCCAACTCTTATCATCTAGTTTCAAACTCCCTGCCACAGGTAGGGACCCCTTCCACTAGATCAGGTTGCCCTGGGCTTCATCCACCCTGGCCTAGAAAATACCCAGGGATGGGGCAGCCACAACTTCTCTGGGCAACCTGTTTCAGTGCCTCACCACTCTCTTAGTAAAAAAATTTTTCCTTATATCTGGTCTAAACCTGCCCTCTTTCAGACTGAAGCATACATTGACCCAGCACTATGGTTGTACGCAAACCTGAAGAAATGAACCCTCATGAGACCAACAAGACAACAGACTTACACATGGTTCTCCTTCTGAGCTTTGAAAGTTTGGTCCCTGTGGAACGGGGTGGTACCTGACATCTTATGGCCACATACTGGTGTGGAAGTAAGTGCAGGGTTGTCCAGGTTCAAGTTTTCGTGATTGGATGAGGTGTTTAAGAACTGCAGGTTGGAAAGAAAAAATTAACAGTAATATCCAGATTAAATGGTTGACTTGTTAGGATGACATTGTTGAACAAAAGAAAAAGAAATTATTTTCTTCTGATTGACATGAGTCACTGTCCTAACCCTATGATGCAAGTAGGTGTACGTGGGATACCTAACTACATTGTGAAAAAATACTCAACAGTTTGGCTGGAGCACTTAGGAAGCCAAACCAAGCAATTCTAGAGAGGTAAGTTCTAAAGACAGTGACATTCGGTTCCAATGAGAAACACTTTCTACCACTCTAAGAGCCAGATCTTAAAAGCCTTGTTTGGATTTTCTCCAGATAGATTTTAATTAAGAGCAGTGTGCCCAAGTAAGAACTGGGTGAAAATGAGTAAATGGATGTTTCAGAAACAAAGCCACAGGAAATAGGGTTAAATTCCACAAAGATTTACATGGGGAATCTAGGGGCTTTTAAGGCAGTAAATGAAGTGTTTATGACAGGAAAATAAATTTCCCATCATCTCTCTCAAAACAAAGTGCTTCGTTTTCATAGCATAAAATGAGACCTGCCACCTGTGATGGGTGCATGGAGCGTTTTGGAATAGAAACAGCTGACTGAAAAGGAGGCAGCAGTATTTGTTTGAATAAAATTGCCCTTGCATGTTTCTGCCTAGTAACCTAAAATATTGTTTCTATTTCCAGCATCTACAAATCTGTGAGCATAGTGGTATCCTTTACTCTGACAAGAATTCAATGTATTACCTTCTGGACTCAACTTGCTACTTTATAAAAATGTGGCGTCTAAGAAAATCCAGCTTTCACTGGATAAATGACATAGGATTAACAGGTAACGGGAAATAAGTGGGAGATCATTACATGAAATCTTTTACTATCCTTTATGAAATATTGTTTCTTTGACTTCAAAGACTAAAGCAAAACCAAGGCAAACCAACACAAACAGACAAACAAAAAATCCAAAACACTTTTAAATAGTGCTGTAGCTGTGAAACAAAGCAATCAGGAATTTGGAAGTGCATGCCAGGCCATTTTAACAGGCCATTTTCCTCCTCATTCCTATTCCACTCCAACCCACATGGCCTGGGCTGAGGATGGCGAGTGTGATTTGAATTTTCTGGTTGTTGTCAGTTTGTCTCACAACCTGAATGCTATTTAAATGCAGTTTGGGGTTTTCTAGGTCAATGAATCATTCTGTAAGTGGACAGAGATGGAAAGTATTACAAATGATCAGAAATTTTAAACTCTAGTAGTTGGAGTTAGCAGCAAGAGCAAAGCAAGGAATCTCATTCCCCTACAGAAATTATCCAAAAATGAAAAAAAAGAAACACAAAAACCCAAGCCCCACAGATGAATTTAAAAGAAGAGAATCAACAGTTAGCTTGCTGATTAACTAAACTCAGTGGTGAAGACTAGGAGCAGTGAGAAGATTCAAACACAGAGTGAAAATCAACAAGCACAACGGTAATTAGTCATTTGTTCCAAAGGATTAGTTTCTAAATTGTTAAGACTGGGGTGACTTTTGAGAATTTAGTAACATCTGTGCAGAAGTCTTGATCTACCTGCGAGGGAGAGAAGGGCAGGCTTTTGACAGGGGAGCGCTTAGTAGGAGTTGAGCTGCTGACGTCAGCTAGGACCAAGGTGCTACCGTGGCCACTGGCTAAGGGGCTGGAGTGCCCTCTCCTTTTGCGAAGAAGGACCCATGGAGCCGCACTGCCCTGTGAGGCAGATAAGGTCTTTGGTGAGCTTAGAGAGCCCTGACTTGACATGACTTTGCTCAAATTTGTGATGGGGTATTCTTGAGGTCTACAAGCACTGGCCCCTCTTTGCTGAAGCTGTGCAACTTTGCCTGAGGGAGCTCTGCTAGCCAAAGTTTTTGTGTCTTCAAAGAATTCAAAACTGCTGAGATCATCCCATGATGAAGCATTCTGAAACAACGTGGGAGGCACGGAGGTATAAGACAGTGTATAGTGCCACCTCATGAAAATACAGCGCTAGGATATGCCTGTAACCAACAACAAGTAGTTCCCAGTTCAATTCAGCCTGACCATGTTTATGTGAGTAGTAACACTGTGAACACTGCTTGTGTTTTCAATACATACCTCAATCACATCAAACTGTCTAACATTCTAGTAGTGTTGCTGGCAACTGAGTCCCTAAAGAATGAGTCACACTATGCTCTTACTCTCTGTTTGCCAAGCATTTTCTGCTTGGTATGAAGATGTGCCTTTCGCTAGCAAAACGTGTGCTCTAAACCAAAACTCCTAACCTGCAAGCCTGCTCTGAATATGCTGAAAGGGACGTGATGCCGCATGAAGCAGACACTTCTGCTGCTGATGGATGTTGCCACCAACAAACATATTTCAACGTGCTACTTCAGTACACGTATCATCCCAGAGACCACAACGAGAAAAGGCCTGTGTCGATGTCAGTCAGATACTCGGCAGTTCAATATGTGTTTACAGTCCTTCAGATTTGCCAGGGCAAGCTCCTTAAACTTTGAGAACCAGCTATTGAAGCGACAAAAAAAACTTCTAGAAAATGATGCAAATACACAAGCAGCCATATATATGGCATGTATCACTTCAAATATATACAAGTATCATTTCCTTTTTTAAAATCTTTCCCATTGTCTCTGATTTTATTTTAAGGAGACTTAATGTTGAGAGATCGTTTCAAGCTCCTACTGTACAGCTTGCCAAAAGTCATGTTCCCACACCAAGATGTAGCAGGAAAGGGAGACACCCACAAAAAACATACGCATCCATGCTCGAGGGCTTCATTTACAAGCAGCTACATTTTGTTATGTCGGGAGCTAAGCTTCAGATCCTGGAGCAACTAGAAATTACTCGGAGAAAAACAACAAACACATTTAGGACAGTCCCAGTTCCTCTCCCCTTACTCTTTGACCATGCACAAATCCACCTGAGGTGGCAAGTCTACTTACGGAGTCTATTAACTGGAGTGTTTCTGCAAATTCTAAGAGATTCTTAACATTATCCAGGATGTTGCTCTGGTGAACAATCATGCACCGTGCAGGGGATGCACTTTCCTCAGGTAAGCAACCGTGATCCACCGGTGGAGATGGAGTACAGTGGTGATGTTCCCCCAAACAGGAAACAGGTGCACTGTCACCACTGGTCCTGGTACTGTCAGCAATTGTCGTGCTGTGCCAGCCAGTGTAGTTTGATGTATGGTTCTGTGTCTAAAGGAAGAAGAAAAAAAAAAAAGAAAAGGGAGGGGGGAAAGGCAGAAGGAACTTAGCAATGAAATTGCACAAGGTGTCAGATGCCACTGGAAGAAAGATAATAGTTGCATCATCATCTAAAAGCTTATGCCTATGAAACATTTGTCAAGATGTTTCCTTTCATCACTGCAAGACCTTGTTTTAAGTAATATTGGCATTGTATTTGTTATCCCAAAGTTACCTCATAATTCACTTCCAGGATTACAGGCATATATCATTAGTAACACATTATCAATTCAATTTGTGTTCCACCAAGAGCTCAAAAAGTGTCTGCAAGTCGTTTTCTGTCAGAAGCAAGAAACGGCAGGATTTCCCTACTGAGCGCTCAGCCCTGTAGAAGGCTAAAGGGTTTAAGAGTTAGAGTTGCTTTTGTCTGCTTATCTCCTTGTCTTCTGCTATCCCTGTCTAATGCTACAGCTTACACCAATGCAATGAAGAAGCTGTCAAATCAATGTGGTTAGGAAAGCAGAAGAACAAATTAACAGAAGTTTCTTTCCAGTGTGATCATGCAACAGAAGAAATTGCAAAACATTAACTAAAGTTAAAAAGTAGTCAAACTAACATATCATGCATGCAGTTGTTTTACTATTAATTTCAATATTACCCAAAAAAAAAGAATCTGCTGGCTAT